>NC_089652.1:38307500-38652500 GCF_037042795.1 Molothrus aeneus | reverse complement strand
CAGAACGTAGGAATGAAAAAGGCTGCTCTGACTGTGGGTCACAGGAGGAAAGCTGCTTCATTGACACTTCAACTGGTTAAGCATTTAACTTGACTCTTATTAAATGATTTTGGAACAAGTCTAGCATACATCACCTACTGATATCAGCACCTGATTTTGTCACCTAGCAGAAGCAATATTTGGAAAACAGCAGATCTGTCAGCTTTGAGCAGTAACTCCAGTGTTTCATCCCGGTGTTTAAAAGCCTCTGTGGTGACACACTGCAGGGCCCATGCCGAGCTGTTGCTGAAATTAGTCACAATGCTGTCTCTTCCTGACAGCAGCATGTAATAGATCCAAAGAGAGCCCACATGTGGCAAACTGAACTTTGGAAAATGTTAATTTAGCCCACTACTATCCTTGAAAAAGAATTAGGTCAGTAGAGTAGAAATGCAGAAATTGTCCTCTATCAGAAATATCATAACAGCTTGGCATGATGTTCAGTTTACAATTAGAGAAGATAGAGACAAATATGACAGTAACACAAATATTTGGTAACTGGAGAAGGAGAATGCATACAAAATGTGCTGAAATCCATTTATGCTTTTTTTTTTTTTTTTTTTACCCTTTTGATGTTTTTCCTCACTTGTATTTTTAAGGATTTGGATTGCTTTGTTTGGGTTTTTTTGTTTGAGGTTTTGACTAATTTGATTTTTTGTTGTTTGCTTGTTTTTTGGTTTTGCCCCTTTCTTAATTTCACACCTTTTCCTTGCCATTTCACTGCTTTAGTTCAAAGCTATCTTAGATACAAAATTGAACCAGCTGCCAATCTGGAAAAAGTAAAAATCTAATAAATGGAAAAGGTTTTGCATGAAAACATTTAGAAACAAAACACACTAAGGATCACCAGCACTGCTTTACATTTTCATGTGGCAGCTTGCAAACACTTTCCAGCTTTGAATTTCCAGGTTAGAACAGGGGCCAGCATCTCTCTCAGAGAAGCAGCTCTGCCAGCCTGCTAAGGCAGAAGGGGCTGGTGGAGGTCCCAGATAGGTCTCAGCCCACACCTGTGCACAGCACAACAGGCCTTCAGAAACAACACTGACACTTAGGGAAATTGCAGACTTCTGATTTTGTTAAGCAGTGTGCTATTTTTTAAAAAATGATGTAAACACAATTATGATCTCCAGTTCTTAGATTGGAGAGGTCAATTCCCAGTGCATCTCTCAAGGTTTTGCATGACATGAAACAGTTTAAGCCTACTATCTCTGCAAGTACTCCATAAGGTGAAAAGTGATTCTGATTTAAACAGCACCACTTGAGAGAAAAGCAGTGATTTCCATCGCCTACCCTCCTGCTTGGCTATACTGCTGCTGTCATCAAGAAAAGGCAACAGATGAAAAAATTAAGTACTATTTATTAAATATTTATAAAATGGTGAAAAGCTGTAAAAAGCTAAAAATATAACTGTGTTAAAAATGCATGTACTTCACACATATCGGTGCAGTGTTTCAGCTGCCCGGGTGGCTCCGCCCCACGTTGGCATCCATCTGTGCTGGGAGGCGGCAGCAGCAAAGGGCGGCTCCTGGCGCGCTGCCCGCGGGGCTGCCAGCCACACTCGCGTACCCTGCGGGCTGCCTGCGCTGCTTCGCTCGTCCTTTGGCTTCCACTTGGGAATCCGCGCCAACAACGCACTTACAACTACGGGCACTATATGGAAAACTCAGTGTAACTTTAAACTCTTAGTATAGGGGATTTCTCTAATAAAATGCCATGTGCCAAACTCCATAAACTTGTATTACCCCTTACAAGCCACCGGACACCACAAAACCCAGTATATTGCTTTTCTTCTTGAGACAGGTAAGCAGACATTTTCACAAATATTTTAAGTAAGTGAGGTAGTTTTCAGTCTTCAACTTTTCTAACAGCTATTTTCTTGAATTCACCGATATAACTGATTCTTCTACCCACTCTGCCAGACCCTGTACCGGGAGCCTAAGCAATCCTATGCTCCCCCCCAAAACAAATTAACCAGCACTGCCACCAAAAACAGGTAGTCCTGGGACTTGCTGGCTGTTTCCAGGTGACCCTGGAAACCACTAATTCTCCAGGTGTGAATTCAGAACATGTCTGGAATACACTAATCATTACAGAGGCCTCTTGAAACTGTCCCATAACTCTTTACAGCAAATCTGCATTTTTTTAATCCTTCAGATATTAATAGAGGTGAATAGCTATCAGTGAAAATATATGTATAGAGGACATCAGCACCACTAAAAAGCCTTTAATTCCTGGGACAAATGAAAGTAAAGTCATCAGGACCTGTACCTTGTGCTGGCGATACTTGGTGACTCTGCTCCAAGCCTACATCTCTCTAGCTGATTAGCCACAATTTGCCTTTCCACTTCCAGTTCTCTGGTAAGTCTTTGAAATTGAAGCTCCTGAAATTTCAAAATAAAAAGAAAAGCATTCTTGATGTTAAAAATGGGTGTGGATTAACTCTGAAACAATCACTGATTCATCACAGCTGTGTGTTTTGACTCTTCCTTAGGTGAATAAACTACAAAAGTGGAAATTAAATGGGTCTTTAAATCAGTGATTCATGCAAATATTGATTTATCACCTGTTACAGAAAGAAAAACATGTTTAAGCATTCTTGGGTTTTATTACTCCTACAATTAAAATTTTTGTGTCTTCTTACATTACCACAGTCTAACAAAATCAGTGCCAATAAAGTCAGTCTTCAATTTAACCTATAAACAAGGAAACCGGAAAATATCCTAACCTTTCCAATCACAAACCTTCAACTCCTAAGTTATTCTACATTCTGACAGTAGTTGGAAACCTTAAGATTTATAACTTCAAACTGGCTGAGAGTAGAGATGTGCTATTTCACCTTTTCTGAGTTCAGCTTTTTTTATATTTCTTGGTCAAGGGTACCAAACTTCTTCAGCCTTTTTAAGAGGCTTTTGGGATGCAACACTGCAAGGGTGATGTGGGAAATACCAGTGCTGCACAGGACAGGTGTAACTCAAATCTGGAACCATTTTCTAAAGCTCTCTGAAACCCAGACTATGTCACATCAAAGGATATTGAGGGTGTTTTTCTCCTCAGTTAGCTTTTATTGACCAGAGAAGGGTTCTATTGAGCAATTGCATTATTTTTCGAACTGATACTGTAAACCCTCTGAAGTTTAGGTACAACATCTAAAAATAGATGAACACCAATATTTAGTGATCAGATGAAGCACCAAGCAAGTCTTCTAGAGAGGTCAAGTGCAGCACAGAGCACTCGTTTGATGTGAAAGCTCAAATGACTGATGGGGTTTCTCCCGCGTGTGACTCACGTTATGGTTCTGCCCAGCAGCTGTGTGGAGCCAGGGATATCAGCTCCTGCAAACTGCTCCTTCACCCCCACGGAATGGGGTGGAACCATTTCCCTTTCACCAGCCACTCTCCACCCCTGCCCTTCCAGAGGATACATGCGATTGTGGACACGTCCAAGCATTTCTGATAACTCCCTAATCAAACTGAATAAACACCTTAACATCCCCAATTTTGGCAAGAAAAAGTGGGTTTGCATCCAGGACATCTTTCCTGTTCCTCCAACTATCAAACCAATATTTAAACAGCAATGTCATGGATGCAAACTGCAAATCCGAATCTATTGTTATTTACGGATCTTTTAATTAGATGAATAAAATTAAACATGCTAGCCATTAATTGCTTCCATTCAACCAATCTGGATTAATTTCCCTTTCCATTACAGATAGAGGCATTAATGAACACATTATTCTAGAAAACATCTTGCTGCATAACATTTCAAGTAATAAATTGCCCATTTAAATAAAAATCCCTGGTTTTTGCCCCACACTACAAAAATTCAAAGGCAGTTAAAACAGAAGAACTATACTTCTATTCTTCTTGAGAGTAGAAGAGGTGAATGATGTAAGTGGACAACACAGCAATATTTAAACTACATTTAAAAGCAAAACTCGCTTGTATTCTATCAGAAAAACTGAGATAAGGAGAAATAGGAGAAAAAGCCACCAAGCCTCATTTGGCCTCTTCAGAGACACTTGCACTGCTGAGTTGGGAACAACACCATCCGCTGTCTATTTACATTGATCCTCACTTTATCTGGGCATTGACCAGAGAGCCACAAACTGCATAGTGCACTGAACAGCAGAGGGGTAAGAGGCCTGCAACTCCTCTGCCAGTTTTAAATCACGCTGATGCTTAGGAAGATCCAATGTGCTTTTGCAAGTGCAAGTATAGTAAGAAAAAAAAATCCAGCTCTGTTTTCTAGTCTGAGTATATTCTGGCATGCCCAGCCTGGGAGTCCAAAGAAGCAGCAGTTTACAAACTTTGAAACCATGAGTGCTGATTTGTGTATGCACCTTCTTAAATTTGAGATCTGCAGCAGGTGCTATGTCTTAAATACCTGCATAAATATACAAGACAGATAGTTTTAGACCTCCCATCTTTTTACAGCTGGAATACCTCATGCTTTAAAACTTTTTTCTTTAACCTTAAATCATATTATTATTATTATTATTATTATTATTATTATTATTATAGAAAACTAATTCCTAACCAGCTCTAAATTAATCACCTTTCTAGTTTATGCCTCCTTATAACGAAGTTTCATACCACTCTGAGTGCACTTTGGACATACCTCCACAATGGGTATCTATCAGACAGCACACTAGTTCTGGCAGGAATCTATTGGAATTTGTTTCTCTCTCCAGGTTCTCTGGGAGCACTGGGAGAGCTCACTTCTTGAACAGGATGCTCCCTGCACAGAGCTCTGCCCTGGGCACAAATCACAACACACTGACGCCTACAGCACTGGCTACTGACAAAATGGCATTGCAGGACTCAAATACAACTCTTAATAAGCTCATTAGCACTTGCAGCAGAACATCTATGTGGCAAGCACATAGTAAAATCAGACACAAAATTACAGAACATACTGCCATACTGCATCCCAAGGAGCAAACAAGCCTTCTTAGACACACTACATTGGCTCAGCCAGAACTACTTTTATTCAAAACTATTCAACATACATTGAGGGAAAAAAAAAGTAACCTGTAATTCTATAAACCTCTTTAGCAGCAACTACTTAATCACCTTATCAAACTGCAGGTTTTATGTTCATAACCTAAAATTCCACTGCAAAGCCACAGGCCATAATTCTTAATACGAAACTACAATAAAAGCCTTAAGCACAATTTCAGCTCCAGATGAGGAAGTGCACACACATGGGGCAAGAAAGCAGCTTGCTTTGGAAAGCAGTTGTACCAACTGCAGGCAGACAGGCTGCTGTGAGTGAAAACCAGAGCCCAGGACATCACAGAGCTGTCTCATCTCCTTTTGGAGGCTGCAGCTTTTTCAGAGGGGGGCCAAACCCTGCGCTGATGTTGTAGTGTTCGCACCAGGTGACAAACCGCTCTTCCTGGGTGAGCTCTGCCCAGCAGGAACCTCACTTGGGATGACATTTCACTGCAAGGCGAGGCCAGCTACACCAATCTCAGCAGCTGAATCTTCCTTCTATGTAAAAGCTCAGTGTCTCTGGTGGCTCCAGGGCAAGGGACAGCAACCACCACTGTGCTGGCCTCTTGCCAGCAAATATTTGAAAACAAGTAAGTGATGGGAATGCTGTTAGCACAACTGACCATGAAGACTGCCATTCTCCTGTTGCAGGCGCTGGATAATAAAAGGGGGTTTGGGGGCAATTCTGTGCCTTCTATCTGCATCCTATCATGATACCATGTTGCAGATTCACTTTTTTGATTTATGTTAACGGGGAACTTTTATCCCTCAGTAACATAGATGAGAATAAGGACTCTACATTCACCACACTGAAAAATAAAAATTACTTCCTTCCCTCCCTGTTGTGATTTGAGGACCTCTGGAAAAACAATTTTAAACAGTGGTCCAGGTGGCCAGTGAAAGGTTTTCTACTGACAGCTCTGCAAGAATCAGTAGCAATTGCACAAGCAATGAAGAGAAGTCACAGATTCCTTTTGAATGGTTCATGCCTGGCCAGCCAGACCCAGACTGGGCAGCTGGACATCAGAGGGAGACAATGCCTCCAATGAGCAAAGGCATCTCTTGCAGCTTCTTGACTTGACCAGCTCTCAGTGGCTGCTGTAGCAGGAGGCTGGGCTAGGATGGGCTGGCACTCCCATCCCAGTAACACTGGGATATGCTAACTTGCTTCAAATGCCAAATGTCACTGTCTACAAAACATTATGAAGGTAACTGTAAGCTGAACCATGAAGTGTTTTCTAATCTCAAAAGTGTTGTCTGTTGAACGATTGAGCTGAGCCCCTTTCAATAGCTCAAGTTACTAATCTAAGAAAGCATAGCCTGCATTTGAGAGGAATATTTTTACCTTGTGTTTACTATTTCTTATTCAACTGTAAACACAGTGCAGAGCCGCACAACTTCCATCACCTGTGAAAGTTCACACAGTGCTACAGAAAAGGTTATAATATTTTGGATATTTTCATGATACAAATGTGCAACAAAGAAGAGGACAAACAAAACAGAAGCTGATTTATACCTTCCTTTATATTAACCTCTTGCACTCATCTATGCAAAGTTCTCTGTTCCTACCTGCCATAATTCAGAGCTAGATCAAGCAACTCACTACTTAAACCCACACTGAATACTGTATTTTCCAAAATGGATGTCATACCGTAGTGACCCAATATTTAAATTCTCAACCAGAATGCATTGCAGAAAAAGCCTATACTTCAAACTAACCATATTAGAGCAATCTTAATATTTTCTGTAAAAATTAAGTTTACTCACGCACACAACTGCATTTGCATGCTTTCAGTATCTCAGTGTCTTCCAAAACAGAAGACAAAAGATAAAAAATTGGACAGTGTAGAGAGAATCACAGATTACAGGATGTGAGATGACACAGCTACAATTACTGGCTGATCACACTTACTCTGTATTCAACAGCAGCAGACCATTAAAGCCCTTAATACTTTTATGCATGCATTGTTCACTAGTCTGGTACAACAGTTTAGTGCTGCTCTAGCTGATGAGAGATCAAAATTTTAGCATTTTATAAAAAGCTTAGTGTTGCCAGTGGCAGGAGGGAAGAATGGCACTGGAGGCATTCCCGGACTGCCTCTGACACATCCTCTCTGGAAGCTTTGTGACAACACTCGGGCAGCTCAAGTCAGTGCTGGAGCCGAGGGTACTGCTCTGCCAGCTGGGCACCAGGGTGAGCAGGCAAGCTGATAATCTAAACCAAGGGTGCTACACAAGGTGTCAGTACTCCAGCACACGGCAGAGGCCCCCACAGCTCCAGATAGGCTCTTTTTCAAGGGGAATTTCTCCTCTGAAGCCGAACAGTACAAAGGAGAGAGGAAAATTAACTTCTGGGTCATCATATGGATAAAGGAGTACAGAGAATTTTGATTAAGGAAATGAGCTGGCTATTTCACCTGAGACAGCAGTGGCATTAAATTTATTCTAGAGTAAGACCTTTAGGAAGCTGACATCTCAGACTTGACTCACTGAAACTAAAATGCTGGTAAACAGCAGAAACTCTAAACCTCAAAGCTCTAGGATTAAGTAGGCAAGAGTGACCTATGCAATTGAACACAACACTAAGAGAGTTGGAAGAAAACCCCAGTTCTTCCAGCCATTCACAAAATGTTGATCAAGATTTTTGTTTCACTCCTGCCAAACTTGGGAGTCCATTCAACAAAAAGTACTGCCTTCGATTCAGAACTGCCACACATGAATCACCTAACTGATCACTAGATGCATGCAAATCAGAATTCCAAAGTTTGTGCCCAATTACTGGAAGTTCATTTAGTAAGTCTCTTTTCAGGTATCTCCATGAAGTGATATGCCTACACAGACTATTGAATGTACAGCACTACATATCTGAACTGTAAAGAAATCTCCAAAACTTAATATCAATAGTTCTCAGTCAAAAAGATGTTTTAACATGCAATAAAAATTGGCAGAATGCATTCTTCCTTCTGTTTCCATCTGAAACACACAGAGGTTTGCTCCCTGCTCCCAGACCCTATAAAAAGCATCTCAAAAATAATGTAAAAATTTGTACTTAAACAATAATGAAGGAAAAAAGCGAGGTGCACATTCTCTATTTATACAATACAGTTCAATGCACTTACACAAAAGGAAAGGATTTTGTTGAAGTCCTGAACAAACATGTTTTTCTTCTAGAAAAACATGTAGAGAAACCCAAGTATTTTTCATCTGAAAGCATATCCAGTCATTCTTACTCTGTCATCTATTTACTAAAGAAAAGGTGAAGAGTTGCCCATCTCTAAGTGTCACAAACAGCTAGACCAAACTAAAAAACAGCCACTGCTGCAAGTGCTTCTGTCTTAGCAAAGACATTAAAATCAGCATATTCCAGTTACTTTTGAAAACTACATTGATGAGTGGTGTTTCCTGCAAGACCTTTTCTCAGCCCAGCCACTGAAAAATAACGTGCTAAGCATGAAATTCAAAATTCCAAATGATCCCATTTAATCTTGTCAATTCAGCAGCAGCTCATTCCAAATCCAGCAGTATACAGCTTGAACACAGAAAATAGCAATGATTTCACAAACCTACAAGGAGCAGTTGGCAATTAGCTGCCCTACATTCCAAGCCCCCCAAAATACCATCCTGCCCCTACAATTTCTAATAAATTGTTATTTTAGTATGAAAATACTCAATTTACTTTTAACTTGCATAAGAGATTCCCTACAGAACTCAACTAAACGTCTATGCAGGATTCAGAACTCCCCAGGATTCAGAAGTATAGACATGTTTTACTTTTATTTAAAACTTATTTCAGCAATTCCTAAGATACTTCTACCCATGACGATATGGAAGCCTTGTAACCTTTTAGAAGGGAAATTCATGTTTTAGGGAAAAAAAAATCTCAACTCTCCTCTAAAACAAACCCATAGAAAACAATTCCCTCCCCAAACAACAACAAAAAAAAAGAACCACAAAAAACCCAAAATACTCAAAATCCATCATCAAATTTACCTAAAGACAAAAATATGAAAATATGTTACTTAGAGCTTCATTACAATTAGTCTTGGGACTCTCATGCACTCAAAAAGGAATTCGTCTATTAGAATCCCAGGATTCCTGGGGCTGGAAAAGCCCTCCCAGCCCATGGAGCCCCAGCTGTGCCCATGCCCACCCTGTCCCCAGCCCAGAGCCCTGAGTGCCACCTCCAGAACTCCTGGGACACCTGCAGGGATGGGCACTGCAAACCTCCCTGGGCAGCTGCAATCCCTGAGCCCCCTTTGCATGGGGAAATTCCTGCTGTGCCCACCCTGAGCTGCCCTGGGCCAGCCTGAGGCCGTTCCCTCTGCTCCTGTCCCTGTGCCCTGGGATGATCCCAAATCCCCCCGGCTGTGCCCTCCTGGCAGGAGCTGTGCAGAGCCACAAGGGCCCCCTGAGCCTCCTTTTGTCCAGGCTGAGCCCCTTTCAGCTCCCTCAGGAACTGTCCAGGCCTGTTCCCTTCCCTGGACACACTCCAGCCCCTCAATGTCTTTCTTATATTGAGGGACCCAAAACTGTCCCCAGACCTGGAGATGTCCCAGCAGTGCCAGCCAGGGGAGGGCACTGCCCTAGTCCTGATGGCCACACAAGTTTTGACAAGGGCCAGGTGCCTTTGGCTTTCTTGCCCACCTGGGCTCATATTCACTTTAAAACAAATCTTGAGCTTTGTCAGAAATGCACAAAGCTATCGTGATCTAAATTTCTTCACAGGTTACACCTCTTCTGCTTGTGTTATTTTATAACGCTATGAGTGAATTGAAATGTTCCTTTCCTAAAACATGACCAAAGGAGATTGACCCAGCTGTCTGACACCTGACTCAATGAGAGACTGATCAGAGTTTAGACTACACACTCCAATTTGGTAAAATAGTTGCTTTAAACTAGAGGTCCTAGGAAAAGGAAACAAATGGAAACAAATGGGAACTTTTCTTAGAAGCAGCTTGTAGGGGTCAAAGGCTAATTGGTGCCACTTTTTATATAATCATAAACTATTGTCTCATGCCTATGGCAGAAAGCTTGAAGCAACTGAATACATTTATCTATCTTAGAACTACTGTAGTAATTTTAAAAGTTTTTATTAAGTTAAAATCTTGCCCAATTGGCAAATAAGAATAAAGGCTTTTCTTGATTGTGTTTCCATTGCAGCGTTTCTGAAGTACTTGGGTCAGGGTGTGGCAGCTCTATTTTACAAACACTGACCTGCTGCACCTCGCAGCAATTCCTGTACCAAAGGAAACAGCAAACAGTGTAGCAGTTTCTGTTCAAGCTTAATAAAGTGAAGAACTTCACTGGAAAATATTCTGTTCTGGGCTTTCTGCCACACAGGAAGGGTGTTGAACATGTCAGTGTCCTTAATTATTATCAACAGAAAAAATACCAGAAAGCAGCAGTTCAGCTCTTAATTCTTTCATATTATCACTTCCAAGACTGAAGGACAATTTAAATCTTCCTCCCCTCACACTCACTTTATGTGTCTGTAGGTTTCACAGTAAGGTTCCAATTCTGAATTTTGTGCAACACGGATGATAAATGACAATTTAATTTTTTTTAGCTTTCATCAGAATTTAGTTATGTAATAGCAACATATTTAATAGCCTTTTTATAAATGGAAAGAGGAAGAGGTTTTACCCTCCTTTTGAAAAGAAAGATATATTCCATTATAATTTTTTCTCTAGGACTAATAAAAAGATACAAACATGGCTTGGGCAGGCAAAGAAACACTAACAAAAGCCTTAAGTGCACACACATGTCTGGAGCTGTTCCCGATAGCACTGCCCTGCCTTCTCACTTGGTAGGATCCAGTACAGCTGGAGCACAGAGCTGTCCTGGGCAGGGCATCCCTGCCTGGAGAGCCCAGCTCTGACACTGCCACTGCAGCTCCTGGGCACAGCATCCCTGCCTGGAGAGCCCAGCTCTGACACTGCCACTGCAGCTCCGGGGCACAGCATCCCTGCCTGGAGAGCCCAGCTCTGCCCCTGACACTGCAGCTCCTGGGCACAGCATCCCTGCCTGGAGAGCCCAGCTCTGACACTGCCACTGCAGCTCCGGGGCACAGCATCCCTGCCTGGAGAGCCCAGCTCTGCCCCTGACACTGCAGCTCCTGGGCACAGCATCCCTGCCTGGAGAGCCCAGCTCTGCCCCTGACACTGCAGCTCCTGGGCACAGCATCCCTGCCTGGAGAGCCCAGCTCTGCCCCTGACACTGCAGCTCCTGGGCACAGCATCCCTGCCTGGAGAGCCCAGCCCTGACACTGCAGCTCCTGGGCACAGCATCCCTGCCTGGAGAGCCCAGCCCTGACACTGCAGCTCCTGGGCACAGCATCCCTGCCTGGAGAGCCCAGCCCTGACACTGCAGCTCCTGGGCACAGCATCCCTGCCTGGAGAGCCCAGCTCTGACACTGCAGCTCCTGGGCACAGCATCCCTGCCTGGAGAGCCCAGCTCTGCCCCTGACACTGCAGCTCCTGGGCACAGCATCCCTGCCTGGAGAGCCCAGCTCTGCCCCTGACACTGCAGCTCCTGGGCACAGCATCCCTGCCTGGAGAGCCCAGCCCTGACACTGCAGCTCCTGGGCACAGCATCCCTGCCTGGAGAGCCCAGCTCTGACACTGCCACTGCAGCTCCTGGGCAGGGCATCCCTGCCTGGAGAGCCCAGCTCTGACACTGCAGATCCTGGGCACAGCATCCCTGCCTGGAGAGCCCAGCTCTGACACTGCAGCTCCTGGGCACAGCATCCCTGCCTGGAGAGCCCAGCTCTGCCCCTGCCACTGCAGCTCCGGGGCACAGCATCCCTGCCTGGAGAGCCCAGCTCTGACACTGCAGCTCCTGGGCACAGCATCCCTGCCTGGAGAGCCCAGCTCTGCCACTGCAGCTCCTGGGCACAGCATCCCTGCCTGGAGAGCCCAGCTCTGCCCCTGCCACTGCAGCTCCTGGGCAGGGCATCCCTGCCTGGAGAGCCCAGCTCTGACACTGCAGCTCCGGGGCACAGCATCCCTGCCTGGAGAGCCCAGCTCTGCCCCTGACACTGCAGCTCCTGGGCACAGCATCCCTGCCTGGAGAGCCCAGCTCTGCCCCTGACACTGCAGCTCCTGGGCACAGCATCCCTGCCTGGAGAGCCCAGCTCTGACACTGCCACTGCAGCTCCTGGGCACAGCATCCCTGCCTGGAGAGCCCAGCTCTGCCCCTGACACTGCAGCTCCTGGGCACAGCATCCCTGCCTGGAGAGCCCAGCTCTGCCCCTGACACTGCAGCTCCTGGGCACAGCATCCCTGCCTGGAGAGCCCAGCTCTGCCCCTGACACTGCAGCTCCTGGGCACAGCATCCCTGCCTGGAGAGCCCAGCTCTGACACTGCCACTGCAGCTCCGGGGCACAGCATCCCTGCCTGGAGAGCCCAGCTCTGCCACTGCAGCTCCTGGGCACAGCATCCCTGCCTGGAGAGCCCAGCTCTGCCCCTGACACTGCAGCTCCTGGGCACAGCATCCCTGCCTGGAGAGCCCAGCTCTGCCCCTGACACTGCAGCTCCTGGGCACAGCATCCCTGCCTGGAGAGCCCAGCTCTGCCCCTGACACTGCAGCTCCTGGGCACAGCATCCCTGCCTGGAGAGCCCAGCTCTGACACTGCCACTGCAGCTCCGGGGCACAGCATCCCTGCCTGGAGAGCCCAGCTCTGCCACTGCAGCTCCTGGGCACAGCATCCCTGCCTGGAGAGCCCAGCTCTGCCCCTGACACTGCAGCTCCTGGGCACAGCATCCCTGCCTGGAGAGCCCAGCCCTGACACTGCAGCTCCTGGGCACAGCATCCCTGCCTGGAGAGCCCAGCTCTGCCCCTGACACTGCAGCTCCTGGGCACAGCATCCCTGCCTGGAGAGCCCAGCTCTGCCCCTGACACTGCAGCTCCTGGGCACAGCATCCCTGCCTGGAGAGCCCAGCTCTGCCCCTGACACTGCAGCTCCTGGGCACAGCATCCCTGCCTGGAGAGCCCAGCCCTGACACTGCAGCTCCTGGGCACAGCATCCCTGCCTGGAGAGCCCAGCCCTGACACTGCCACTGCAGCTCCTGGGCACAGCATCCCTGCCTGGAGAGCCCAGCTCTGACACTGCCACTGCAGCTGCTGGGCACAGCATCCCTGCCTGGAGAGCCCAGCTCTGACACTGCAGCTCCTGGGCACAGCATCCCTGCCTGGAGAGCCCAGCTCTGACACTGCAGCTCCTGGGCACAGCATCCCTGCCTGGAGAGCCCAGCTCTGCCCCTGACACTGCAGCTCCTGGGCAGGGCATCCCTGCCATGAGAGCCCAGCTCTGCCCCTGACACTGCAGCTCCTGGGCACAGCATCCCTGCCTGGAGAGCCCAGCTCTGACACTGCAGCTCCTGGGCACAGCATCCCTGCCTGGAGAGCCCAGCTCTGCCCCTGACACTGCAGCTCCTGGGCACAGCATCCCTGCCTGGAGAGCCCAGCTCTGCCCCTGACACTGCAGCTCCTGGGCACAGCATCCCTGCCTGGAGAGCCCAGCTCTGACACTGCAGCTCCTGGGCACAGCATCCCTGCCTGGAGAGCCCAGCTCTGACACTGCAGCTCCTGGGCACAGCATCCCTGCCTGGAGAGCCCAGCCCTGACACTGCCACTGCAGCTCCTGGGCACAGCATCCCTGCCTGGAGAGCCCAGCTCTGCCCCTGACACTGCAGCTCCTGGGCACAGCATCCCTGCCTGGAGAGCCCAGCTCTGCCACTGCAGCTCCTGGGCACAGCATCCCTGCCTGGAGAGCCCAGCTCTGCCACTGCAGCTCCTGGGCACAGCATCCCTGCCTGGAGAGCCCAGCTCTGCCCCTGACACTGCAGCTCCTGGGCACAGCATCCCTGCCTGGAGAGCCCAGCTCTGACACTGCAGCTCCTGGGCACAGCATCCCTGCCTGGAGAGCCCAGCTCTGACACTGCCACTGCAGCTCCTGGGCACAGCATCCCTGCCTGGAGAGCCCAGCTCTGCCCCTGACACTGCAGCTTAGCCACACTGTGAGTACACTCCTTGCACACTGCAGCATAAAATGCACCACCGTAAAGCCACCACCAACATACTTCAGGCAAATGAGCCCTAACCCATTTGTGACAGGCTAAGGTGGCACAAGGGAATCTGTTGTTTGGAGAGAGGGGACTGAAGGTATCTGTAACTCTTGGCTGACTTTTCACACTGCAAGGGCCTCTGGCAGTGATATCCTGCACACTGCAAACGTGAATACTAATTGTAACACTGCTAAGAAATTTTAGGGTTGCTATTGTCACCTTAAATTACTTTTGAAACTATTAATTTAGGCACAAAAATTAAGATTCAAATTTCATCATCCTGCGGAAAATTTTTAACAATATGGTATTATGGGTGTGAAAAATGTTGATATCAAGAAGATATAACCTAATTCTCATCTTTTAAGAAATGTTTATATGGGACAACATAAGAACTATTACATTATTTGCATTCAGAGCTACCATCTTGAATCAAGTTTTGATTCATCTTCAAGGAAGTTCCAAAACAGAGACAGCAAAGCAGATTTATTCTGAGGTTCAGATGTTACAGTTTGTGTTTGTGTTTAAAGGCAACAAAGATGATATTATTTCTCAGTATGATACAATGAAAGCCAAAGTATCCCTTCTCTCTTTGTGTTCCTTAAATTTAAAAAAGAAAAAAACAAAAACTTTAGCTGGAGTGTTTCCTTGTAGAACTGCTATATTTTCCACTTGAATGATTTTTACAAATTAAGGCTGAATTTGATTGCAAATGCAATTTTATTTTTCCTGTAGAAATTATCGCTTTAGATACACAGCCATAAATGTGCTTCAGATTTAAAATGTATTAGTACCTTGGTATTGATAACTGAAAACAAACTCAGAGTTTAAAGACCATTTTAAAATAAAGTACAATTAATCATACCCAATCTGTATGTGCAGGACTTAAGCACTGGACACTTGGTTTTGCAGGACTGACAAGGACTGATTCTAACGTCGCATCAAACCTACACTAGCTTTTCTCTTTCTTTGCCACTAAACCTGCATTTCCAGTCTGACTTATAACAGCAGTGCAGACATTCCAAGGGATACAGAATACCAGAATGATGCTTCTGTTTAATGCAGTAACTGAACCCCTTATATTCAGATTCTAAAACCGATACACGAAATAGACTATGGCGGCACTGGGTCGCACGCACAGAAACAAACAGCCATGGTTGCTGCAGCAATGCAGTAAGAGACAGCAGTTAGCTCCACACACACTCTGAACTGATGAATTGCTGAAAAGGAGGCAGATACCTGTTCCTTTACAGAAGCCAGAATGGTTGTGGCAGTAGTCTCTGGTTCCATGCCTGGGCCTGTGGATGTCTCCTGTGCTGTCTGCGGCAGCCCCTCCTCCACCATTGGGCTCTGCTCAGGGGCTGGCATTTTGCCTGCAATAACAAGATTTTAATATAGTTTACATTTTCAGCCAGTGATGTTTAAAATCCAGGTTTTCAGGATTATGAATTATATTCATTTTTTTCTAGAAGTTTTCCAAACTTAACTAAATTAGCAGAGAACTTTGCATTACTCAATCTATATTGTGTGACCGTGTTTCACTTTCACAAATGGAGACCAGAATCACCTACACAACTCAAGGGTTAGGCAGGAGCAAGCATGCTGCATGATGCTTCAAGATTATTTTTAAAAATACTGGTTTGTGGTGGTCAATAAAACTAGCACAATTCAAGATGCATGAAAAATACTAGTGTTAACTATTAAGCACACCCAGGATCAGTACGAGTTTACCACATGCAGTTTTCGGCACAGAAGAATGACACATAACAGCAGAATGCTCTGCTGTCAGGAACAAACTATGGAAGAGACTAATTATGGCAATAAAAGCTTAATGGGAGCAATGCTTCTAATGCTCTTTTTGCAAAAGAGGAAATTAAAATGCTGAAGTTAAAGCAATTGCCCCGGGCTATGGATAGCGTGGAAAGGACTGACAGGATTAGCATCCAATAATCCCAAGCTGTGTTGTTACAGAGGCAGCACACTAAGAACTCCAATCCATGGAAAAGAGCAATTAATTTGTTCAATTATCAAAGTCACTATTAACCAATATTAAAGAAATAGTTATGAAGTGTGTTTAACGCTTTGAAAACAGCAAGTAAGTGGCATTCACAAAGCTGCTACACAGATACCACACTTTAATTTCCTTCAGAAAATAAAGCTTGTGAGGTCTAATGTTAGAAGTAATCCATATTTCATTTTAGATTTTCAGAACAAACTCACCCAATATTCCTAGGGCAGACAAACAGGAAGAGATTCCTTCCCCATTCCATTCATTATCAAAGGGTGAGGAGATGCTTAGGCTGCAAATGGGCTCCAAGGCCAGGAACGGACCCATGAGACCCCTCCGTGTGGAGCTGTATCAGCCATGAGCACCTGAATGAGCACAGGGCAATGCACAGGATCAGTGTACACCTGTGCTGCAGAGCTGCATGTTTCTGACAGGGTTGAAAGGGGACTTGAGCTGACCCTGGTGGGATCTCTCCTGGGATCGCTGGCCTCTTGCAAGGTTTCTCCCTCACCCTGTATGCAGAGCCCAGGCAAAGGCAAAGTCCTGTGCTGTCAGAGGAGCCCTGTGCTGCTAATGGAGAGGTGAGGTGATGGTGTAAAAACAAGTGGTTTCATTCTGCTCTATGTACAGCAGCATATGGGCTGTGAGAGGAACGGCTCCTCCTCAGGCCCATGACCTCTTCTGGCACTAGCACAGGCTCTTTATTAACCACTCTGTTCCAGTCTGCTAAAAGAGCTCGTGACATGGTTCATGTGCAGTTTCACATCAGCCACTGAGGGATTCAAAGAGTTTTTGGGGAAACTCAGGTGAGATGAGTGATGAGAGGGATTGGAGCAGTCTTGGGGGCAACCTGTGGTGCAGAAGCCTGGTCACCCACCAGTTTCCACCACTGCAAATGGAGAAAGAAAAGCTGTTTCCCAAACACATCAGAGAAGAAGCATAACTCAGCATGGCAGGACTTTTCCCCTCAGCACTTTGCAGGTGAAGCACAGGGAGGCTGCCCTATACATACCCTGAAATGAGCCTGTATGAACAGCCCATTCTTACCATACATCTACACCACACTTATCTTCTGGAACAGGCAAAAGAAACTGCACAAAGGTTTCTGCTGTCAGTACTGCACAAGAACACCTGAACATGCTAGCCCAGCCACACCAAGAGCCACTCTACTGCCTTCTCCCTTCCCCACAGACATGGCGCTCCCCTTGCCTTCTCTCCCCACAGACATGGCGCTCCCCTCACCTTCTCTCCCCACAGACATGGCGCTCCCCTCACCTTCTCTCCCCACAGACATGGCGCTCCCCTTGCCTTCTCTCCCCACAGACATGGCGCTCCCCTCACCTTCTCTCCCCACAGACATGGCGCTCCCCTTGCCTTCTCTCCCCACAGACATGGCGCTCCCCTCACCTTCTCTCCCCACAGACATGGCACTCCCCTCGCCTTCTCTCCCCACAGACATGGCGCTCCCCTCACCTTCTCTCCCCACAGACATGGCGCTCCCCTCACCTTCTCTCCCCACAGACATGGCGCTCCCCTCACCTGCTCTCCCCACAGACATGGCGCTCCCCTTGCCTTCTCTCCCCACAGACATGGCGCTCCCCTCACCTTCTCTCCCCACAGACATGGCACTCCCCTCGCCTTCTCTCCCCACAGACATGGCGCTCCCCTCACCTTCTCTCCCCACAGACATGGCGCTCCCCTCACCTGCTCTCCCCACAGACATGGCGCTCCCCTCACCTTCTCTCCCCACAGACATGGCGCTCCCCTTGCCTTCTTCCCCTCCCCACAGACATGGCGCTCCCCTTGCCTTCTTCCCCTCCCCACAGACATGGCACTCCCCTTGCCTTCTCTCCCCACAGACATGGCGCTCCCCTTGCCTTCTCTCCCCACAGACGTGGGTCTCCCCTCACACAGACATGGCACTGTGAGGACCACACCATGCTGTCCTCCTCATGGCCAAGCCCCGTGGCACACAGTGAGTGTTCCCTCCTGCCCCACGGCGAGCATGCATTCCCTCCTGCCCCACAGTGAGTGTTCTCTCCTGCCCCACGGTGAGCTTGTCTTCTCTCCTGCCCCACGGTGAGCATGCATTCCCTCCTGCCCCACAGTGAGTGTTCTCTCCTGCCCCACGGTGAGCGTGCATTCCCTCCTGCCCCACAGTGAGTGTGCATTCCCCTCCTGCCCCATGGTGAGTGTTCACTCCCTCCTGCCCCACAGTGAGTGTGCATTCCCTCCTGCCCCACAGTGAGCGTACGTTCCCTCCCTCCTGCCCCACGGCGAGCGTTCCTTCCCTCCTGCCCCACGGCGAGCGTTCCCTCTCTCCTGCCCCACGGTGAGCGTTCCTTCCCTCCTGCCCCACGGCGAGCGTTCCCTCTCTCCTGCCCCACGGTGAGCATTCACTCGCTCCTGCCCCACGGCGAGCATTCCCCCCCTCCTGCCCCACAGCGAGCGTTCCCTCCTGCCCCACGGCGAGCATTCCCTCCCTCCTGCCCCACGGCGAGCGTTCCCTCCTGCCCCACGGCGAGCATTCCCTCCCTCCTGCCCCACGGCGAGCATTCCCTCCCTCCTGCCCCACGGCGAGCGCTCCCTCCCTCCTGCCCCACGGTGAGTGTGCATTCCCTCCTGCCCCACGGCGAGCGTTCCCTCCTGCCCCACGGTGAGCATTTCCTCCCTCCTGCCCCACGGTGAGTGTGCATTCCCTCCTGTCCCACGGTGAGTGTGCATTCCCTCCTGCCCCACGGCGAGCGCTCCCTCCCTCCTGCCCCACGGTGAGCGTGCATTCCCTCCTGCCCCACGGTGAGCGTTCCCTCCCTCCTGCCCCACGGTGAGTGTGCATTCCCTCCTGCCCCACGGTGAGCGTTCCCTCCCTCCTGCCCCACGGTGAGTGTGCATTCCCTCCTGCCCCACGGCGAGCGTTCCCTCCCTCCTGCCCCACGGCGAGCGTTCCCTCCCTCCTGCCCCACGGTGAGCGCTCCCTCCCTCCTGCCCCACGGTGAGTGTGCATTCCCTCCTGCCCCACGGTGAGTGTGCATTCCCCTCCTGCCCCACGGTGAGCGTTCCCTCCCTCCTGCCCCACGGTGAGTGTGCATTCCCTCCTGCCCCACGGTGAGCGTTTCCTCCCTCCTGCCCCACGGTGAGCGCTCCCTCCCTCCTGCCCCACGGTGAGTGTGCATTCCCTCCTGCCCCACGGCGAGTGTTCCCTCCTGCCCCACGGTGAGCGTTCCCTCCCTCCTGCCCCACGGTGAGTGTGCATTCCCTCCTGCCCCACGGTGAGCGTTCCCTCCCTCCTGCCCCACGGTGAGCGTTCCCTCCCTCCTGCCCCACGGTGAGTGTGCATTCCCTCCTGCCCCACGGCGAGCGCTCCCTCCTGCCCCACGGCGAGTGTTCCCTCCCTCCTGCCCCACGGCGAGCGCTCCCTCCCTCCTGCCCCACGGTGAGTGTGCATTCCCTCCTGCCCCACGGTGAGTGTGCATTCCCTCCTGCCCCACGGTGAGTGCTCCCTCCCTCCTGCCCCACGGTGAGTGTGCATTCCCTCCTGCCCCACGGTGAGTGTGCATTCCCTCCTGCCCCACGGTGAGCGCTCCCTCCCTCCTGCCCCAGCGCCGTCGGGCACCCCGGGCAGGGCACGGCCCTGCACCATCACCCAGGGCAGCTCCCGCAGGGATTCCTCGGGCCCGTGGGTCTGCAGGGACCTCCGTCAACTGCAACTGGAACAGAACTCACTCTCGACAAATAAAGCAGCATTAAACGCTACTTGACTTCCAAGGTGCCACAAATGAATAACCAGACATATCTGGCTATTTTTGAAACACTATTTTCATTAGTTTCAGCTTGCAGATACAAAGGCTGCCACACTGAGCCTATCACAAGCTGCATGTCAGGTGGGCACACAACTAAAGCTTCAAGGGGCATTTCTACAGAACCCATTAAACAGCAATTAAGCAAGCAGAATAAAAAACAACCTCTAATAGTTGTATAATAGAATTTTGAAAAGTCAAATGCACAACTTTACGGTTTTAGAAAATGGAAATTGTTTTTTTCAAAGTTTTATTTCTGAAAACTAACTCTTTAATCAAGCATTAAGAACCCAAAGCACAGAATACATGTCACAATTCCATGTGTCATATCTGATTTTTTATATCACTTACCATAGTTTTTCTATAACTATAACTCAGTGTTTCAGGTTTCTAAATGACCTGATAAATTTGCAAGCATATCAAGTAATAAAGCTACCCAATCAAGCCTTTCCTTCATTTAGAAACATCTGCTAAGCAATCTAAAGGACTAGTCTCACAAACTCATGTTACACATGCCCTTCTCTCAGAAGGGGGCTGCTTGTTGGTCCATGTATCCCACTGTCTCCACCTGCATGTAACAGGGCAGTGCTTGCTTGGGCAGGGATCCTGTTTGGGATTTCCAGGAGAGAAGTACAAAATACAGCAGTGAAACAATCTCAATTTAGCTTTTCCATAGTTTTCTCTCTCTTCTCACCCCAACATTGTGAATAATTTCTGCAGCAGATTTCTGTAATAAACCAGTCCAGAAAACATCCCTCTGAGCTGGCTGGAAGGTGTACTAATTCATTGGAACAGAAAACCTACCCAGTATTGAGTATATAATAAAAACATCCAGATAAAAACCAATCAAATTAATTATTAGTGAAGGTGTCAGTGTTAAATGTACATCTATCTCAGTGTTAAGAGATGTAATCACAGACCTACACCCTTTCACATAGGCAGTCGTTTCAACTGATGTTCCTTCAATTAACACATTTCTTGGCAAAGTTACTGATTTTCTAATCTTGATTCCAACATTAAATAACTGTTGGCTCTGGTCCTACAAACCCTTAGGTACACACTTGAGCTAATAAACAAGCCTGCCATCCCCTCCCAGCCCTGCTGCCAGGCCGTGGGCTCGGGTGGCAGCGCAGGAGAGTAAGGGAGCAGGAGAAGCTCTGCAGGGCCCCGTCCCACCCCACAGCTCTGCCTGGGGATGCTGCTTAAGGACAGGAACTCACAAAGTCAAGGCAGGTTCTCATCTTCACCTTATAGGAACAGGAAATAGCAAGAGGAGGTTTTGTGAGAGCCTTGAAATCTGATGTGAGTAAGAAGTTTGGAGAAGTTAATACAAAACCCTCTTCCTTCCCTACACAAGACTGGGATTTAACTACTCAAAACACTCCCTGGACTTGTGCTACCACTCATTTGGGGATAGATAACTGATTCATTATTGGAAAACTAGCAGCCAGGTTTCATACCTCAAAAAAATTAGGTTCACAGTTATTTTGCCTGTCATGGCTGAATAGCCAGGCATCACCCAGAACAGGAGACTGCTCCCACATTTTTCCCAGGCTGTCCAAACCCTCATTGCCCACAGCCCCATCCTGTAGTTTCCTAGGTCCTGCCCTGGGCTGCTCTCTGCAAGCCCTGAGCACTGAGGCATCAGGCAGTACACACAGGTACCATCAGAAATGCACCCTAATGCTTCCCTGCATTCCAGTTCTTTTAATTCTCAAACTGCTCCTGCACACTCAAGATCTAGGATCTCTGCAGCCACAATGAAAACTCAGAAAATGTATTTTACTGTTTATAGCTCTGTTCAGTGCATTTCAGCACACCTGACTACATCTTAACATCACTGAACATCAAAGTTCACACACTAAATTCTCTGCTATTGCAAAGAATACACAAGAATTGGAAGTCTTAAATGTTCTGGAATGATCTTTTGTTGGATGTTGCAGAATGGAGACTTGTGCGTGGTGTAAATGTCTCTAATAGAGCTCAAGAGTACAATGTGAGAAGCTTGGAAACATGGAGAATTTGTTGTGCATTTCAGTCTCTGGTAAAAAAAATAATGTCTTTCAATCACTTAGATAATTTTTCAGGAAAATACTTAAATAGTTCATCTTGTAGCATAAGTCCAAGAAAATTCTTAACATCTGTTCTGAAATTTCAAATTCGCTATTTAGAAGTAAAGACCAAAAGCAGCGATAACCTTGCTCCAGGCTGGCATATCCAGATCAAGTGTGCAAGAAAGACAAAGCTGCTCAATTTGAAGCCTCCAGTTTGAAATACCCCAAAATAATTTTGAGAACAGTGGTTTTCCCAGCCTCTCTGCTGTAGACACTCACTCAAATGGCTTTATGAAACCACACAGTAAATCAAAGCAGAGCAAACCAAGCCACCATAAAGACAGCTTTCTATCCATGGAGGGTTCAGCAAGGACCCCCACACTGGGCAACCTAAACAGCCCCATAACTGCCCCTTCAGAGGGCAGTGCTGCCTCCAGTGTGCACCCCCTGCTCTGCTCACATGGCTCATGCAAGCCCCAGCTCCTAAAGCCCCCCAGCCCTCGTCCTTCCACAGCCCCCTGCACTGGGCTGGGCAGGGTCACCCGGTGGCTCCAGCAGCAGGCCAGGCCGGGCTCTCACACTGCTCTCAGCACACAGGGAAGGAACCGGGGAAATACCTTCTTTTGTGTCAGATTGACTGGTCAGACACTGCAAAGCCAGCAGTTAGGGAGCTCATCTGACTCAGCCATGCTTTTGGGGACCAGATAGGGGTGTGTTTTCCTGAGCCAGCCGATCTTGCAGCCAAGTAATCACTGACACAAGGAAGCAAGAACACGCTACTGAGAAACAGAGAAGAAATATGAGAAATCACTAAACCAAGTGTAGTAAACCATACGTTAAGTTTTCATTGTCATTAGTCTCTACTTCCCACTTTTCAGTGCTCCTCCTGTTATTGTCCTAGATATATCCAGACAGCTTTGCCAGTACCAAATAATCCCACTTCTTTTAGTGCAGGCCCAAGAAAAAGCCAGACCTTTTGAGGATTGATGCCAGACAGAAGTGGTGCTTTTTCACAACCTCCTAATCCCTTCCCTTCGTATTCCTCCTGCCTTCCTTACATTGGTTATTCTTCCAAATATGCTTCTTACCTATGTTCCCTGTTTCTGAGCCTCCCCTTGCTGACCTGCAGCCAGTAAGAACAGTCACCAGCACAATTCATGCTGAAGAGGTAATAAAATTCTTACCAACTCTGCCAGCTAGGCCATGATGATGATGATGATGATAATAATAATAATGTTGTATTTATTTCATGAGAGAAACATGCAAAAAACAATGGACACCCTCTCATCACTGAAAATCCTCACATTTATCTAGCTACAGGGGTAATTCAAGGAACAATAGTAAATTACCAATGATATTAGACATATACTCATTAGTACAGAGGGGAAAAGCTCCTATAAGCTAAAATCATCTTGTTGGGACACTAACATTATTTACTACGTGACAAAGTTATTCTTGTATATCTACACTGAGAACAACAAGGCAAATCTCAGCTCTTGGTCAAAGACTCTGCTCATCCTTTACAGTGTGCATGAAAAGTCAAAACCTGAAGAAGCCGTACTACGTTTCTAGTTTTTACAGGAAGATATGATTAAAATTTATCTGTTTTCAGGTTCCTTCACAGAGCTGTCAGAACACTTCCAGGAGCAGTTCCCATTGGTTCCACCCTGCTGCAAGGCCAGAGCTGCTCACCTAAGAACCAGGCAGGGATTCATATGCTCGAGCTTCCTGAAACCAAGTGACTGAACCACGCTCTGCGTTCTGTCTGCCAGCCTGCAGAATGTCTTTGGGTGGAGAGGCAGCAGATGACAACTTACCCGCTTGCAAGGATGATGCAAGCAACTAAAAATGGATTCTGTGAAAGATGGCTTCAGTGTTTACATAAAAGTCAGGGTTTGAAATTTCCAGATGCAGTAGGGGAGGATACTCCAAACATCAACTGCAGGCTAGCCACTGTGTTCAAGACATGTTTTCTTTATGGACATTAGTAGTGCACAAGTTCATGCGGACTTAAGGATGAAATCAAGAAAATAAACATGTTATCTGATGAAAACACAGAAGAAAGTAACTTCAGTAATGGCAGGATAAAAACCACCTGCACAGTTGTGCAGACTGAGTCCCATAGTCAAAAAGGAAACCTAACACACCTGAGCTGTTCCCTGAGA
This sequence comes from Molothrus aeneus, assembly GCF_037042795.1. Lineage (NCBI taxonomy): Eukaryota > Metazoa > Chordata > Aves > Passeriformes > Icteridae > Molothrus > Molothrus aeneus. The sequence continues at coordinate 38,628,381 of NC_089652.1, read as the reverse complement.
AACGTGGGAGATGTTTAACTGATTTACCACTAAATTTAGCCCCTTCCTTAATCCCTTTTTCTTTACAACACATATTTTTTCCTCTTTTTAATTTTTTTGTTTTTTACTTAAATATATGCAGGTTGAAAAACCATTTGGTACTGTATCCTGATTAAAATCTTAAAATGTACATTACCCTAGCATTTGATAAACATATTTTTGTTACAGTTCCTAGGAAAAGACAGTTTTTTGGGTTTTTTTGGCTACATACTTTAACTCCACTCCAGTGAGCAGGCAAGATTCTACATCCACAAATATCTAGTTGTAACATGCTCACAAGACTAATATCTTTTATAGCTTTCAAGTGAGCCATTCACCAGAAGGTATCAGACATGTACAGCAAGACAACCATTTTGAATAAGGACATATTTATAACCATGTCCTTCAAGGCCTGAGGCACTGTCTGTAGCTCACCTGAAAAGAAGCCTCTGTCATCTGAAGGATGTCTGGAGAGCATTTACACTTGGCAAACGTATGAAGCACGAGAAGCTAAGTGGCAATAAATAGAGTTTTCAGTAGTTTAAGTCAACAAGGCTCCATGACTTATAAGAAAAAAGAGACCCCGAATTTGAACCTTCCCTTTGGGCCATCCCACGTCTGTGTTGCTCTTTTCTGCTGAAGTATCCAAATCCACTGCCATTGAACACAGCCTCATCAGAGCACAGTGCTCAAAGCCAGCTCTGCAGAACAGCAAACAGACAGCAGATTGATCTCGAGGGATGAAGTTCAGTCTCTCTTCTATCGCAGACTGAGGGGGAGGAGGGACACGTAGCACCACAGAAGGATTTCAGGTTTTCCAAACAGGCCGTCAGGTGGCTAGGGCATTCATCAATTACTCAGCCAACCATGCACAGAAGGATAAATTCTCAGTTTGGTATTGGAATAGATGCAATTAATGCAGGTATGAAGTCCTGCAGAATGAATTTCACAGAACAACATGACTTGCAGACTGACAGCTGAGAACCTGCAGCATAGGCATGCTGTGCTGACAGCACTGCTGCCCTGCGCCCCAGCTCCAAACAAACCTGTACCCGCTCCATCTCCCACCCGAAAACTACAAACAAGCAAATGGCAATTAAAATGAGAATGGCTGTAAGTACAGATATGAACACTGCCAATCACAACAATGGCTGCAACTGCTGTTCAATTTCTACTTGTATTTTCTCCCAGCAAAATTATTGCTCAAGTGTGACTATGTTATTGCTAGAGAGAATGCTCACTACCTGCAGGGAGACATGCCTCAGAAATATTAGCAACCCAAATATATGTTATATGCCTTTATAAAAAGTATGCTTCTCAATTTCGTCATATAATATATTTGAAAAAAATTATTATACAAAAAATTTTCTCAATGATAACAATTATCAGCTACAATTCCCATTACAAAAGACAGCTGGAGAGTTACAGACTTCCACAGCTCCCTGTTTGCACAATGCCAGTTTTGAGCGATGTGGTGTCACATGTGTCCCTGAGATGGTGTGGAGCTGGCTGCCACCAAGGCAGTCATCTCCTGCCTTTAGACAGCAAGCAGCTGTGAGCAGTGCCTCCCCTGCACAGCTGTGTGCTCACTGGCAGCACAGCCTGCACATCTGCAGGGCCAGCCATGCCTCAGGAACGAGCCACGCACCGGCGGCGGCTCAGCCGCCTGCGGCAGGGACAGCAACCCGACTGTGCCCCTGCAAAACTGAAAACTGACCATGCTGAAACCCTGCTTTTACTCAGGATACATTCATGAGTTCTTCAGTGCTACCGGTGGATGCTCCTGCCCAAATGACTACTACAGAAATGTCAAATTCTTGCATACCATAAACATAAATTGAGGAATACCACTGTTTTCCAAACATGGCTTCCGATTAGCAAAAGGAAGAATAATCTGCAGTTTAGTAATTGATGAAAGTTCATTTACTAAAATGAAGTTTCATCAATTACTAAACTGCAGATTACTCTTCCTATTGCCCTGAATTAGAACTCCACAGCAAAACTCTGCTTGCTGCCAAGAACATTCTACCTGCAAACTTTTACATTTAAGCAAATTAAGCTCTCTCCTCTTCTGTTCTCCAAGCTAGAAGTTTAAAAAACTCCTTGAATGTAGAAGCAAAATATAAGAATTAGGCAACAAGCATCTGGGTTTTCAGGCCACAATTACCAATACTTTCATCAGTTCTCCAATATCCCGAAGGTGATATTTTCCCATGTGTATTTGATTTTGTTCACCCCTCAAAATTGAAAGTACTGTAGTAGGATTACACATAACTCTACTCTATAGATAATTAAGTATTTCTACTAATACTTTTTGAAGAGATGAAGAGTTGTGAACACCAAAATTTACAAATGATATCACAATTAGAGGAGATCAAGGACAACTGACTAATTTGAGGAAAACCACAAGGAAAGATGAATGAGCCAATGTTGATAAACACAAAATCATAGAAACTGTTCCCATCCAAGTGACCCATAGGCCTTCCTGTAGCAAGGGTAGGTGACAGAAACACAGCTACAAAATTAGGCAGGCTCAGGTTAAAGTGCCTGGCTAGGCAGGGAAACCTTTTGCTGAAGTGCCACAGGGGGGAAAAGTCAGGTCAATGGTACATTAAATAAAGTCAATAATTGTAACTATACTCCAAAACAGACATCCACAGTGCAAAATGTAGGTAATCCAGCATACAGCAACAAAAAAAGCCAGAGAGACAGACAACTATATATTGAAGGAATGAAGATTAAGTGTGGAAATCGCACTTGTGAATTAAGTGTGGAATTAAGTGTGGAAAGTTGGTCAAGAAGCAAAACAAATACTGAATGAAGGCATATGGTTCTTTGCTGATGCTCAGTTAAAACAAGGAGAAACTTTAAGAACAGCATTCACAGGCTTCCTGCTGTGTGGCAGAACTGCATCTTTATGCAGCACTACAAGATCCTACGATGCAATTTTCTGCTCACAGTGAAAAAGATTTCTTCCTGTAAAATCTGCTAAAGGCATGCAATTTTGTCATGAGATGGCAACATTTTGCCATCAAAGTTTACCAGTTGGAGATGCAATTTAGATAGCTTTCCTGCCTCAGTTCCTGAAAGACTGAAAGTATGACTCAAACGTATTTTAGATGCTAACATCAAAGGAATCTCAAAGAGTAGTCACAACAACACCAATCTTATTTCTACCTTTTAATTCCCTGCCCTATATTCTAGTCACATGCTAATTCCTGAGCAGGGCAATTAAGCACACCAAAACCAGTAACAGGCACTAGAATTTCAAGTGTTGGGAAAAAAGCGTGGGCTTGTTTTATCAAATCTACCTAATTTTGTTGAATGACAAGAGCACTAGAGAAACACATTTGGGTGTAGTCTTGACACTGCCATGTGGCTTTGTGAGACACAACCAAGAAAGCCAAGGTGAGAGCCCTGGGGAAAAGAGAGGTGACCAGGGCACCTCCTTAGGGAGCTGAACCCAAGGCAGCAGTTGGCTGGCACGGAAAGGCAGCTTGGGATGCGCTCTGTCACAGCTGCGCTCCCTGGCACAGCAGCACAGGCTGGCACCCGTAGGCATTCCATAGGGCATGGCTGGGGCAGGGACACACAAAGCAGGGAGGGGTGGGCCAGCACGCAGAGGTCAGGAACTACAGGAGAATGCAGCTCAGAACAAACAGCAAGCTCAAACCCAACTGACCCCAACACACCAAACGCTGAAGTCTGCTCATCGCCCCCAGCAATACCCAATTTCACCTCCCACGCATTGCCCTGCCTCACTCACACTCCAGGTAATGCAGGTGACACAGAGAACCAAGTCCTGCATCAAAGCAGACACTGCAAAACAACAGCTCTGAGGAAAACACAAAGCTGGGATGCCTATAATCAAAGTACCTTCCCCTGGCAAAGAAAAGAGAGGGAAAAGAAAAATAAGGTACTTCACTGATCACTCCTGCTTCTTTTCCATTTTGCACTGCATTGAAAATGCACAATCTTCCCAGACTGCTTCACTGAAGTTTTGTGCACCCAATGTCAAGCTGGATCAATTGAAAAGTCAGAAGAAAGCAACCAAATGAAAGCAAATTTTATGCAGAAGTTGCCTGTGTTCGGATATAAAGCAGAGACTTTTGGGAAAAGCAGTAATAGCCAAAATAGTGAAGTCACTGCAGGAAAGACAAAATAATAATCAAGGATAATATTTAAAAGAGCTACAGCTACCTTCTTGCCAGTAACAGACAACATAAATGACATTAATTATTTAAGTGCTGCTGTCTTTTCTAAATGGAATACAGGGGTTCCTTTTTGCCCTTCCAAACTCAAACGAACATGATTTTTTAGATAATTTCACATCTACACATAATAGAAAAAAATAAATGTTCACACTTAGATATGCCTGACAATTAATACTGATATATTTAAATAAGTATATCTACCAATAGTGAAGATACAAACTCAACCAGTTATTTTCACTGTGCTGTAACACAAATCTCAGAATGAAGGGTTTAAAATCTTTGCTAAAAAGCAAAGCCTCTCAGTAACAAGGAGGGAGTTGGAAAATTACGCAATTTTAAGTCTTGAAAAAAAGACAACAGTTTTAGGGGATTTCCACTTTCAAACCTGAGAAAGCCTGCTCCTGCTTGCTCTCTGCAAGTCCAGGAGAATGTCAATACAACAACTCAGGAAATACACTCCTGGATGACACCAGCAGAAAAGAATGCACTTCCACCACTTGCGAGATTGCTCTTTATTGCTCTTTTATGTAACGCTTACGGGGTAATTGTAGTTAGAGGCATATCTTTCCATTTTTAGCATGTCTTACTTCAGCTCCATAAGAATATGTACAGTTTCAGAGAGCTGCTATTGACCTGTCCCTTCCGGGCGCCGCAAAGTGCGGCAGAGGCAGCAGGAGCGCGGGGCAGGAACCGGCCCCCTTGGCAGGATGCAGCGCTGAGCCCTGTGCGGAAGGGAGGCATCACCAACACCCCAACCACTGGATTGCAGCAGCTGAAAATACTTGGCACACAGACCATTCATGCCACCTAAAATGAACCACCTCAGTAAGGTGCTCTAAGGCAGCTGCTGGTTATCTTCTTGGTATCACAGACAGCAGGATTGATCACAGATAGAAAAAGAATGCGTATCCACCTAATAGCATTTTCTTGCCTATTTGTGAGAGACCACTTCAAACCCAAAACATTTAAAATTGAGCTTTTCAGCAGTAGCACAGGAATTCCACAGAGGTTCAAACCATTGGTTTTTATTCTTTAACTCAATATAATATAGGACATTCTCTATTACTTCAGTTCTCATACGACCTAAGAGGTAAAGCTGCAAATACCAGAGCAAATGTGAACATGCCCAGAAAGGAGGGGCAAAAGTAGGCTCAAAAATCTACCTTTAAAAGAAATGTGTAACTCTGCACTTCTTTTGTCACATTTTTTGACAAAAGCCCAATAAAAACTTGATGAAAAATGTCATATATATATATATATATATATATATTTAGTCTGCACATAATTATTACTTCAAATAAGGTTTTCAAAGAAGCTGCTTCTTTAAAATGGTAAATACATTTCGTAAGTTGTTTCTCTACAGTAATGCTGCTGGTTAATTCCAAATAAGACTCAGCACGCATCTTCTGATGAATAGTGTCAAAATCTTTTTTTATATGCTTTAAAAGTAGCCCTCAGCAAGGTTAGTAACACAGACTTCAGATCAGCACATTCCCATCCAGCAGGGTAAACATGCACACACACATTACCTTGTCCCATTTTTATCTGTTCTTAATACTGATGCTGCTGCTGCCTGTCATCATCCTCTTGGTAAGCCACAGAAAGGATATGCCCAGGAATAAGGAAGAAGTCCCTTGTCCCTTATGGTCACCTTAGAAGACAGTATTTACCTCCAACTGAACTGACAGAGTACCCTGCCCATGTGTCCTGGGGTGACATCCTGGAGAGCTGCTGTCCTTGGGCACTCAGGGACCCGAGCACAGCTCCCTTGAGGCAGGGCAGCCACCACCCAACACAGCACGAGGCTGAGCAGAACCATGCCAGGCTGATAATCCAGCCCAGAAGAACCCAGGCTTCCTCCCAGGAGTACTGTCCTGGCCACACACTGCTGCCGTGGTCCCGGTGCCAGGGACAGCAGGAGCACTGTGGCACTGCTGGCACACCTGTGCCTCTGAGGCCAGAGCAGTGCCAGGGAGCCAGCCCTCATCTTGGTGAAGCCAGTCTGATTCTCTTTCAAAGCCAAGATCACTACCATCACTACCCCTGTCCTGCACAGGAATGAGAAATGAAAGCATTTAAAGAGAGGAAAAGGTGGCAGAGCTGGCACAGGACAAAGCTCTGACACAAGGCTGGTTACTTGTTCCATACCTTAGGCCAACAAACACCATGCAGGGGTGGGACAAGTCTTTAGAATCCATTATCCTCAAGTAAGTCTTCATTAAAGTAAAACTGTTTACTGGAGTGGCAATATGAACTGCAGGTTTCACACTGAATTCCAAAGAACTGATGACCCAACCTCACTGACAACCTCTTAGCAAAAGATTGAAGAACTGGTACAAAGTACAGCATGCTCAAAGCTACCAACTTTCAACAGAAAAAAGGGGCTTCCTTAGTAAGCTATCAATTCACTGTCTTCACAATAGACTTCTGTCGTATTTGTAATTTATTAGTTACAACCTTAATCCATCAGAGAATTGTAAGACCCACTGACCAAAGCAAAATTCAAAGGATAGGAACAGTCATGTCACCAAGAGAAGTCAAAGAAGGTAATTACCTCTCTGAAGGCTGTTCAGTTTTGTAACTGGAGTTCCTTCACATGACAAAAGATAGAGGTTACAGCATAGCCATTAACGCTGTTCAGTCAATCTCCAACAGCAGACAAGAGACAGCTGCTAGTAGTGGCCACTCACACTTTGGGGTGCAAGCTCTGTTAGAAAGAAATACCACCAGAATCTTGGTCCTGTGAGACCCAGCTGCTCTAGACATCAATGGAGGCACGAATAATCAGCACAGTCGTGGGCACAGCTACTCATTTAATGGATATGGTGACAAAAAAATGCAGTTAAATAAAAAAGATTACTCAACAAACTCAAGACTAAAAGACAGAACAGAAAAAAATCAGTTGCCAAAATTGCTATGGAGTGATTAAATTCCTAAATGGAAAGACAATTCAAGTAAGAGAACTGTAACTTAAGTGGTGGATTTAAGAAGAACCAGTCTTACAAAATAGGAAACAATGTGGTGATATGAACCAGCTGAACCTAGCAGAGCTGATCTCCTGCTCCCAAATAAATTCATAGCTATCCAAAGCAGTGGAAGGGATGACACACAGAGGCATATAACTAAGCTAATAGAGGAGTCCTTATCTGGGAAGCATACCTACTTTTAAAAAGAGATACAAATGCAAAAGAAGGTTGATGTTACCTTCCTAGCCTAAGGGGAGAGGAGAAATCTACCTGCCTGCTGCTGTTTTCCAAGTCAAATAATAATGGAGTTATGAGAAAGCTGGAGACAAGCAAGCACAGCAACTAAGGATGACAGAAACATCTGTCTGCAGAGAAAACATAGCCAGGTAACAGCCCAGCAGGTGCCTCAGACAAAGGTAAACACAGTCTCTGTTGTCAAATGACCATCTTTATGTATGCAGCCTGCTTAAGGGAAGGAAGACAAAGAAGTAGAATTAACTTCGCCATCCAGAGAGAAGTTTCTCCACTAGGAATTGCCTTTTGATTGATCACTCTTAACACGGGCAAAACAACGGGTTTTCATATCTTCCAAATTTGGGGGGGGTGTGGTAGGCAAGAAGGGCATGGGGCATTAATCTCGCCAATGCTCTTTACCCAAATCACAGACAGTGAACAAAGAAAGTTTCTGTGACAGACAGCAAGGTCATCATCAAGAGGTGAATGGAGACAAGAACATAGCTGCTCCTGAGAGATGGCCACAGTAACAGCACATGCTGTTGCAGAGGGCATCAAAAACACACTTCCAGCAGAGAATCTGAAGTGTTGCTCCCCTTAGAATGACATGGAAGTTAACTCAGCACCTGGCACAGGCCTTGATTCTCACATTTGCAGTCGGTTCTGCTCGTCTGCCTGAATTCAAAGGCTGTCATGATGATAAAGAAACCAAATCCTCCTTTTTCATCACCAGAAACCTTTCAAAATAGAAACTGAGCAGATACTGTTTTCTATGAATACTTGGTGTAAAAATAAGGATAAGGAAACATTTGAGAGAAGACCAAACATGTCTTAAATGACCATAAACCAATTTATCACTGTAGCTACAAATTAGGAAATTTCCTAGTGAAATGAACATTTTGGAAAAGTAAAAAAGTACAGTGAATATACCATTTGAGAATAGAATTACTGGTGGCTATTTTCTCCACTGTTGTAATTGCACTGTTAGGAGCCATAGAGAGGATTCCTATCATACTGGTTCATCTGACTTGTTTTTTCTTATTTGTACAAATAAAATCATATCTAACTTAAAGGGAGTCAAACTCCTTCAATCAGAGTTAAACCAGCAGAAAGTAGCTGGCTCCTCTGGGATGTGTTTACAGGCAGTACTGTTTTGATTCACATTCTGCTGGCATCTCTGAAGCTGGAAAATGTTAAGGTCAAATCAAGGTGATTTGCTTGCTTTCCTCCTGTGGCAGGGCCATTTCAGTTAGGACTCTAATAAAACACACACCTGTATCTTCACACAGGAGCTCAACTAACAACCAAAGCTATTACTGCATTTATCATCCACCCATAGCAATGCCAGGAACATCTGCATACCCACAAAATCACACGTTCAAGTTCCACCTCATTTAAAGTACAAGCTGGCATGTGAAAACCATTAGTTCAAGTCACTTTGTCTCCCTCCTCCAGTACTGTGTCAAGACTTCACATCATGGTTTAAGTTCACCTGGGACAAAGGGGGATCTGATCCTGTCAGTCCAGTGTAGGAGCAAGTCAAGGCCACAGCTGCTGTAACCCGCCCAAATGAGCAAAATAAACAATAACTTGGGGGACATGCTGATTGTCCTCTACCCAAGTCACTCTGCACACACAAGTCACAATTCTCTTTGAATCTGCTTTGTAAACCCACAGAGATCCTACACTGCAGGAAGTCTGACAGACATGTTCTTTCATCTAGAAGAAGAAATGATCAGTGTTGGCCAGGTGAGAGGCAGAGTCACTGCATCTCCTAACACACCCTTCCGGACAAAAAAGGCAAAACAGAAATAAAGCCAGGGATTAGCACCACCTCAGTCAGCTTCACAGGCCCACTGCCAGTATCCTGGACAAGATTAATCATATCAAACTCCAGCTTTTGTTTCAAGGAAAACTGAGTGAAAAACCGATGCACACTTAAATGGAAAGGTTGCCATTAGTGTTCATAAATCTATGAAGTTGTAGGTCTCACAAATTTAACACACCAAAGTGATTCATATTCATATTGAAAAAGTACATTGGCAGGAAGTCTGAACTTTGAAGCATACAAGGCTGTCCATCAGTGAGGGCCTTTGAAAGGCAAACAAAGTCCCCATCACTACAGAGCAGAGAGCTGCTCACTCCATGCACCATTGTGAGAGATCAGCCAATGCATTAACAAGCACTGTATTCCAAAAAACAGCATAACCTCAGTGACAAGCATTGTCTTCCCACCGAACTGCGTCATTTCAGAAAGTGAAAAGGTCCAAATATCACAAGCCATGGTAAACTGAGCTATCCACAAACCCTTTAGAACAGCTCCAGTGCAGCAGAGCAGAGATCCCTCTGGCTAATCCCCACTGACAGGGACCTGAGCAGTGGGTCTTCTGTACCCTGGGGCTCTCTCCCAGCCTCCACTAGGAAATGAGCTGGCTGCACAAACATCGCATCTTCCAGTCTGGAATCACTAGATTCAGCTAAATTATGGGGACGTAATTGTAAAGGAGATAAATTCCAACTTACAATATCTTTTTTAAAGTTGTGTAAAATGGATAAATACTTTGAAGGAAAACCAAGCATTAGCAGTTTCCTAGAAGTTTTTTTCCCATGGTCTGTAAGGAATCTTTTAAAAGCTCCAGGTTCAAGTGATTCTTGCAACAAAAGAAATTGCAGAACAGTGGTTATTCATCTGTTGTCTAGAACCAACCAAAACTTGGTTCTGAAATACAGGTAAAGCAAGCTTAACCGTTTTGAATTTCAACAGACTAAACTCTTCTATAAGGATTTTCACCTCATACCTTGGAATAAGAATTAATAGAATACATTGACAAGTGTAAATCCAAAAGACAGCGGTACAATGGGAGGGTTGATAAAATAAAGGTTGTAAACATTTAGGACGTTAAGAAGCCTGTCTAGACATCCCAAGTACATCCCTGCTCTCCTCCTGCCCCAGGCTGTTATAAGTTGCCAGAGCAGAGGCTCTGGGGCTAGTCGTTAATTAGTTCCTGGGCATTAGCAGCATGACATAGCAGAGCTTTCACAGGTAGTATTTATGTTTGTACTAGGGAAAAGGACACACCACCCTTGAATTTTGGACTTACAAGGCATTTTTGCTTCCAAGATAAAAATCCAAGGTAAAAAAAATTCCAAGATAAAAATCTCGATTCTGGCTATAATTCTGTGCAAGATGCAAACCATTTCAGTCAGCTAGAGGATAGTTTTAAGTCCAGAGATCCAAGCTAAGGCAGCCTCTGCGAGATCCTGTGCAAGGAGGGAAACAGCCGAACGCAATCCATGCAGCAGCACAGCTTGGCTCGCCTTCCTCCAACATGTTTAAGTTTGCCCACTAAAGACTTGGAAGTGAGACAGACCCGTCAAATATTTGGAAAGCAAACCCTCACAGGCAGGTGGCTATTTGCCATGCAGACAACAGTAACAAGTTCTTCCAAAGGCCTGCCTGTGTCAGGGAACCTGGGGGAAGGAAGAACCAATTATCAGCTCCAAGAGAAGCAAGAGCAACTCTGGAAGTCATCTGCTCAGAGTTAGCAGTTCTTCATTGTGTGAGGACATCCCATACGAGCACAAGGCAGCTGCTGGCCTGTGGAATGAGGCCTTCCTGAGTGCTGCACAGCTGAAGGAAAGGCTGTCTGAACTTTTCACACCAGGGCATTCTTCTAAGGCATGATCAATCAGCTTCCAAGCACAAGGAAAAAGGTCATGTTTATGCTTCAAAGCACAGAAAGTGTCTGTGCAGCAGTCCTTTGTTTTCACCATGCTCAATCACAACACCAAGTTGGAGAGCAATCAGTTTAGAAAGACAGGATTCAGTGAACTCTGTGAAAACAGCTCCAGCACTAAGAGCTGAGGATTCCGGCCAGCCTGCTGCAGGGGTTTGTTGTTTGGATTGGTGCAGACTGGTTCCATGCAGTCATTGGTGCTCCGAGCTGCAACCTCCACAGCTGCTCTACCTGAGGGAGGTGCACACAGCCCGACCAACACAGCCTTCACCACACGGTCCCTTTTGAACTGGGAACACCTGACCAGGAGGAAATATCATCCTACAGTGTGCACTGCTGCACATAAAGCATATTCTTCAACTCTCAAAAAAAACCAAAAAAGCAAAAAAAACCCAAAAAAACCAAAACAATCCTGGAATAGTGCCATAGTAAAACATTTTTGTTCTGTTGCAATATGATTCCTGTGACACATTGAGATACAGAGAAAAAAAAGGAAACTTCTGGAAAAATTACAATAACTTGAATTATCTTTGCTATCTGAAAAAATAACTTCCTTTCATATTTCAAAATTCAGTCTAAAATATATTAATATTATAGGTTAAATCAATATACTAGTAATACAAACCAATTCAATGTTACTATATTAATTAATACAATGAACTGTATCACTAAAATAGCATTTGCTGCATTCTAACAAGGCAAGACTTCCTAAATATAATGCACTTCACACCTCCTAAAAGCAGGAAGTTGTGATTCAGGATATCTTCTTTTGTATCTATATTTACAACAGTAAATAAGCTATTTAAAATCTACCCATTATGAACAGCAATAAATGCATTAAGTTTAATACAGAATGTTATCCTCCTCCACTGTGTGACTACATTTCCAGACTGGATCAATGCAGCAGCAGCTCCCGATGGACAGTGGGTGGTTCCTTTCAGAGCACTCAAGTTAGCCAAAATAAAACTCAGTAGCTCATCAGACAAATCCAGTTCCTGGATTCAGTGTGCTTTGCTAATTCAACACTTTTAACCGCATATCTTCAGGATTTTTTTTTTGTTTTTTGGGATTTGGGTCTTTTGTTGTTGCAGTTTTTTGATTTTGTCTCAGTGTCAGTACATGACCTGGTGAATTTTCTTCCTGCTTAAAAATAACCTGGGTTCCACAACTAAATTAAAAAACTCTGAGTGTTGAAAGACTGACTACGTCAGCCTGAACAAAAAGCATCCCACAACAGGCAGTGCTCTCTACCAGAACTTCAGAACTTCCTTAAGAAGTGTCAAGTTCTTGAACCACAGGAAGTTTTTCTGCCAGTATCTATTCTGTGAAAAACACTAAACTAGGATTTTTTTTTTAAGTATCTTCTGGAAAAGAATGTATTTAATGACAGTGATGTTTCCTAAATCTCAGTGTATGCTGTTGCTATGATTTATGCTAAGGAACAATAGCAAAACTAAAAAACCTCAGAATTTTCTTTCTTTATGTGATAGTCCCAATAACACAGAGCAAATGGGCACATCTCACAAGTCTACAAGCCAGTCTGAGATTTCTGGGTTCAATGTTTTTTCATTTCCCATCCAAAATATAAACATGCTCCCAGAAACAAGTGATGTGTTGTACCAGTCATCTCACTGCCAATATTTTAAATTTAAAGAATTATCATTTGTCTGAAACCATTTCAGAGAGAGGTGAGTTTCTGTGGTTTTAGTTTTCACCAATCAGATTTACCTGTATGATAACAAATGTGTCAATACTTAATTCCCAGACTACACAACAGGAAGTTCTGCCAAGGCAAGACAGTGAAGAACACAGGTTTGGAACTGAAGAGGTTTCCTTTCAGAGCACCTAGGACGCATTGCCTGCTGCTGCCTTCCTGGGGAAGAGGATAGAAATCCACCACAAAATGGACATCTCCCATTCACATCTGATTTCTAGCACAGATGGCATTAAGTTACATCATATAGAGCAAACTAAGGGATAGATTAGGTGCTTTCTATTTGGACTCGTGTAATGCAAATGCTTTTGAGTCCATTTATAAAAACCTGTTAAAAGCATAGCCCAGATGATAGTCTTTGGCTAGACACACCACAGACAGAAGACAAAGAGCTTTTGATAAGAAGATAAAGACAGGAAAAGTTTTTGGTACCCATAGAAACGAACAGAAATCTAGAATTTGTTTAATGCTTCTTCCTTGTTCCTTACAGCTGGACCTCATAGGACAAAAGGTGATATTTGGCATCACACCACAGCTCCTTCTTTTCCTCGCTTGCTCCCAGACCTGTGCTACTCCTTTCCCTACCTGCACTAGGAAAGCTGCTGGAGGTGGCCCCAGTCAGTCTGAGGGCATTTCTTGGACCAATCTAGCACAGCTACCCCTACCACCAGCCAGCACAGGTGCCCCAAGACAAGCAAATCCCATCAGGGCTCGCCCATGCAATGCTCTGAGATGCATCTCACTCATCAGGGAATGGCAGTCTGGTGCCCTAAACTCCTCTGCACAAACTCAGCGAACCCTGAAGGCCAGCTCATCCCACAGCCTGCACAGGGGCTGTGAACCACCTGCCTCACACATCCCATAGATCCCATAGCCACAGGGGGATTTCATGCACTGCCCACAACCACCAACCCATCCACAAACAGTAAATACATTAAAAATCCCCCCACTGAGCTGTGATGCAGAATGCAAGTTTCAACTTGTGCACCTTCAAAGAATTTACAACAGATTCCTTTCTGCTCTTTAATAATGAATTCATCACAACATCAATCAAAACATCAGATCAACTATAATGTTAATTGAAGGTTCACAAAAACACACTACATTTCAGTTGGAACACTACATGGGGGGTTAATTTTACTTATTTCTTGAATAATGGTTTAATGACTCTCAAATTAAGTAACAACTCCTGGTTTCATTTTCTCCACTAAAATAAAGATATATTTTAATTATCTTTAAAAGCAATTAAACAGGAAGTTGACTGGTCTTCAATTCCTTGTAAGGAAATTTCTTACCTAGCTAGGTAAAATCTCTAAAATGCTGCGCAAAGTTAAAAAAAAGGGGGGGAGATCTACAAGAGGTGGTCATGGAGACATTTTGGAGAAAAATAGCAATTTCTTTTTCTTAATATAGTAAAATTGCTTAAAGTAGGAAAACACATGTATAACAAAAGCATGCCAAAAACTCTGTTAAAACGGCACCTTGTTTAAAGACACCATACTCAAAGAACAGATTTTTCCCAGCTTTCCAAAGTCATCTTTGTTTTCCTGTAAGAGCGGGATGCAACGAAGAGGACCAGAAAGTTGAAGAGAGCCCCAGACACTCTCCACGGATCCCGGCAGCCACAGGCTCTGCCAGGCAGGGAGGAAAGGCAGGAGAGGCAGCAGGGAACTGGCCGGGCCGGTTCCCAGCAGACACCACTGGCTCTTCAGGAAGGAGGGCTGACTCACACAGCCCATCCTGAAAGGAGGGCAAGCCTGTGCTGGAGTCACCTCCCTGGGCCTGGACACACACACAGCCATTCCACGGCCTCCCTGGGCCTGGACACACACACAGCCATTCCACGGCCTCCCTGGGCCTGGACACACACACGGCCATTCCATGGCCTCCCTGAGCCTGGACACATAGCTGCCCCACAGCCTCCCTGGCCCAGGACACATGGCCATTCCACGGCCTCCCAGCCCTGGACACACGGCCATTCCATGGCCTCCCTGGCCCTGGACACACACACACGGCCGCCCCATGTCCTCCCTGGGCCTGGACACATGGCTGTCCCTGGACACATAGCTGCCCCACAGCCTCCCTGGGACTGGACACACGGCCATTCCATGGCCTCCCGGCCCTGGACACACGGCCATTCCACGGCCTCCCTGGGCCTGGAGACATGGCTGCTCTACAGCCTCCCTGGCCCAGGACACACGGCCATTCCACAGCCTCCCTGGCCCAGGACACATGGCCTCCCTGCCCCATGACACATGGCTGCTCCCTGGGCCCGGACACACGGCTGCCCCACGGCCTCCCTGGCCCTGGACACATGGCCGCCCTGGCCCTGGACACACAGCCAGTCCACAGCCTCCCTAGCCCTGGACACACAGCTGCCCCATGTCCTCCCTGGGCCTGGACACACACACAACTGCCCCATGTCCTCCCTGGGCCTGGACACACACACAACTGCCCCCATGTCCTCCCTGGGCCTGGACACACACACAACTGCCCCATGGCCGAGTACCATGGCCTCCAGCCTCCCATGGCCCAGCTGAGCCACCATGACACACCACTCCCAGACCCTTCTCCTTCAGCCTTCCCTTTCAATGACATAGTCAGATATTCCACTACCAAAAACGAAAATAATTAATCTTCTATGAAAGTGATGGACTCCTTCCTTCCTCCTGAAATCCAGGCCTCTCTCATCTGCCTCAAAATAAAGGAGAGAGGCACTAAGGGCAGCAAGGGGGAGAGGAGCAAAGGTCTGAACGCTGCTGCCAGCTGCAGAGATTTCACTGACAAGACGCTGGGATTTTCTTCCATGCAAGCAAAAGCTTTGGGAAGGTCACTAGAGGCAGTTTTTGGCTGTCTCTATCCACCTCCTCCCCTCCCTCTGCAAACCTCCCCCGAGCAGAATAAATGAGTATTCTGTTTGGATAAAAGAACATGAGAAGTTATCCAATGAACTAGGACATCTCGCAGGCCTTAGGAAAAGCAGCTGAGAATCAGCAAAGCTCCCAAACATGCCCAGAGATCACTCGGTGCCATCATCCCCTCCAGCTCCATTCCCAAGTTCTGCTGCCAGGGCCAGCACAGCCTGCTCCTTGGGAAGGGCCATTTCCACAGGCCCTGGCTCTGGGCTTGGCTGCGGTTGTGTGTTTACTCCCCATCTTCACTAGCATTTGAACTGCCTTGCTGTCAGCAATATTGCAGTCAAGGCGGAGGCAGGTAGCAAGTGATAGCTACTGGCCATGCCCAACAGCCCGGTTTCACATCTGGTTTCTGGTCACTCGCACACAAAGCTATGCCAGGCCTTTCTCCTTTCCCACCTCATTACTAAAGTTGGAACCAGTTTAACTTTGGACTGGCAGTACATGCCATATTCATAAGGATTTAATATCTTACTTTTGCCTGAGGAAAAAAAAAAAAAGCACCAAACCTAACCAAAAATGCTGAAAATTCCAGAATTCTGACCCACACCAACACAGGCTCCCGGGGAGATGTCCACATGCTTGTTGTGCAAGGTAGCAGAACGCGTTGTTGCTGCAGCAGCTCCGGGCAGCCCTGGCACACGGAGCTGCTGCTCCTGCAGGGCAGGGAACTCCTGGAGCGGGGTCCCAGCCCATGGCAGCCTGCCAGGAACACGCTCTGCTCCGGGCACTGCTCTGCTGCACCGCACCACGAGCGCCGCGGCTCACCCGCAGCACCTCCACGGAACCCACCCAGACCCACTGACACACTGAACGTGAGAGTGATACAGACCGTGGCCAACAACAGGCTCACAACTATGCTTTTCCAGACAAGTATCACAAGCTCTGCTTGCTTTTTAGGGGACTTTTCTGTTGCACATTACACTAAGTACTAAACCTGGTACTAAAGCAAACTAGTCTACTGTTAAGCTCACTGAACTCCCTAAACTAGCCACTGCTTTTATGCACCAAACAAATAACCAAATGTTACAGGACTTGATTATTTCCAGCATCAAAATGAAGAAGAAAAAAAAAAATCCTCATAACAAAATGTAGACCTTACTCACACAGTCCCATAGTTCAGAACTGCTTCAGCTCTTCATCTGTACTAAATGTATTGAAATAATCTAGATAAAGTGAAGCAGAAGTACATGAAATTCTTATTTATGTTTTCTGTTCATTTAAAATGCAGCTTTTCTCCAGAGAGTCTTCTCTCAGTGCATGCAGATTTCTACACTAAACAGCAAACACACATTACTAATTAGGATTACTATTATTTGTACATAGCATATGCTCTCACTAAATATGAAAAATAACTCAAAATGCACTACAGACACTGTTTTGCTATTGCAAGAAGCTTCTATAAAAAGGTACTGCATCCTATAACTTGTTTACATTGTGTGACTGAATTCAACTGTTCATTGTTAAAAGGATCCTGCATTACTATATAAAAATGCAAACTCCAAAAGGCGTTACCTTGTTGACATTCTAAGAAATGAACAAATTCTCCCCTCTCATAGAAGATGACTCTCATGAAACTTTCTCCAACTGTGTTTCAAAGCAGAACTTCTGGTATCAGTACTGCTATTTGTTCTGAACATCTAACAAGATGAAAGGGAAAAAGACACAGTTTTTACTGGAAAGGGCCTATCAGCTTTTCTACCTTAATTAAAAATATTAATAGCATCTTATTTCAGCAGCAGCAGAGCAGTTCACAGA
The DNA here is from genome assembly GCF_037042795.1 of Molothrus aeneus. Taxonomy (NCBI): domain Eukaryota; kingdom Metazoa; phylum Chordata; class Aves; order Passeriformes; family Icteridae; genus Molothrus; species Molothrus aeneus. The sequence continues at coordinate 38,610,825 of NC_089652.1, read as the reverse complement.
AGGAGAAAGTTACTGCAACCTACCTTTCACAGTCATGTTACATTTACTTGCATATAACATTGTAATGCTTAACAGAAACATTACAGTATATAAATGCCAACAAAAAGCTTTTGCTCCCAACACGCACTCCCGCCACTTTAAATATGATGATGAACAGGACTGAATTACTGTCTCCTCATAAACTAAACAAGCACATTTAGTAGGTTCCCATATCTTTATCACAATGAACAAACTATTTGATGTTGACCTCAAAAATATAGTTATTAGTTAAGGGGGAAACATTATCATCCTTGTAATCTACTAATCTCTAAACTCCAATTTATCAAAAATTGACAATGCTGAAAAAACTGAAAAGCCAGCTCATGCAACACTAGTGCTCTCAGTCCAACCACACCTTTTCCTTCAAACAGTCGAATCTGGAAGCAATGACTAATGTAAAATTAACAGGGAGCAGGAGGCTATTTAGAAAAAAAAAAAAAAAAAGTACAAAGGTCTATGGGGCAAACAGAGGCACTTCAGAAACACTCAGTTCTCTGCCCGTGAACTGGTGATGTCTCCTGAGCGTCAGCCGGGAGGAGAAATGGACCAGAGGGGGCTTGAGTCATCAGCTCTGGCTTTTCTGTGCTGAAACAGCCTAGGCTCAGCATCAGCATTTATTTTATTGCGGCGAGACTTCATTTCCCAGCTCTCCCAGCCCAAGCCACGGCAGTCGCACTCGGTAACCGGCACCTGCAGAGCACTTTCTGTTCTCGCACACACTGCAGCGTGCCCGAGGCACGGCCAGCCGGGCACGGCCACCTGTCCCCGCGGGCCACCGCTGTCCCCGCCGCGCCCACACCCCGCACGTGCTGCCCCGCTGCCAGCGCCGCGTGTGCGATCGGAGCCGGGGGAGAAAACACCGCCACAAGTTACTACAACCCCACGAGCCGTGCTCCCGGTGCGCGGGCCGAGGATGCTCCGCGGCTCCCGGTACTCGGCGACGGGAGCGTGGCTCGTTCCGCGGTCACACGAAGAGTGAAAAATCCATATTTAAACCCCGCGCAGGGAACACCGCGACGGCAGCGGGGCCCGGCACGCCCGGCACCGGGGCGGCAGCCGAAGCCTGGCACTCCGAGGAACACCGGGGCGGACGCTGGGCCCCGCGGCCGCCGGTCCGGGCACACGGGGCGCGCAGGGCCCGGCGCTGCCAGCTCCCCCTGCCCGCTCCGCCGACCCCGCCATCCCCCGCCGTGTCCCCGCCCGGCCCCGCGCCCGGGGCTGCGCGGCGCTGCGGGCACGGCGAGGCCCGGTGGCCCTGCCCGCAGCGGCTCCGCCGGGCTCGCAGCTCCCAGCGCGGCACCGCGCACACTCTGCGCACACGGCGCGGCCGCGGACACCGGCGGGCCCGGGCTCCGCACTCCCGCCCGGTGCCGCGCGGCGCCCGGGGCAGGGGCCGGGCGGCGGCACCTCCGCCCGCAGGGCCCCTCCGGGCGGCTCCACCGGGCTCCGGGCGGCCCCGCGGGCACGGAGAGTGCGCGGCGCTCCGCCCGCGGGGCCGCCCGAGACGACGGCTCTACGGCCCCGATACCCCGGCGGGGTACGCCGCCTCGCCTCCCTTGCCGCCCGCCTCACCGCACCCCGCCGCCCCCTCGCCCCTCCCGCGCGGCAGCCCCAGCCCGCGGCTCCCCCGTGCCCCGCACTCACCGCGCGGAGCGGCCCCGCGGCCCCGCCGGGCGCGCCCGCCCTACCCCGGGGTCTCCATGGTGGCGGCCCCGCCGCCCGCTCCGCCAGCCCCGCCCCGCCCGCGCGCCGCGTCACGCGCCGCCCGGCCCGGCGCCCACCACCATTGGCCAGGCGCGGCCTGGGGCGGCGCCCCATTGGCTGCTGCTCCGCGTTAAACCCGCCAATGGCGGCGCGACTTGAGGTTACCGTGGTTACCGATGCCGTGCGGGGGAGACGGCGCGGATGGGACGGGACGGACCGGACGGGACCGGACCCAACCCGACCCGACCCGACCCGACCCCTGCCTGGGGCAGCTCCGCCGGGACAGCCCGTGGGGACGGGGGGCTGCTCCTGCGCCACCCGCCGGACCCATCGCGGTGAGTGTCCGAGCGCGGCGGGGGCGAGCGGTGTGTGAGCGCATGGATGGAGCAACCGGTTGCACAATGGCCGGTGCGGGGTGCCCGCGGTCGCCGGGCGTGCCCGCCCCACGGTGCCGGCCGCCTCCTGTCCCGCCGAAGGAGCCGCCGCGGGAGCGGGGCGGGGAGCAGCCCCGAGCTCGGGGGCTTCGCCGAGCCGCAGAGCCGGGCCCGTCTGCCCGTCACCGTGTGCCACGGGCTGCGGGACGGCCCTGCTTGGGCAGGGAGCTGGGAGCGGCTGGCTGCCCGTGGTCCTGCCCGACCTGCCGCTCCTGTGACCTGCGGTGTCCCGGTACCGCCAGAACGCACAGCCCGCGGCGCTGCTCAGACCCGACGGGCTAAGTCCAGGTGTTTGGGAAAGATGGAAAAACGCTTTCCCATAGGGTTTTAACATCCTACCATTTTAAGCTTCCAATAGCAGCTGATCTCTCTTGATGGCGTGTGAGGAATCATAGACGTAGAAAAGAAAAGCCAATATCCCTAAAATCGCCGTAAAACAGTTCAATAAGAGGCTTTGGGCGTTTTAAATGCTTGATCAACTTTTTGCATCCCATGCCTGTCCTGGACTCACCCTCTCGGTGTGTCTCGGGGATCTGGCTGAGGCCATTCCTCTCCTTCCCGAACAGACTGTCCCGCTCTAGCCCACGTGTGACTGGTTTTCCATTTACTTAATCTCTCCTCCCGCGCCGCTGGTACGATAGCGATCGACACTCTCCACTTCATTGAATGACGCTGTAAATGGCTCAGAGGAGCCAAAGCCAAATGGCCACTTGAATCAGCAGCTCTCGCTGATTCAAGAGGTTGTTTCTCACTCTCTTCCCCTATTGCATAGATGCGGATGGTGTAGAAAGCCTGCTGTAAAGGAACGTGGAAAAAGTGTCCACATTGTAACTCGTGTCTGTTTTCCATCCAGCTCCGTTTTTCGGTTTACTGTTTGATGGGGTGAACCGTAGTTTTATTTTAGGCATAAGGACACATGAACTCGTGATGTGGCTTAATTGGTGCTGATGCTGCAGGTAGAATTATGTGCTTCGTTAGTCTCTGCTTGAGAGGGAGCTGCAGGTAACGAGGAGGAGGCAGGTGGACGTGGAGAGTGAACTCTAAACTCTTATAGTCCCTTCTCTGAATTTCCCACTTGGAATGTACTCTGCTACATGGAAACCACGTAGGCTATTGGCAAGATATTTAACCGCTGAGGTTTTTGTTGCTATTTGTATAATTATTTGTATTTTGAATAATGCAGTAGGAGCTCCTACATTATGATGATATCCACATGGAAAATGCTTGGCAGCTGTAAACAGGAGTCTTGAGTCCTCACTGCTCTGAAAAATCTCGTCATTTATACCATGTGAATTATATATAAAATATTACCAAACCAAAATGGTGGTCTCTGTCTAGGAAATGGGAAACAGAAACTGAGGGGAATAACAGTAGAAACTTAGGAAAATAAAGAGTAGTAGATGTGAAATAAAATAAGGGGTGAAAAGGTCAAATGAGAGTGGAGAGCTGGAGTGAAGGAAAGATAAAACGTGAACTAACTAGATCTAGAATAAATGGAAGAGAAACTGCAGGATGTATGAGAACTGTGACCTTCCTTAGTTACAAGGTTGCTTCTACCAAAGGTGTACTGGATTAATTAAATTAGCTTCAAATCAGTCTCAGCTGGTTTTCACCTGTAATTTGGGTGTTATTATGCTGGCTTGGCTTTCACAGGTAACGGCTTTTGGGAAAGGATTAAGCTCACTTGTCCCTCAGTAAAAGGGACAATTCCTGGATGTCGCTGTGGGGGCTGTGGGAGGCACAGCCTGCCACAGGATGTGGCACAGTGCCATCCCCAGGCTCCCCAGGCCTTCCCGGTTCTGGCTGGTCCCAGGTGATCAGGAACAGGCTGCTCCAGGTGCCCTGCATCCCTGCAGAGCCGCACACTGCAGAGTCTGACTGTGCTTTGGAGTTCCTGTTGGGGTGAGATGGGAAAGGGTAAGAAATGCTGTTGGGAAGGAGAAAGGGATCTTGAGTCTGTTTGTTTTGGCATAAAAGAAGTAGAAAGAATTGAAAGTAACATTTTGAGGTTCTGTCAGATTTGGAAATCTGTTGAATGACTGTCAGTGAGGAAAGCTGTTTCATTCTGTCTGGTATTAGTCATACCCTCATAGCTGGTGTATTTGTTTTGGCACCCTGAGCAGCCAATACATTATCTAATTGCCTGCTGTGTGTCCCAGGGCAGCAGCCCTGTCCAACAGGGATGACATCGGCTATGGAAAGGCACCCCTTGTTAACTTTACAATGCAAAGGGCTGCACGGAGGCTGATTCTCTGAATTCTTATCCCATTTCCTGAAAGTGGCCTTTGTCAAATATATGCTTAAATTCTTACATAATTTTTAAAATTGGCAGCAAACAAGTCCATTTTCATTTTATTCACCTTCTTCTGGATGCGACTTGCAAGTGAGATGGTCTGTATCATTCTCATTAGGAAAGCCATAATTCCGCTATGTTTGCAATTCCTAACAGCCCAGTCTCATGTTTTCCTTTGGGACTGTATTGGTTTCTCTTGAGCCTTAAATCTGGCCCCTTAAACTGACTGTGCTCGCCTTCCAGTGCTTTAGATGGCAAGGTTGTTAACAGGTATTTGCTAGTTGTTTTGCTGCTGTTGTGCTTCTTCAGCATTTCCAGTCATTAATATGTTTTTCTGCTTTGTTTAATCTATCCTGAAATTAATCCTTAATCGAGTCTTGCTTTGTATACATTCCACAGATGATTACAGCCCTTGCAGAGTATTAATATGCCTATCTTTTAATTTTAGTGATAAATATCTGTCACAAAAACAGTGTTGCTTTGTTTCTTGGTGGGTTTCTTGCTTTTGTTTTTATCTTTTTTTTTTCTGTCTTTTGTTTTATTCTTGTGAATTAGGTTGGTTTGGTTTTGGGTGGTTATTTGGGGGAGGCTGGGGGGTGTGGTTTGGTTTCTGCTGGAAGCTTTTTAATGCTACCCACTTTAACTGTAATCTCTTCCAGATACTGAAATTATGAAGGTTTGGGAAAAAAGGTACCTGGAGAAGAGAGTGATGACATGGCAGGGTAACACAAGCCATGAACAGCTGTTTAGTGTTCACAGGGGGAGTTATTTAGATTTGTGGGGTATTTTCCTCTCATTAAAAGCTACAATTTGATTTCAAAAGTTACTGCAAGCTATTGTGTTGATGTCACAGCAACTCAGTCAATCACAATACAATTGATTTTGGGTAATTTTGAAACTGTAATTTCATTTGGTATAGAAAGCACTAAATGTTCTCCTGCTTTTTATTGTTTCACTGGGGAGGTAAGGCACCTAACAGGTATATTTCTGAGGAAAGTGGTGGGCTGACATTTTGCTTTTTCAGTGAGGGCTTTATAGAAACATTCTGTTTCAGACAGTGCCATTCAAAATTACTGCTCTGCTGTGGATACATATTACACTTTCCCAGCGGTAAAACAAAATATTGAGGAAAAACTATTGGATACTGACAGGTTGTTTGCGCTTTCCTTCTTTCTTGCATGGCTTTGAAGCATCAAGTAGGAGTATTTGATTGTAGATGGTGCACAGTGCTCAGCATGACCACCAGCCCTCCTTGCAGGGCCCTGTGCTCTGGCTGAAGCCCAGCTGCCACGGGAAGGACAATAATGCCCTGTAATGACACTTCTCTGCAGCTTTCCCAGTGCCAGCAACAGGATCCTGCAGCCATGCAGGGAGTGCATTATGGAACTGGTCCGGCTTCCCCAGGAGGATAGAATGTAAGAAAATAAAGATAGTGCAGAAGGTAGTCTCAGCCCTGAGGAGTTGCAGCTGTACTAATCACCAAAGATCAGGAACAAGCCTGCCCTTAATAGACCACAGCTGTGTCCAATAAGGATGAGTGCTACAAAAGGGTGGATTAGCTGGTGGTGAGGAGAGCTGGAGTTTGTTGGCTGTGCTGTGAGGAGCTGCCCGTGAGAAATCACCAAGAAGGTATGGAACTTTTGCAATATGATGACAACACACGTGCCCTTATTTTCTCAGCTGGATCAGTTTTCCAAAGAGCACCGTTGCTGCCCGTGATGCCTGTGCCAAGGAATGTGCAAGCAGCCATGCCCAGCGGGAGTGGGGGCTCCTCTTTTGCCCTGGGTCCCTGTTCCAGCAGAACGGAGGAGGTTCCAGGAGCAGCAGCTTGCTGGCCTGAGTGTAGCTCAGTCACCTGTCCTTGGCAAGCCCCGTGCATCCTGTCCCAGCGTATTGTTCCAGCTGGAAGCGTGGTCCCAGGAGCGCAGAGAGGGTACTGTGTGTGGGGCAGCAGGGGAGGGATGTCCTGAACTGAGCTGTGCTGCTGGAGCCAGCTAATGGTGACATCAGGTTTCATCAGGTGTGCACCTGTAAGTCAGGGTTCCTCTAGGATACTGCAGCACTGGAAATAAGCAGGCAGCTTGGCAACAGCCAAGAGAATGAGTTGGAGAAAAGATGGCAGGAAACGCCGAGTGAGGTGTCCAGTAAAGACAAGGTCATCAGCAGCTGGTCTGTTCTGTGGGTTTTCGGGTCCTAAGCTTGTAATTGTCATGTTAAAAAACCCCAAAACAAACCAAAAAACAACCAAAGCCCACAGGAACTCTCCCCAAAGCCCACTAACAAAGAAATAAAAAATCCCTCAGCCCCCCAGCTCTGGGCAATGCAGGTACTTCTATCTGCTCAAGGACAGGGGAAGATCTGCTAAAATCCTTTGCCATTTCCACCAACTACAGTTGCTGAACAAAAAATGACCGATCTTCTTACTAGTTTGTATATGAGGCTGGAAAAAATGTTGAGAAATTAACCAAATTGTAATCTTTCTTACCAGACCAGGGATACAGAATGTCAGGCTGAAATCCAGAGATACTTCTGAATAAGGAGGCAACAAAGAGAATGTATATGCAGAAAGATTGTTTAATTCATGTTTATGGACTGTACATTTCTGATGGCTGTGACTGAGAGGCCCCAGACAAGAATGAGTTGCTTTTTGTAGTAAGATATCAGACAACATTATGCAATAATTTAAAGCGAAGTTGTGCCAAATGCTTCCCTGCACATAACTCTGGGAATTTGGCCTAGCAGAGCTGGCAAAAGCTGTACAAAATGATACTGATGCTCCTGACAAAATAAGCTGCAGTGGCTCCTAAATCACATGAATTATCTGTCCCTCTGGTTTGTCTCTCACAGGCTGCAGACAAACGTTGTGCTCTGACTCCCACTACCCTGCTCAGACAAAAATCATCTGTGCTGGCTAAAGGACAGTGCCACGGAGTCGTTGGTGCCAGTGCTGCCTCGCAGGGCCCTCGGGGCCCTCTCTGCCCCTGGGGTTTGCCCTGCTGTGTGTCCCACCTGCAGCTCAGGCAGGGGAGATGCAGGATTGCTCTGGAGTGTCGGTGTGCAAAGGGCTGCAGCTCCAGACAGCCGCTGCTCCTCTGGCTTAAACAGGGAAAAGTGTCTTGGCTTAAGGAGAAACTGGGCTTATCCAGACAGAGTCTCGTGTTCTTGAAGCACTGCTAAAGTGTGCTGCCAGCAACATAAACTCAGCCAGCTGACTTCTGCCTGCAGTTCATTAGGAAATGCGTGCAGAAATTGGTCTGTCAGCAGGGCTGTGAGGAAGAGGCCTCCAGCAGTGGGGCAGGGAACCCTTCCATACAGATTGGGGTTTAAGTAAAAAACATCAGTAACAAAGCTAGCATGAAAATGGGGTAGGAGGAAATACTTTCATTAAAAATACTACACAGAAGGCAAAGGTAAAGGCAGAGGCAAGCGCAGAAGGTGAGGACAACTTAAAATTACCTTTTTAATTCCTTAAATAAGGAACCTGACTCCTGTTTCCCTTCTTGCTTTGACAAAATCTGAGACCTATATTTTCTAGATATAGAAAATAAAGGTATCATGACTCTCAAACTGTGTATTTCCAATTCTGCATTTTGCAGCAATGGAAACAAAATCACGTTGGCTGGTTTATCTGAAGAGCAATGGGGCTGTCATTTAACAGCTGGAATCCAGTTATTAAATATGTTGCACAGATTTTTTTAAGTCCAGTCTTCAGTATGTTTTTGTTCTTCTTTTTTTCCTTTTAAAGTGACTCAGTGGCTTCAACCTGCTCTGAGCTTCTTAAACTGTCTTCCATTGAACTTCTGCTACTACTAAGTATTGACTATTTCAGTATCTGATGGTTTAGTACGTGTGATGCTTCTTGCAGAACACACTGATCTGCTGCAGCTCCTTTTGAGGTCTAGCTCCTTAATTAACCCTGCCTGTAAAATTGCATCCTCATTCCACTGGCCCAGTGGTGTTACATGTGAAATCTGTTTCTGCAGTTCCTGTGGTGCAGTGCAAACCCTGCCTCTTGATAAGAAGTGCAAAGCCCAGGTACTTTGTTGTATTGCAGGAAATGTTGATTCTCTGCAGTTTTGTGTAACAGCATCTTTGCTTCTGTTGTGCTAAGTGAATTCTATAGATTTAAGTGTTTTTTCTAATGCATGCAGGGCAGCAGAGGGGTGAGTTGCTTGCTGCACCATTCCAAACAAGCCTTTGCACACAGACTAGCCAATAGCAGGTATGCTTTAGGGGCCAGGCAGTCACAGGTCAATTTAACTAAACATTTATCATGTCTTAAGTAACGGAGAAAATTTTAGGGTCCTGTAATGGATAACTCAGCCTCATGTCTTCCAATCATTCTTTCATATATTCATGCATATTGTTTCATTTCCTAGCTTTTGTTGTACATGGAGGTAATAAATAGAAATCAAAATAGAACATTAATAAAAGCAACATGTGACAAAATTCTGCAAATCTCTTGTGTTACAGAAGTCTGTAAATGATGCCCCAGAATTTTTGCCTTTAGCTCAGCAAAGCTGGACTTTGTCCAGGTTTGTGCAGGCACATGCCAGGAATTGCCCAAAGGAGCTGGGGCTGCCCCTGGATCCCTGGCAGTGCCCCAGGCCAGGCTGGACCCTGGGGCAGGGGAAGGTGTCCCTGCCACGGCAGGGGTGAAGCTGCAGGAGCTTTAAGATCCAACCCCAAATGTTCTATGATTAACTACTCAGAGCATGCTCTCATTTCATGCTCTTTCATTTAAACCTTGCAATTGCCAGGTGTGCTCACTGCAGCAGGCCAGCTGCGTCTGGTCACTGAAAATGGATTGCGCACGTTTTCTTTGAAACAAAACAACATGAAATGCCAGCTGACTCACTTGATCCAAGGTGACATGGTGACTTCATTTCCTACCCTTTTCGTGTCAACTTACCAACTTCTAAAGCATTTACTTCCTCTTTTTATCTGCTTGTTTTTTCTAAGTGTTCCTAAAGTTTATTTTCTCTTGGATTTTCTAAGAATGGAGGGGAAATAGAGTTCCCTTGTGATGTGCAGATCCTCAGAAAGCAGATGAGCTATTCCCTACCCCTGCAGTGTGACAGAGCAGTCCATGAAGCTGATTGTTTTAAGTGTTACTCAAATTGATCTTCCTAATTTGGATTAAGTTTTACTTAATGAGGAAGTAATGAGATTATCATAGACAAAAAGGACTGTGTCTCTTTTGGGAACATATAATTTCTGAGACTTGACTTCATTTCAAAGAGAGCTATAATTCTTTCTTTAGGGGAATGTAAATTTAAATTACAATCAATGGGATTTTTCTAGAAACTGTTTTGGCACCGAATGATAGAAGTATTATACTGTGTATTTTCTTCCTGTGGAAAGGATTGCCTGCTGCAAGATTAACACATTCTGGATGGGTGCCATTTTCAGATAGTTCAACTAGAAGAGAAAGGATCTGATTAAGGGATCAAGCTCATTATTTGTTTGTTATTTGTACTCCACACCCTACAATGGGAGTGAATCTTTGCCTCTTTTCCTTAACAATAATTAGGATCAGAGGGTTCAACAACTGCATATTAATACGCTTTTTCTTTAAATGAAAACATGCAGTAACTAAGCGATTAACATTTCCATTAAACTTTAAAATCTTTTAAAAAGCCTTCCACAAAATGTTCAAGACATAGCCAGATATTCAAAAGAGAGCACTGAGAATAAGGGACTTCTGAGTTTGGGGATTTTTCCTGAGTTTGTATTTTCTAGGAACCTCTGCTGTAATGTATAATCCCAGCTCCTGCTGATGCTGCTCTCAGCAAGTCTGGTTCAGCTCTGGCTCTCAGTGGTGTAGCCCCAGCAGGACATCAGGTGAGCCATGGAGAGGAGTGTGGCACCTGCTGTCCCAGGGCTCTGCAGCCTTCCTTCACACGGACCCAAGGAGCACCCGCTGCACTGCCACTGCTGCTGCTACTAAATTGTCTTTTGTGAAGACTTGATTCGTATTACTGATTTTGGTATTTAGTAACGTGAGTGAGCATTTAAAACATGCACAAGAAATTGTTTCAAAAGGCATGTCTGGCTCGTTAAGCACTGTGCCTCCCTGCCAGAAATCCATCTGTCCTTCACTTGAGGAGCAGCACTTTAGCTGGGAGGGAAAATGGCACTGGTGACCCAGATCTGCAAAGGTTTATGTATGCAAACAACTTGTTGAATGGAGACAGTGGAGTTAGACTTTTAAAATCACTGGCTGAACTCACTGGGAGCACTCACCTGTGGAACTGGGGCCTGGGCTGGACCTGACTCATCCCCAGGAGCAGTATGTGGCAGGCACCAGGCTTGGCTTCTTCCAGGAATGCTGGCTGGCAGTGGGGAGTTTAATTTCTATTTAAATGAAAGGAAGGAGAGGCTTGCCTCAATATTGGCTATTTGCATATGTAAGAATAAACATAGGTCACATACCTCAGATACCAGCAAGGGCTCACATTAAGAATGTACTGAAGAGTTAGGTTCAATTGGAGATGAAATCTTTTAAGAGACTACATTTTTATTGCCTAAAAGAGTTCAGTGAATAGTGAAATACTAAATTGTCTAAGGAGCAGAAAAAGAGATTTGATAAACCTTGTGCTTTTTACTGCTGCTAAAAGATTTAGCTGTGGTTGGCTGTAGGCAGAGCTGACCTGGCATTCTTGGGGGACAGATTTCTATGTACAGGGACTTCTGCCTGGTGGCTGGTTGATCTTATGCACTTTTTCTTTTTAAGATGCATCAAGACTCCCAGCCTAGAGCCTGCAATGAAGTTTGAGCAAAGCTTTGAGGCAGGGTATTGGAATTTGGGCTTAAATGGACTTCTGTAGTATCTGAGCGGTTTCTGACTATATCTGCATTAAAGCAGAAATAAATATAACTAGCAGTATTTTCATCATTTTGATTAGTATGTTTATTGGTTACTGGAGATAAAATGCAGATTTATATGGATCTTGTCCTTTTCCAGAACCATCTTAGCGTTCACTTTCAGTGTTTTAGTTAGTTCATAATGTTGAATAACAGAAGATAATGCCTGTGAAAGGCTGAGATCAAATACAAACATATGACATCATTGTGGAAGAGAGAAATGGGTTGGCTAGAAGGGATTAAGGATTTGGTTCATCAAATACTGTAGCCCTAAATTTACAGAAAATGGCCAGTAAATTTTTTGCCTCAGTTCTGTTCTCGAGATGTATTCCTGGTTTCTTGTGGAAGGAGGTGAAGCTAAGGTTAATATGTGTGAAGTTTTGCTCAAATACTGACGTTAAATCAGAAACATGTCAGTAGAAAGAAGATATTAACAATTTGCCAAATGAACAAATAAATAACCCAGAGGGGTAGCTCTGCTGCTGCTAATCTTTCTAGTATCCATAGTTATTTTTCAAAAAGGACAGCGTGTCTTGTGTTCGGAGCTTGTCATTTAAAGCTGGCCAGATGGACCCAGATTAGGATGATGGTTCCCCAAATGCGTAGCACAGGAGAGTGACGCTGGTGCGGCAGCTGCACAGGGAACAGTAATAAAAGGTTTTAATAGAGGGAAGTGCCTGTGATGGATCCAATCTTCTTAGAGCTCTTGAGTACTCCCAATTTTCCATCAGTGTTATTTTTGCCTTCATTATATGGTGTAGATGAGGGTCACTGTAGTACTCCCTTCCCAAGTTTATTGGTAGAAGCAGTGCTCAGATGATCAGAAGCCACAAAAAGCAGGCAGAGGAAGGCTGACTGTCTGTAGCAGAGGGCTGGATGCAGAGTGTCAAACAGCTCACAGCAAAGTACACTGTAAACTGTCTCCAGTTGCAGTTTCACCTTTTTATTTGACTGACATTAATAGCTCTCTGTCAGAGTAGTCCCCTTTTCATTTCTTCTGCTGGTCTTCCTTCCCACCTTCCTGTTGCATTGTGCCTTCCTTGGAATTTGTAGGAATAAACCAGTTCATCTCACTAGAACAGTGAGGAAATAACTCCACAAATGAACAAATTTTGCTGCTCTACTATTTGCTGTATTGCTGCTTGCTGTGGGACCAGGCAAATGTCAAAGGTACGACAAAGAGATGGAATTTTGTGTGTATGAAATTTGGGCACAGTATGGCTGGGTTTGAGGGAGGGGGTTCATGGGCCTTTCCTTTCTGGTGGGACTCAGCTGTTGGTTCAGCTCAGCTGAAACACCTCAGGTGGATCTATTGCCTTTATTTCAATGCCAGACCTGGGGTGACACCAATGCAGGCTTAATTGAAAGGAAGGGGTCTGACACATACAAGAGATTTTTTACTGTGTTGTGTAACTTATTGCATCTGACACATCCCATTTGACCCATGATAATGTGGATGTTTGATAGATGCTGCTCACCAAGAGCTGAGGCACTGCTGCCCAAACAACTGCCCTGGTTTCACAGGTGTTACTACAGAGGGGTTAAAGGGACCTGGGCAGTCTCCAAAATAGGGAAGACTGATCTTTTCAGGCTTAATTTCTATAAAGCAAAGAACACCTCAAAACCTGATCTGACATTTGGATTGAGGGACTCCTATTTTGAAAAGCATAAAGCAAAGAATAGATGAGCTATGTCACAGCATTACAAATTCATCAAGGAAATAGTATTTTCTTTTCCTGGCTACTTAATGGTATGAGACACATGAAATACCTCCTAAAATGAAAGATAAACTGGAGGAATTTCTGTCTAATTACATTTTTAGTGAGATGTACCTCTTCTCAAAAAACAATAGATATTTTTGAAAGTGTTTTTAGATTGCATCCACAATGTTGGTATTCTCAAAACCTATGTTTGTTTCTCAACAGGTATAAAAAATACATAAAAAATAAAAATGGATGAACTGGGCCATGGAGCATTGTTTTTAGCTCATAGGAATAGTGGTGGAGGTATGTATGCTACCATGTTTAAGTTTAATTGTTTTCTTGACTCTTTATGAAACCCTCTGCAATTAATAGCTTAATGTAGGAGCTGTTATAGCACCCTGGTTATGGTCTGAGTTTGAAGGGACCTTAAAGCCCATTTCATCCCACCCCTGCCATGGCAGGGACACCTTCCCCTGCTCCAGGTGCTCCCAGCCCCAGGGTCCAGCCTGGCCTGGGGCACTGCCAGGGATCCAGGGGCAGCCACAGCTGCTCTGGGCACCTGTGCCAGGGCCTGCCCACCCTCACAGGAACAATTCCTGCTTTAGTCCCTGTCTGTACCCACCCTCCTTTCAGGCTGCACCTGTTGTCCCTCAGGCTGTCACCTACAGATCCTGGTGAGGAGCCTTTCTGTTTCCCATAGAAGCCCCCTTTACATACCAAGAGGCTGCAATAAAGTTTCCCTGGAGTCTTCTCTAGGCAAACATCCCCACCTCTCTGAGCCTGTCTTCACAGGAGAAATGTTCCAGCCCATTTCCTCGGTCTCTGGGCCAGGTTCTGTCCCCCTGTGCCCGGGTTCTGGAGCTGAGAGTTGGTCTCTGCAGGTCCAGGTGCAGAGCAGAGGGGCAGAGCACCTTCCCTGACACCATTCATAAAATGAATTAATAACTAAATTCCACACTGCCTCTCCTGCAGGCCAGGCCCAGGCTGGCTTGCTGGGCTCCTTGCCAGTTCATCCCCAGTTTTTTTGCCCACAGGATCCCCAGGTTGCTCTCCCCAGGGCTACTCCATCCATTCGGTGCCCAGTCTCTGTCTGTCCCAGGGCAGGGGAACTTGGAAAAACCCTTCCCCATGAGGCATCATCTGGAGAGGTGCTGTCAGCTTCGTGTAGGCATGCAGCAAATGAAAATCCTGGGGGAGGCCTGAAGGAGGACCGTGGGATGGCTCTGCAGGATTTATTTTACCTTTTACCCCTCTGTAAAGCCACATGCCAGGCACAGCACTTGCAGCCACAGAGCTTAGCAGGGAATGTGAAACACAAGGGCCGATTTCACTACTAAGGAAAACTAAAGCAGAGGTTGTGAGGAAATGCCCATCCCTGATCCCTGTAAGCCTCCTGGCTTATGTAGAATGACTGAGTATCTGTGCACGAGGGCTTCACAGTGCCGGGGCAAAAGTTCAGGTAGTTCATCTGCAATTGTAATTGTACCTCAATTTTATACCTTCCAGAAAAAAAACTACTCCTGTTGCTCAACCCATAGGTTGCAAAAAACATTGGGGCAGTTTTCCAATCAGTGCAAGAAGGATGCATTTATTGAAACTTAGGTATATCTGTATTAGAAGTTATTACAATGCCTGTAAATGCAGTTTAAAATGAATTCATAACTAAATTCACATGTAAACTAAAAACTTGTCAAATTAACTTTTTGTAAACAGACAACTGGTTACTGTTTCTTATATAATTTTGATGTTAGTATATTAGTTTGTTTGTTTCAAATTGTCATTCACCAACTAACAATATTGGTATGAAAACTTCTAGTGTTGAAAACATTGGTTCTGATTTCTACCTATAGAGCTTTCATTTTATGCCTTGCACTTAAATTATTTCTTGAGTAATTGAAATGTCCTTGTGTGTTTTATATGATAACTAGACAATTTGATGGTTCCTGCCAGAAATGCTCTTTGCAGCCAGAAGTACAAACCTGCTGACTACAAACATCTGTATGAACTTGCTGCAGAGGCAAAAATGGCCTCTGCACAAATTCAGTTAAAGGTATGATTTTTGTTTTATTTGTAATGTGAATGCTTTTGAAATTCAGTGACCATATTTATTTCAGCCAGAGGGGGTCAAATATGAAAGTTTATCATAGCTGTACTGGGATTTGGATGTGTTTATGTCAATGTGGGGACTTTGTTCAGACCAGGGATGCAAAGTATGTGTGGATTCTACTTCCTCAAAAGACAGGAAAAATTGTGTTTTACTGCCTTGAGGAAATTCACCCAAACTCATTACATAATCCTGGGGGCAATGAAGAATTTGTGTGATTAAATGAGAAGGGAAGGCTGATCCAGAAAAAAAAGCCAAACAAAAAGATATGAAGTGAGGATTTCCAAAACTCAAGTGGAGGTAGATCTTAAAAAGAAGATTAAAAATGTTTAATCACCATAAAATGTAAATGTGGAGCAGACAGAAAGGTATAAATTAGTGCAGAACATTTCAAGGGGTAAAGACAAGAGGAGCCTTATTTAATGCTAGAGAAGGGTGAATGAGAGAGAGGAAAAAAGTATATTATTATTATTATTATTATTATTTTGCTTCTTTAGTGCACATAGATATTATATATCAACAATTCTGGCAGATATTGGTCATGGATTGGCAATACTAAATTCTACTGAATTCATTCAAGCTTTATGTTTTCATCTTTCTTTTGTTTTATCACCTTCTCAAGTGTTTTCCAACTGAGTAGGTAGTAAAATATGTATGGTGGAAACTCCAGAGAGACGAGTATGTGTTCCACCTACTACTTTTTGTTGCTGATTCAAGCCATTCAGATTTTCAAGAGCTGGGTTCTTCTTCCTTTGAGGTAGAACCAAAGAAACAAATGGTAAATCAGCTGCTGACTGCTTAAGAAATAAAAAGACAGCCCAACAGGGAAAAAAGGTAATATTGCAAAAGTTATACATAAATGGCAATGCTGTTGCTATAAAATAATTTTAAGAGCATGTTGAACTTTACATATAAAGGTACTTCAACTTTTGTTTCACTTAGTTTTAGAATTGGTTTGCAGATGTAACTATTTTCAAATTGCTTTAAATACAGTATTCTGTTTGCTTAACTTTATGATTTTATATAAGAGTTTTCATATTGTAACAAGAGAAAGAAGTAACAGTAATATGTTTCATGAAATAGAGGAAACTATAAGTAACTTTTAGAGTGTGAAAATATGTAAGCAATAAAAGCAAGACATTATCTTTGATGCAGAGGTATTGTAACACAGTGATTGAAAGCATGGAATCGAGTGTTCAAGCTGCAGCACAGCCCAGTGCACTCCTGTGACACCTCGTGTCCCAGGCACGGGCGCACAGCGTCCCCTCTGCAGCTGCTCACCAGGAACAGCCCCAAGGCAGGTGTGGTGCCAGGCAGAAGCATCAGCCCCTTCCAGCGGGGCTCTTCCCATGTGCCTGTCCAGGAGCCAGGTGAACTCGCCCACAGGCTCTGGACTCAGCTTATCTGAGCGGGGTTTGTGTCTGGAGCAGGATTTCAGCTTTGTTGGTGGCTGGCTGAGGAACTGTGATTGCAGAGTTTTCAAGCCCATCCTTGTCCATGTGAGTCCTGCAAAGAGCAACTCCACACCTTTTCCTGGGGCAGGACAGGGGACGCGCAGGGGGACACGTCTGTGGGTGTGGGACACGTCTGTGTCTCTGGTATGCGATGGCAGGAGCGGGGACACGTCTGTGTCTCTGGTATGCGATGGCAGGAGCGGGGACACGTCTGTGTCTCTGGTATGCGATGGCAGGAGAGGGGACACGCAGGGGGACACGTCTGTGGGTGTGGGACACGTCTGTGTCTCTGGTATGCGATGGCAGGAGAGGGGACACGCAGGGGGACACGTCTGTGGGTGTGGGACACGTCTGTGTCTCTGGTATGCGATGGCAGGAGAGGGGACACGCAGGGGGACACGTCTGTGGGTGTGGGACACATCTGTGTCTCTGGTATGCGATGGCAGGAGCAGGGACATGCTGGGGCACACGTCTGTGTCTCTGGTATGCGATGGCAGGACTGGGGACATGCTGGGGCACACATCTGTGTCTCTGGTATGCGATGGCAGGAGCGGGGACATGCTGGGGCACACATCTGTGTCTCTGGTATGCGATGGCAGGAGCGGGGACACACAGGGGCACACATCTGTGTCTCTGGTATGCGATGGCAGGAGAGGGGACACACAGGGGCACACATCTGTGTCTCTGGTATGCGATGGCAGGACTGGGGACACACAGGGGGACACATCTGTGTCTCTGGTATGCGATGGCAGGAGAGGGGACACACAGGGGGACACGTCTGTGTCTCTGGTATGCGATGGCAGGAGCGGGGACACACAGGGGCACACATCTGTGTCTCTGGTATGCGATGGCAGGACTGGGGACATGCTGGGGCACACGTCTGTGTCTCTGGTATGCGATGGCAGGAGCAGGGACATGCTGGGGCACACTCTGTGTCCCTGGGTGTGTTTGCTCAGTGCTCTGGTGCGTGTGGACACACAGGGGCCCTGGTGGCTTTGTGCAGCTTTGCCCTGGGCAGGAAAGCTGCAGGTTGTTTCCAGCTGATCCAAGTGGAGTCCCAGCAGTTCTGACCTGAAACATCATTCCTTTGCTGAACTGGATGTGGAGTGAGATCTTTGTTCATTTCTCCCTGTTATGAATGAACGCAAGTCTTGCCCGTGTATTTTTCTTGCTGTCGTTTTGCCACAGGACAATGAATCTCTGTGAGGGGGGAGCAGGGCAGGGGAAAAGGGTCAGTGCAGGAGCTGTGGGAGCTGCTGGGGTGCAGCTCTGGGGGAGAGGGACAGCAAGGGAGCAGCAAGGAAAGTGGGAAGGAGCTTTGCCCTCAGCATGCACCGAGAGCCAGAGACACTCATGGCAGCAGGAGGGTCGGAGGAAACCACTTCTCTCAGGCTTCTGAGCCTTTCTCCATCATTGTTGGCTGGCCAGAGTCAGCTGGTTCCACTTCAGCAGCCTTCCCCTGCCAGGCTGTCCTCTGGTTTAAGCAGGAACTCCATCTGTTTCAAAAGCAGGTATTCCTATTTTATCCAAAGTCTGAAGCGAGGTTTTTGTGGAGTCCTCAGGTTGAGAGCCTCTCTAATTGGATAGATTTTGTAAAAAACTTCTTTTTTAGTAATAGATTTCTGAAATTCTTTTTCTAGACATATTTTCATCTTTCATCTTCCCACCTGTAAGAAAGTATGTTTTTTGTTCTTGTGCTTATCCTTCCTCATCTTTACTTCCAGAGACATAGGGATGGGATAGGAAAGAAGAAAATGGACTGATTTTTTTTTTTCACTTTCTCCTCTCATTAATTGTGATTTGAAATGCAACACACTTATTTAATGAAAATTGGTTACATTTGACCCCATTGTTCTTTAGAAAAACACAGTTTATAAAAAGCTATTAGGTTCATCATTCTGTATTTAAAAGCTTCCATGTGAAGGCATTTGATAAAGCTGTTGAATATGTTCAAAACACAACCTTTAATTTTCCCTGCAGATTAAAAAAGCAGAGCAAGTTTCAAAAATCAGCAAAGAGCAAATGCTGCTGAAACAGCATCGTCAGGTGTGGTGGCAAGAGTACAAAAGACTGAGTGAGAGCAGGTAAGGGCTGAGGAATCTGAATGAGTGATTACTAAAAAGATGAGCAGACAGGGTTTTTGGGCTGGCATAATTGATTCAAGGGACTCTGAGAAAAAAAAACTATAATACCTGATCTGAGGGTGTTTTTGTGTGGGGAATGGAGGTTTGTGATCCACGTGGAGAGGGGTCTGTGACATGAAGAGCTCACCTGAGGGCAGGGAGAACAGGTGATGTTGCTCTCAGAGCTGTGCAGTTGATCTGCAGCGTCTGAAGCCCGTGTCTTTGTACGAGTATCAAAAGTTTCCAGATGCTTTTTAGTTCCTTTAGAGGCTGTCTCTAGGCTGTGTGTTGAGGTCACACAACAGGGGACATGAACAGTGCTCTTGTCCACTACCCTGTGTACTCAACAACAGCTTTTGTGGCTTCTTTACCATCTTTGTTTCCAAGGCCTTCATTTCATACCTTCCCAGGCAAAGAATCTCCTTTTTAATGTAATTATTGGGGTATTTGAGGCTCATCATTCTTGCAAATGTAATGAATAAGAAATTAGGTCTTTCTGCAAAATGCATGTTCATTTCCTTCAGGCAAAAAGCAGAAGAAGAAATGAAGACTTTTCTTGATGAAGAAAGCCATAAGAGCAACTTTTTTTTTGATTTGAGGGAATTGGGTAAGAATTTTTTATTAATTTCTTAATTTCTTTTTTGTAGTCAACATTATCTTGATCATTTGTTTGGGGTTTTTAATCCCTTCCTTGAAAAGTTTAGATTTACATAGCACGTGCTGTGTAACATGTTCTGTGTGTTTGAGAAAGCTTTATGTTCATACAGAGCAGAAATTGTCCAAGGAGTGGGACACTTATCAAACAAACGCTTTAGTTCCTGTCTGGCAGCTAAAGGAGGATTTGAAACTCAAGCTGTCTCAAGTGCAGCGTCACCTCTCAAAAGAATCTTGTCAGAAACCCAAGATCAATTCAGCTGAGGTGTTACAGCAGGTTGGAGTTTTAACTTTATTTTTACAATTTGCTATCACCATATTTTTAGCATTTTCATTTATTTTTTTGTTAAACTTTGAGACTATAACTCACATGCAGAGTGCGCCATTAACCCCCCTTCTTATCATGGTGTAAATCTGCTCGCCAAAGTCTGTAAAGCCATAGCTGTGTAGGGCTGGAAATCTGACTCTGTTTCTAAATAGGAGTTTTCGTATTGTAGCAAGAGAAAGAGTAACAGTAACATGTTTCATGAAATAGATCAAATTTTTGAAGAATCAACAGAAGGCAGTTTTGGAAGGTCTCATCCTTGAAAGTCAGGCTTTGGAAAGAGAGCTCGAAGAGTACAAAGAAAATGTAAGCTTTTCCTTTTAAGTTCAAGTAGAAGTTGATTGAGGGGGTAAATACGATGCAGAGCAGTGCCCTGAGCAGCATTTCTTCATTGCAGGCATTGGAGCACTCTTCTGAAGAGAAAAATGGGCTATTCCTTGAAGTTCCTCCCGAGCTGGTGTCTCTGGAGTGCCCCTTCCCTGACCTGCAGGCCTTGGTGATGGAGCAGTACCAGGAGCTCGCCAGGGGCTACGGGGCCAAGCTCCAGGAGGTGGATCAGCAGCTGGAGGCTCTGTCCAGGTACTGCCACACCTGTGTGGGTCTGTGCAGGGATGGGCTGAGCTGTGTGCCTGGGGTGTGCTCTGGGGAGGCTCTGTGGAGGGATGGGATGAGCTGTGTGCCTGGGGTGTGCTCTGGGTGCTGTGGAGGAGCTCTGTGCAGGGATGGGATGAGCTGTGTGCCTGGGGTGTGCTCTGGGTGCTGTGGAGGAGCTCTGTGCAGGGATGGGGTGAGCTGTGTACCTGGGGTGTGCTCTGGGTGCTCTGGGTGCTGTGGAGGGGCTCTGTGCAGGGATGGGGTGAGCTGTGTGCCTGGGGTGTGCTCTGGGTGCTGTGGAGGAGCTCTGTGCAGGGATGGGGTGAGCTGTGTACCTGGGGTGTGCTCTGGGTGCTCTGGGTGCTGTGGAGGAGCTCTGTGCAGGGATGGGGTGAGCTGTGTGCCTGGGGTGTGCTCTGGGTGCTGTGGAGGAGCTCTGTGCAGGGATGGGGTGAGCTGTGTACCTGGGGTGTGCTCTGGGTGCTCTGGGTGCTGTGGAGGAGCTCTGTGCAGGGATGGGATGAGCTGTGTGCCTGGGGTGTGCTCTGGGGAGGCTCTGTGCAGGGATGGGATGAGCTGTGTGCCTGGGGTGTGCTCTGGGTGCTGTGGGTGCTGTGGGTGGCTGTGTGAGCCACACTCGTGTGGCTCTGCTCTGTGCAAGCAGGGGAGGCACTGCCCTGCCCTGGGCTCGGGCAGTCGGTGCTCTCACAGCTGCAGTGAGGGCAGTCCTTGCAAGAGTTATCAGCTGAAATAACAAGCAATGTGTTTGGTGGATTAAGGAACCAACAATCTGGTGTGCATCAAATGTCCTTTGCATATGCTCTTGCAGGAATGGAAATTGCTCCTTCTCTATGGTAATTACACTAGCAAGATTATGAGTCTTTTTCCAAGACACACCTCCAGTGCTTTTATCTATCAAGCAGGTAAAAAGGTCCAATCTTATCACAAATTTTGGATCACTACAATAATTGTCATCACAGAGAAATATAAAAGATGTATATTGCTCTGATTCAGATAACCAAAAGGAGGAGAGATTTTTCTGTAAATGAAAATGTTTATTGAAAGAGCAGTATTCATAATGATCTAGAAATGTAATAAACCTGTGTATTAATAATATAAAGCCTAGCCTTTCTGCTGAGGCTGTCTAGAGGCCAGGAGGTCCTGAGCTGCAGACTTTGCATGGCCTTTGTTTTTGCCATCCCTGATATTCCTTTGGATGGCTTCAGGTTGCCAAAAGACTAAGCAGGGGTTGGCCAATGGAATGGTGTGAAGCCTGGGCAGGAGAAACCGGGGAGAACAGGAAGCTCCCTGAATTTCTTTGGTAAAACAATCACATGTTGCTTCCAAATCGGATTTCTGTGTACACATACAGTGCAGTGTTTGTTCTGTCCCTGCTGCTGAATGAGTCTGATGTGCTGAAACAGGCTGAAGATGCTGGCTGCCATAGAAAGGGATGTTATGATCTACTTATCCTTTGTACCGATTGTACAAATATTCTGTGTGTTCTTCTTGTGGTACCTGAAACATAGATTTTATTACTGGAGCATCCTAGCAGTTAGAACATGATACTTATTGAAAATTGTTTTGATTTATGGAGCCACAAATGGCAAATTTAAGCAGTTATTTTGCTGCTCTCTCTGATATTTTGTTATAGTTTCTCTTACAGAAGTTTTAACAACCTCAATGAGAAAATCTGTGGCAAATGCTAAATCAGTAAATATATATGAAGTCTTCCTAGCAGTTTTAATCAAAGCTGCATCAAAGTTTATGATCAACACAATTTTGGTGAAAATTCATAAATTAAAATCCTTGACTCACACCACATGTGTGCTACTGAACAATAGACAGATGTGGATATAGACAACATAATTTCTGAAAATGGTTGAAAAATCTGCGGTAGTATTTTCAGTGATCATAGGCCAGGTGTGAGTTTAGGTCTGGAGCTAGCTAATTTTGCACCAATAATTAAATAATATTGGGACTTAAAGATAAAATGCCATAAAATTCCATATTGCAATGGAAAGAAAATCAGTGGTAGCCTGAACCCATGTGCAGTGGCACTTGGAAGGAAGGAGGGTGTGATCTCTAGATGAGAAAAGCGCAGTGGATGGAGCTGGGGGACATGCTGGTGAGAGGCTGCAGGGACACAGACCCGGTTTGGGCCAGTCCTGAGAACTGCAAATGGAGAGAATCATAAATGAACCACCAGCAATTGTCTCAGGCTTTCGATTTAAAACTAGACCTTGGGGACTTTTGTTTGCCTTCTGGTCTCCACATTTTTAATGTATTGCTCATTTATGTTCAAGTGATTTCATCCACAAAAGGATTTAAAATGAGTTTTCAATTTTAAAAAAAAGGAAGACTTTGTTCTTATAGCATTACTTGCTTCCAAGGTATGGGTTTGTAAAACTCAACTCACTTCTTACATTTATATTGGCTAATTTGCATGGAGATATCCTATGAGTTTGCAAAGATGCAGCCTTGTGATTGAAGCATTCCATAATTCATCATGCTAACTGTGATCCAACTGGCACAGATAATGCTGCCAGAGATGGAGTGACAGGCCCTCGACCTTGGTGTGCATCCCCTGTGCTCTCCCGGTTAACAAAGCCTTAACAAAGCCTTAACAAAGCCTTTGCAGTTCCTGTAACTGTTCTGTACCCAGAGAGACCACACACATCCTCCTGCAATACATTCTTTTCTTATTTTTGTGATTTGAGAAGTTGCTCAGTAGCACATGATTCTCTGATAACACAATAGCTTGGTCACTTCAGCTGGGTCGCTTGGCCACTCCACTTCCTCTGTCTTATGTTGATTGTACAGTAAAGAAACCTTCAGTTAATACTACTCTGGCATTGCACATCCCATTTTTTTGACACTTCAGACTATTTGGAAAATGTACCTAAAGTGTTCAAAACAGCAGTTTTAGAATAAGATAATGTTCTGGTCTGGTCTATTCTGTGTGATTTTCATTCACACTAGAATGCACATCGCAGTAGTCATTGCTTTTAGAAATGGAAGAGCTTGGGTTTGTTTTCAAGCCTTATACAGGATTACAACATTTTATAATCTAATTTAATTTTTTTTATGTTGCTGAAACACAAATTTTTGTGCTTGGGAAATACCCAGGTCGTGAGCTATCCCACAAATTGTGGGCTTGGACTGATGCATGTTAGAATGATTCTCTAAGCACTGTTATATTTTTTCCACAATTTCCAAGGGTGTCTGAATTATTTAAATGACTGAAGGATGAATGGAGCATTGCAGACTCAGCGCTGATCCTGTGCAGCATCCTTTCAAAGGAATGGGAGGGCAGGACAGCGTGGAGCAGGTTCAGGGTGGATTCCTGTTCCAGGCCCCTGCTGGGCTGGTTGTGCTACAATGGGCAGTGCCTCTGGTGACAGCAGGGCCTGGGCTTCTCACCTGGTGGCACTGTGTGTGTGTGGTGGCATTGTGGCACTCTGTCACGGTGGCACAGGGGCACTCTATGGTGTCACGGTGGCCCTGTGTGTGTGTGTGTTATGGTGGCACTGTCAAGGTGGCACTGTGTGGTGTCAAGGTGGCACTGTGTGGTGGCTTTGTGGCACTGTGTGGCAGCTTTGTGGCACTCTGTCACGGTGGCACTGTGGGTGTCTGTCACGGTGATGCTGTCATGGTGGCATTGTGTGGTGGCTTTGTGGCACTCTGTCACAGGGGCACTCTGTGGTGCCACGGTGGCCCTGTGTGTGTGTGTGTTATGGTGGCACTGTCAAGGTGGCACTGTGTGGTGTCAAGGTGGCACTGTGTGGTGGCTTTGTGGCACTGTGTGGCAGCTTTGTGGCACTCTGTCACGGTGGCACTGTGGGTGTCTGTCACGGTGATGCTGTCATGGTGGCATTGTGTGGTGGCTTTGTGGCACTCTGTCACAGGGGCACTCTGTGGTGCCACGGTGGCCCTGTGTGTGTGTGTGTTATGGTGACACTGTCATGGTGGCACTGTGTGGTGGCTTTGTGGCACTCTGTCACGGTGGCCCTGTGTGTGTGTCACGGTGGCACTGTCAAGGTGGCATTGTGTGGCGGCTTTGTGGCACTCTGTCACGGTGGCACAGGGGCACTCTGTGGTGTCACGGTGGCCCTGTGTGTGTGTGTGTGTGTGTGTTATGGTGGCACTGTCAAGGTGGCACTGTGTGGTGGCTTTGTGGCACTCTGTCACGGTGGCACAGTGGCACTCTGTGGTGTCACGGTGGCCCTGTGTGTGTGTGTGTTATGGTGGCACTGTCAAGGTGGCATTGTGTGGTGGCTTTGTGGCACTCTGTCATGGTGGCCCTGTGTGTGTCTGTCACGGTGGCACTGTCAAGGTGGCACTGTGTGGTGGCTTTGTGGCACTCTGTCACGGTGGCACAGGGGGCACTCTGTGGTGTCACGGTGGCCCTGTGTGTGTGTGTGTGTGTTATGGTGACACTGTCACGGTGCCACTGTGTGGTGGCTTTGTGGCACTCTGTCACGGTGGCACAGGGGCACTCTGTGGTGTCACGGTGGCCCTGTGTGTGTGTGTGTGTGTTATGGTGACACTGTCACGGTGCCACTGTGTGGTGGCTTTGTGGCACTCTGTCACGGTGGCACAGGGGCACTCTGTGGTGTCACGGTGGCCCTGTGTGTGTGTGTGTGTGTCACGGTGACACTGTCAAGGTGGCACTGTGTGGTGTCAAGGTGGCACTCTGTCACGGTGGCACAGGGGCACTCTGTGGTGTCACGGTGGCCCTGTGTGTGTGTGTGTGTGTGTGTTATGGTGGCACTGTCAAGGTGGCACTGTGTGGTGGCTTTGTGGCACTCTGTCACGGTGGCACAGTGGCACTCTGTGGTGTCACGGTGGCCCTGTGTGTGTGTGTGTTATGGTGGCACTGTCAAGGTGGCATTGTGTGGTGGCTTTGTGGCACTCTGTCATGGTGGCCCTGTGTGTGTCTGTCACGGTGGCACTGTCAAGGTGGCACTGTGTGGTGGCTTTGTGGCACTCTGTCACGGTGGCACAGGGGGCACTCTGTGGTGTCACGGTGGCCCTGTGTGTGTGTGTGTGTGTCACGGTGACACTGTCAAGGTGGCACTGTGTGGTGGCTTTGTGGCACTCTGTCACGGTGGCACAGGGGCACTCTGTGGTGTCACGGTGGCCCTGTGTGTGTGTGTGTGTGTCACGGTGACACTGTCAAGGTGGCACTGTGTGGTGGCTTTGTGGCACTCTGTCACGGTGGCACAGGGGCACTCTGTGGTGTCACGGTGTGTGCCCGCCGATGGCCCCGGTGCCGGTCCCCGGTGCAGCAGCGAGGGATCTGCGGGATTGCAGCGGGGAGAGGGAGCTTCCCCTGGAGCTGTTTGTATCCCTTGGAGTGTGTAAGGCCAGGGATTAGTGCTGGGTAAATCTGTTCCAAAGGAAGCAGCTGCCTCGGGGCTGTGCGGGTGAGACAATTGCTGTGTTTCAGCTCTGAAACAAAATAGAGATTGTGCTGTGCGCTGGTACAGTGCTGCATACAAGAAAACCAAGCTCTACATTTAAAATTTGGGTCAGGCATTGAGCCTGGCAAATGTTTGTCAATATCTTGACAGTGCAGAAACTTCATAATACCTTAAATATTCATGTCAAATGTGTTGGCACTTTTCAGAGTTGTTTTAGATGAGATATTCCTTTCTGGAATTTTACAGAAGTGTAAGTGAGGTGACATCTCAGATTCACTCAGCAGGATATGTTGAAATTCTCCATGTGTTTGGTAGCTATGAATGTGCTGGGCTGGGTCATGCTGTTTTGGGTTTTTTGGTTGGCTGGTTTTTTTTTCACTATTTTTCTATGAGCAGCTGACAGAATCTCAGCACAGCTGACAAATTTTGGCACAGCTGACAAACCAAGGCATTGGCAGTCAGTTTGTCCCTACTTACAATAAACTACTTGTAGCTCTCTCTCCAGCTGATTGCTCCCCAAAGGATCTCCCACAAAAACTTCTCCTTGTTCTGAGCAGTGCAGAGGTTCGTGGTTAGCTGGCCATTAGAATCTATATAGAATATAAATGAGCAGGATATAAATGAGGAGGAGCTGCCCGGGGGCTGGGGCTGCTCCCTGCTCTCGAGTGATCCCTGACCAGGGGTATCTCACCCTGCCCCACTCCTCCTCTCTGCAGGCAGATCTCTGTTTGTTCACCAACCCACATGGTCAGAAATATCCAAAGTAAAACGTTACAAAGCAGAATCTCAGCTCTTAGAACTGTCTGCCTACTGTCACTGAAGTGGCGTGTTCAGGTGTCACCTCATACTGAGGTGTGTCAGGACTCACAGAGGAGGATTACTGATTTATTTAATGGTAGATCATGGACTCTAGCTTCATGTTAATTATGTGTGAGGTTTCTCACAAAAATCCCCTTTTTGAAGCACCTGTTCTTTCTGCCTGCATAAGGATAAGGCTGTTCCAACCCCTCACTGGATGCAGTGCTATGGAATACTGAGACAGGGCTGCTGGCCTGGGGAGTCCAGGAGCTGCAGCAGCTGGAGGCAGCAGGAATTTGGGGGGTGGGTAGAGTCTCATGATTGCCTTCTTTTAATTATCCCTGGGCTCTTAGTCACTTCTGAAACCAGGTCACTGGGCTAGAGAGACCTCTTGGTCTGACTCAGTGTTGCTGCTGGGATGTTAATGCTGACAATGACAGCCTGACATTAATCCGTTCAGGGCCAAGAGTTCAGATTGAGGCTAAAAATCTGCATCCCAGCCTGTGGTATTCTTTCAGATGGATGTTACTTCTTCCTGCTCTCATTTTCTGAGACAGAGGCATGCAAGCTGATTACTATAGATCCTACTCTAAAAATGGTGACTCCTATGCCTTGCTGATGAATTTATGGCTGTTAGGAGATTGGTGAACTAGATCCTCACTTAGCTGTGTGCAAGGATTGTCACTTCATTCATTCCTTTTTGATCATTTATTTAGTGCTCAGTGGTGGAGTCTGATCATCTTGTTCTTTTTACACTGTATTTTCCCTGTGGGGTCACTGATTATCCAATTATGTGGCACATTTGAGAAACACAGTGACATTCCCCAGTAAAAAGCCAGATTAGAAACAGAGCAATTCACTGAAATGATGACACTGTGTCATATCAGCAAAGCAATGTATGTTTGCTTTATTTCATTAATCTGATGTTGTCACCTCTAACCCGGCTCCAGTTTACAGCACCGGGACTGTGAGTCCACTCGAGGCTGGGCTGTCCAGAACCAAACTCCTCCTTTTCAGTGGTTAATTTAGACTGGGATGGATTGTTTTGTATTCCTATAGGAACAGTGACTGGAAGGAAGAAGATCAGTGGGTTTTCCAGAGTGTTATCAATCAGTACCCAAGCGATCTTCAGAGGAGGAGGACTTTGTACCTGGATATGCTGCAGAGGTATCTTCCCCACAAATCCAGGCAGGAGCTGGTCAGTGCTGGTTTACCTATTCATTCAAATATACAAATTCTTAAATTATGTCGTGAACGGTTGTATTAAAGAATGTATGTTTATTACATTTTTTTCATTTTAAAATTTCTTAATGATAAATCTTATTGTGCACGGTAAAGAAGAAACATCCCTGGTTTTAAAATGCAGGAATTTTTAAACCTGTAATCTCTTCAAAACAGCTCCTGGGCAGATTTTTTAGTTCCACATAGTCTTACAGCCAAACTCACAAAAATAATTTGTTAGCATTGTTTCTGCCGTACAGTTTTATAGCTGTGTTATGCCACTCTGCTTCTCTTGGTGTTTTTATTTTTTGTGAGGATGTACAGCCTTGTTGCACTGTCTTGGAATAGTTATTTTAATTGTTCTGTGGCACATATATATCAGGAAGAGTAGAAAGTTATCTCCCACTCTAAGGGAGAGGCTATTTTTGTATACATAATGCTTTCAAATTGATTGCTGATTCCTCTTGCACTCCACAGTGAATAAGCACATAGCAGCTAATTGAGAAACCCATTTCAAGGCCAGAACACTTCAGGATGTCATAAGGAAAGTAGGAGGCTTTTCTTATCTCTGTCTGTATTTTTAGACCATCTAGCTCCCTGTGTTTGAGGAATGTCTAGTGCAAAGGAATGACAGTGAAGTGATACTGCTAATTAGCCAGAGTTTGACTAAAAATAAAGTTCTTGTGGATTTCAGAAATTTTGCCCTGGACTGAATAGGGCTGAATAGTCATGTGCTTTGGACAATGCAGGTATGTTGTAAGCACAGACACCATTAAAGGGTCTCCCTACACCTTGGAAGGTTCATCTAAAATTTAAAAACGTACTTCTTCATTGAGCTGATGTGTCTTGGTGTGTGCATTAGCATGATGACTATGGAAATGTTAAACCACTGCTCTTGGAGCGTGTTTGTGTCACAGTGGAACAGCAGCCTAGAGCCTTCCTCACCTCCTTCCCCCGCGCAGAGCGGTCGGGGTCAGGCACTCAGGGCTGATCCCAGAGCAGATCCTGGCGGAGCTCTGTGTTTGGAGGAGCAGACTCCAGCCCCTGCCTTGCTCAGGAGTGCCTTGGCTTCAGGAGCCTGCGAGTCTGGGGCAGCAGCCCTGGCAGTGGGAGCTGCTAGGGCAGAGTGCTGTGGTTTGGCCGTGGGGAAGCTCGAGGTGCAGCTTCAGCCAGCCAGGAGCTGATAGGAATATCTGTGAGTGAGTCAGCATCCCCTGCTCCCTGCCAGAGGCCTGGAATTAGCATCTGGAATGGTCCCCTAGACACCTGAGAGCAGCCAGCCATCTCTAGAATCTCATTCATCCCTATATATTTTGGGGATATAAGACAGGTTCAAGACTCTGATGCCTCATTCTATGCAGCCTTACTTGATACTGCTTCCATCAAGACCTTGAATATCCTCATGAACCTTGCTGAATTAGGCCAAAGCAAGTGGATTTTGGATTAAACACTCCCTGTTTTTGCTAGATGATGACACTGGTGGTGGCACTGTGCTGCTTGGCCAACTAAGATTTTATTTCCAAATTTCCTGCTAGGAAAGAAATGAAGCTGATTCCCCACTGTACTGCTTTTGTACAATTGCTGTTATTGGTGTCCTGTTTCTCTGCAGATCAGAATTTGCTAGGAAAAGCCTCATCTTGCTGGAAGTGCTCAATATCTTTGGAGATATATGGAAGGACCTGCTTATATATGATGTCCTTGAGGGCAGGGAGGGACTGTTGCATTTCATTTACTCCCATGCAGGAGAGCAGCTGAACAGAGAGCAGTGGGGCAGGAGGGTGCTGTGGTGCTGGAGGGTGTCACTGCCCAGGGCACCGGGACACGGTGACATCCCTGGCACAGTGCCCTGGGCCTGCGCTGCGGATCCCGTGGGGATACTGGGGATACAAGACCTAAATCAGTTACAGCCACGATTGCAAAAACGTCTAGAATTATAATTTTATTAGCAAAGAGTTTTCAAGCCTTTCTGAAATGCCCTCCTCTTTCAGGTTGCTCACGAGAAGGCTCGGGATCATTACCACTGCGTCAGGAGCCAGCGCAGAGCCTTGCTGTCAGCCTGGGCCCAGCTTAGGAAAGCCTTTGTCCTTAGGGCAGGGGCTGCTGCTGCTGAAGCTGCTGCTGCTCATGAGGCAGAGGTGGTGCTGGCTGATTCCAGGCAAAAGCAACTGGAGATCTGTGCTGATCTGAAAGCAAAGGTACGTTTGGTAATAAATCCATCACCAAATCTGTACCTAACAGATGCATTCAAAATGAAGTTTTTTACATTAGCACAAATCTCTTTTCAGGTAAATAATGGATATCTGTCCTTCTGGGTTTTCTTTTAAGAATGCTTTTTAAGACATGAAACAATGGATCCCATAACTTGTTTGACCTTGTTATAGAAGGTTCACAATATTCTGATTTACTGTGGTAAGAGGTGAAAAAATATAAAAATACCTGTGTAGTTTTGGTAAGTGAATAGAGTAAAGTGGGAGGAGGCTGGACACAAGAGGAAGATGTTGTGATATTTATGCCTAAGGTGTTTGTAGGAGGAATCCCATTTCTGGGCATGAGGCATGTTAAGATTTGTTTAAACTGCTCTCTGTGATTTTTGACTTGCACAGAAATGAACATCTGAGAGCATGCATGATGTGTTATTCTCACTTTACCAATATTCTCTCTGCTGTGCCCTCACTTTTCAGTGAAATACTAAACACTTGATTCAGGTTTCCTACGAGAAGGAAAGCATGGTAAAACCTGTTCTGTGAGGTGGGATTTTGATGTTGACGTTAGTTTTTAGTTAGCAATAACACAAAAGCCCTTCTGTCTTGTGTTCTGGAGCTGTCTGGCGTAGGAAGGTTTGAATCTAAACACTTTAGGGTTAGAAACTGTCTGGGCATGACTAAGTGGGGAGTACCCTGCTCTGACTCCTGTGTCAGCCTTGCCTTGAGCCAGGGGCAGGAAGGAGTGGTTCTCTGGAGCTGAGGGGATGTTTGGTGATTTTTTACCTAGGCCTTCCTCTCTGGAATGCCTGTGTGTCTCTTACCTGCACAACCAGAGATGGAAGAGCCAATTATTCCAGAACTGTGAATTTGAGCCACTTTTTTTCCTTTGTTTCTTTTACTTCCACACAAGAAGTAACAAGCTGGTTTTGGAGTACTTTGTTGTCTCCATGTAAGATTCTCACAGGTGCACTGACATTGTCTGAAAGATTTTTGGATTCTGACCTCCTGTTTCCAGGGACTGTTTGAAACTTAAACCTATTAGGCCTACACTTTTCAAGGGTGATTTCAAAGGAATCTTCGTTAAAATGTTGAACATTTGAACAAAACCAACTCACCTGTTTCCCAGAAAAGAGGAATGAAAAAGGAACATTTCTTTCATTAAAGGAGGATATTATTGTGACCTTGTTTTGATCAGCTCCACAACTGAAAGGGCTGCAGGGCGGAAGCTGAGCTTGGGCACAGAGCTCACTCATTTTCAGAGAAATGATTCTCCGTGTATCCATGGGGTCAGTTTTGGTTTGATGGGGATATGCATTTGAAAATTCATAGTTTGCCCAGTTATAGTTCATTTTACAGACTTGTCTTTCTACACTTCTGAACTTTACAACTACAAAGTGCTGGACATGGAAAGCAGCTGCTGGCAGGTAAAAGGGAACTCAGTCCAGTACCAATTCACGCAGGTAAAACCCATCCTGAAAGAGATCCATAAGGTGGGTAAAAAGTGAGTCCTATCTCCGAGTGAAAGAGTGTGGAACTGGAAATCAGGGATTAGGGCTGTTCTTCCACCTTTTCTTTTTGACTATTGATTGACTTAACACTTTGCACTTTGGGAAGTTTCACGTCAGGAAACCTTCCTTGTCTCCCCTCGCTGGGGGCAGTGCAGCTGCTGTAATGATTTACCTGTGTGCAAACCCTGGGCGTGCTCGGGAGGAGGCTGTATGGGACAGGGACAGGGACCTCCTCCAGTACAGCAGCAGCTTGCAGAGAGCCACAGCTTTTCTGCTGAGCCCATCTGTGAAAGGAAGTGATGGCACACACACGGAAAGGGATGTAGTATCTGACAGGCTGTGCACTGGTTTAGTTACTGCAATAACCACACAATACCACCCAGCTGTTGTACAGTTCTCTTCCTCTGGCAACAACAAACCAAAGGGGCAGCAGACTGACTAAAGAGTACATGATTTAAAGCTGTTTTAAATGCACTAGAAGCACCTGTGCCACTGGTGAGACTCTAGACAGGGAGGGATAATTAAAAAATAAAGCAGCAGAGAAGTTAAATTAATATTTATAGCAGTTTTTACTTGGGGAAAGGACTTTCAAATTTTTCTTCCATGTTCCATCTCACGGAAGATCAATGTGTGTCCTTAACAGAAATCATAGTCCCTAAGGAGGAAGTTTGGAACAACTGAAGAAGTTCAGGTGAAATAAATCATAAGGGCCATATGGTAGCCCTCTGAAGGAAATAAAATGTGAAATGGACAATGCTGGGGAGGTTACACTGTACATTGTTAAAGAGTAAGTGTGCCTAGTACACTTCTTTGTTTTTCATGGGAAAACAAACCCTGAGGGGTCACACTCTGAGTGATCAAGAGTCACTCTGATCTGGTGTGCTTTGAGCTGCGGGAATCTGATCCCCCAGGGTTCTGGAGCAGACACTGTGTAAAACAAATTTGATCTCTGTAAAATTACTTTTCCTAAACAACACAGAGAAGCAAATTTTTCCACGTTGCAAGGCAGGTGAGGCACGAAGTGAGGAGTGATCTTTTCAGAGGATTAGGAGGTGCTGCCTCACAGCTGGGGTTTGAAGTACTTGCTGTATTACACCACAAATTCAGTTGAGGTGTCTGCTTGCATTCCAACCATTATTTTTCTATTGAATCTATGTTAAAATATTTGTAATCTGGTAGTTTCCATCTTCATAGGAAATGATTTTAAAAGAAGACTAGAGGGAAGACCTACAGCAGCAGACCTTAGGGCAGTTGGATCGCCTGTGTGTGCTGTTTAGGGGGGGCTTTTTCTTCCTCAGCACAAAGCTGTGTGCCTGCTTGCCTTTAAATCTTTTCCTTGTTTTGTGCTCCAGGATTAATCCCCATTCCAATGCTAAAATCTCTTGCAACACATTGTGAAGTTGGGGAGAGCAGCTCTTGTATTTCTTATCCTGGCAGAAACTAAGATAAATTAATTTCAAAAAGAAAAGCATTAGGTGGAATTAACAGGGGTATTGCAAATTGTATAAAACATCTTGCAGATTGCTTTCCTTCTCCTTTCCTGTATTGTAAGAAAGGATGTGACAGTAAACTTAGGAAAAAAAAATCATCCCTATTCAGCATGTAGTCAAGTCACTGGTTTAAATGCTGTGACTATCAGAGATGAACATTGAAGTATTACAACTGAATGTTAAAAAAAATCCACAGAGGTATCAGATCCAATGCTTTGACTATAATCTGATCATTTTGAAGGAATTCTTTTTAAAGAATAAATATTTGAATAGTTAGGCACTTAAAAGAATGATTTTCTTTTTCAGAAGTTTTGTCTATTCACCCCTGAGTTGACCCATTCATTTGTTGGATATAAAAAATACAAGGAAGTTATAATAACCTAAATTTTAAATATAGCTACTCATGTTTGTGGTGAACTGAAGAGCTGTAGGATGCTACAGTATTTCTCCAAAATGTATGTGAGCAAGTGTCTAAGACTCTAACACTCAAAGATGAGCCAGCTCTGACTCAGTAATAAGTTTTCAATCCAGACCTAATAAACCTGGATTTAATAGTCTGAGGTCAGCACAGCACTGACCCAATTGTGTCTTTTGGGTCAGACCAAGCTCGTGCACAGTACACGTGAAGCACTTGCAGAGGCTGTCTCTGCACATTTGCCTTGCTTGCCCTTCCACCAGTCTTTCCCCCCTGTTTTCCTGTACCTGTGTGCCATCACATGATGTTGTTATTCCTGATCTGTCTCCTGTTAATCTCCTCCCACTGTGTTTCTGATGTTTGCCTGTGGCTGCCCTGGGCAGGACTGGGTGCCCACAGAGCCCTGTGCTCCTGGGAAGCTGCTGAGGGCAGTTTGCAAAGCTCCAAGTGTATTCCTTTGGATTCCTCCAAGGACGCGGTCGCAGCTTCGTGCCTGATCCCCTGGGCTTGAATTGAGGCTTTTGGGAGCAGGGGCTGCAGGGTCCTGCATGGGAGGAGACCATGGACTGATGTGAGAGCTCTGAGATCCATTGAAAGAACCCAACCTACAGCAGCCCAGAACCTCGGCTGCTCAGAGGAGCACGCAGGGCCTCAGCCTGGACGTAACCCGCTCAGCTCGCTGTGTGCTGGTGAGGTCTGGGCTATGTTTGAGACAAGCACTTCTCTCTCAAATCTAGCTGGAATTGTCCAGTGACACCTAAAGTTGCTTGGGGATGGATAACTAGACAAGCAGACAGCTCTTGCCCACAGTGTTTTCTTAGAATGATCTTCATCAGTGAGCAAAGTGGCACCTCAGGCAAGCAAAGCTGCACCAAAATTTTGCAGTTGTAAAGGATCAAAGGAGCTCTCATCCATATGAGAACTCAATGGGTCTGGAACTATATCTAAAGGAAGCAATTTAAATAAGTAGTTGTAAATACAAATGCAGCCTACTTAAGGTTATGCATGTGTGAATATTTAAGCCTGTATAATATTTAGACATGTTAATAAAATGTTGACATTCCCATTGTCAAGAACAGGAAGATGTTCCCAATAATGCTGGATGAGGAAAGAGAGGAACTACAAGGACAAGCTGTGAGAAATAAACTGCTCACACACTGCCTTGAGCAAAGCTGATGTGACGTCCCCAGGGAATTGGCACTGCTCCTGTTCTGGATCCCAAGTTTTACCAGTCCTGATCCCAGCCCTTGTGACCAGTTTCCTCACTGAAATTGGTACCTGGTGTTCCTCCTCAGGTTGTGAGTGAGGGCTGTGCTCAAGTGCTTTTCTTTCATATCCCTTTTTCAGATTTAAACACTTACATAACTAAAGACAATAGTCTGTTAATGATCAAAACAGTTACTTTTAACCCTTTTCTGGTATTTATTTTTTTAGCCTCTTAGAGGTAGCCTGTGGAGCACAAGGATCGTCAAAAATCTATTAGGGATGTGAACCTCCATTGTTTTTCTAACCACAGCCAGAATGACATTATCTTCTGAGATTAGCAAACTTGTAAATGTATTATTTCTTAATTATCCTACTGCCAAATGCTCTAATGCTGCTCTAATTCTTCTCGTAGGTCTTGTGTAGGCCAGGCAGATGCAGAAATTGTTAGCTTTTACCATTTATTTTTTGTCACTCAAGACCCAGTGGAGTCGGGCTGTGGTTCCAGGTGCTGTTCAGAGGTTTTCAGGGTTGAAGAATCCCCAGTTTAGGGAGAAAGGGGCAGATTTTTAGAGCTGAAAGTTACTGGAGCCTTCAGAGCCCAGCTGTTAATACCACACGAGTTTGTTGTTGACGATGTGGATGTCTGTACCTGCTGATGCCAGAGCTTCCCCTCTACTGGGTGGTGTCAGGGCTCTGTCCAGTAACACAAAACACGAGATCTCTGCCAGGACAGGAGAGCTGGGCTGTGCTCCCAGGGACAGGGAGCACCCCTCTCTCTGCTGAGCAGGGTGGAGACAGCCCCTCCATGGGCAGCAGGGCTCTGCATTTACTGCTCGGGGTTTGCAATGCTGGGAGTGTAATGGAGCCCAGAGCTGTAGGCATTGAACCACAGAGCACAGACAGCAGCACATCTCTGGGCCTCTGCCATCAGCATCTCAATGCAACGTGAACAGCAGTGGCTCTTGCTAGGTTGGGGATATCTCGTGTGGAGCCCCTGTGCAAATCTGAACTTGTCCCACCTCCTTCTGCAGCCCCTGACATATTGGCGTTTTAAAAGCTTTGTGGCAGTTCAGGAGGTTACTGGCACCTGAGGAAAGAAAAATGATATGTACCATGCTTTTAAAAAAGCACTCTCTGAATTTAAAAAAAGATGGCTTTTTCATATTGTTTGGATGAACTCCCCCTGCCCTGTAATATTTCAGACTCCAGGGAACTGTTCTTAATATACACTTTAATTTTTTCCCTTTTATAAACTCTAGTATTCACACCCTGAGGCACCCATCTCATTAGCTTTCCATTTAGGAATACACGCATACATTTCCTATTCTTATTGTATTTCCAGAAATAACACTGTTAATATTTTATATTTCAGCGTGTGGTGGCTTTGAATAGCGCACGTCTCTTTTTATTATTATCAGTTAATACAATTACACATCAGTAGCAGGTGTCCCATACATCCCAGTTTCCTTGGCAATGTCAGCTTTGTTGGGACACAATTTGCTTGTGGCTTCTAAAGCCTTGGCAAGCAAGTCCTGCCTGGAGGTGTGAAACCCGTGGGGTGCACAGAGCCCCACCCAGGGCTGGGGGGCTGCGTGTGCCCGGCTGCTGGGGCTCCTGCTCCCTGGCATCAGCTGCAAGTGCCCCCCAATTCCCTGTTTGCCATGGCTGCACACACCCTGTGTGCCTGTGCCCGGCTGCTGGGGCTCCTGCTCCCTGGCATCAGCTGCAAGTGCCCCCCGATTCCCTGTTTGCCATGTCTGCACACACCCTGTGTGCCTGTGCCCGGCTGCTGGGGCTGCTGCTCCCTGGCATCAGCTGCAAGTGCCCCTCAGATCCCTGTTTGCCATGGCTGCCCAACCCCTGTGTGTGTGTGTGTGCCCGGCTGCTGGGGCTCCTGCTCCCTGGCATCAGCTGCCAGCAGGCCCAGTGCCCCTCAGATCCCTGTTTGCCATGGCTGCCCAACCCCTGTGTGTGTGTGTGCCCGGCTGCTGGGGCTGCTGCTCCCTGGTATGTGCTGCCAGCAGGCCCAGTGCCCCCCAGTGCCCTGTTTGCTGTGCCTGCCCAAGCCCTGCGTGTGAGTCCAGTGCTGGGCAGGGCCTGGCAGGGTCACGCTCTGCCCAGAACCAGCTGCAGCAGCTCTGTCCTGCAGATGGGAATGGCTACAACATCCATCCCTTACCCTCTTCCTAGTCCTGGCACACAGGGAAGAGTTTGAGCAGGTGAACTAGAGTTTGTATTGAGAAATTGTGGGTGAATACAAGTATATTTGAGAAAAACCACTTTTTTTCAATAAAAAGTGCACTACTTTTTAGTAGTTGTTGGATAGACATTTCCATACAGTCATTGACTTGAAAAACCCGGTTAGTTTTGTAACACAGACTTCTATGTTCCTGTTGAGTTTGTAAAATATTTAAATCCAAGGGAATTATTATCCTATTAACCCAAATGGGATTTTTGTGTTTAACTTCTATTACTTTTGAGAAAAAATGATTGAATCCTTACTTTTCTGTGGGAGATTGGGTCTTTAACTTTTTTTTTCTTCTACATCTCCCTCCCATTTTCTTTAAAATATTTTCTTTTTTGTGCGTGTCAGAACGGCAGGGAGTTGCTCAGGCAGGAGACACAGATCAGCATGTGCTGCTTCCATCTGAAGTATGAATGGCTGAGTTACTAAAGAGGCTGCCCTGCTGGCATTGAAAGTCACGAGTTTTCTATGTTAATCTTGTAGTGATCTCAGTTTGACTAGTTCTAGAGGAGATAAAAAGCAATGATCTTGTGTGGGGAAATAAAAAGCTTGCCAAATCTAAACAAAATCTTCTTCCTTGTTTGATGATGTGTCTATTAGGAACTGGACTGAGACCAATATCCCTACTGAAGGGCTGGTGTTGCAATCCTGCTGTTTCTTCAGCATGTGACTTCTTATGACTTAATCACCTTTTACATCTGCTTTGCTTTTTCTCTTTTTCAGAACACACTAGAAAGGCATAGCTCTAAAGTGGCCATTTCTCTAGAAACAGAATTACTTTGGTCACCAACTTATTCTCTGGCTGCAGCCCTTATTTTAAAAATGTGAAGGAAAAATGTCATAGTTGACGTGGTTTAAATCCAAATTTGCAATTGAGAGGCATTTTTCCCTCTCTGTGCCTTGTGGCTTCCATCTGGAAGAACCAAGAGGTATCTCTGACTTGCCATAAATGGGATAACTCTCAATTCTATATTCAGCAAGACCCTGAGCAGAGGAGATGGTGATGACGCAGGGAGGGGAAGGAGAGGAGAGGATAGAGCTGGTTTGGGCAGTGGATCAGCGTGGTTATGTGAACATGCCCATTTCTCCGTGTGCTCTGGGGCTGTCTTGGCTCCCAGCTGTCTCCCTCTCCTGAGCAAATGTGAGCAGCTGAGGTGACTGAGCAGTGCTGTGGGCAGGCAGCCCGTGCTGGTCCCGTACAGCGCCGTGCTCATCCTCGCCAGAGCTTGTTTCCTGCTTCCCACTGCCTGCTTGGGCTCTGCCTGGCTGACCCAACAGCTGCTGGGCTTGTCCTGTGGTCCACGGGCACCTTCAGTAGCCTGACATGGAGCTTTGCTAGCCAATGGCAATGTGCTTGGCACTTGTATGGTTTTTGGTGCACATCATGTGCACAGCCTAACACGGAGCTCAGGCAGCCTGTGCTGGCCCCACTGGGAAACGTGGAATGGTGCTTTGTGCCTCTGGCTCACTGGGATCTCCAACCTGCTTTGTACAACAACCTGTGGGAACCGTGGCACAAATGTGGGGAGACTCACTGCGTGTTTTCTTCTTTTATGCCTGAGATTTTGTAAATACTGAATTCCTTTAAATACTATTTGAATCTCTAGTTGTCTCATAATCCCATTTTGCCGTTTGTGATCATGCAGCCCTGACCTGCAGCTGTTGTGTTCCTGTGATCCCACCATGAACGGGCTGGCTCTGTTCTGCTGTGGGCTTCCATGCTAGCCAAATTTTGTGGTTCTTCTTTTTTGTGGCTTTTTTCTACCATGTACAATCTTCACTTGTGATGTTATTTTTCTTGAAGAGACCCCCTAATTTTTTTTCCCAGGGATTATTAGAATCAGTTGTGAACAATTTGAAGAAGAAAACAAAAACTGCAAACCATAGAATAAATAAGGAAAGATGAGCAGAAGTGACTCGGAGATTAATTAAACTCTGTGAGATACCAGAAGAGTATTTAGATTGTGTCATTTTATATGGTTGAAAAAATGAGCTAGAAAACATCAGAGTGGGATCTCAGAGGATTTTCCTTTTATGCCTTCACTTATGACAAACAGTACTGGCTTTATCACACAGTTATTGGGAACTTTAGCTTAGAACTTGGATTCTACAAGCTTAGTATGTCTGTGTGGCACGGAGTGATCTGAGCCCTGGGTAGTCATTTCTGACACCGTTCCTCCCAGGATTTTGTGTCCTTTTGGTTCCTTGTGCACGTTTTCCTCTGTTTCCAAAGCTGAGCCTGCCCCTGCTCGACCTTTGCCAGCACAGCCAGCTGCCCTGTGCTCCTGGTACCCAGCTGAGGAGCTTGATGCCGCCTCTTGTGTCTGTTTATAAAAAGTCATTGCTGCTTCAAGAGGAAAGCTCACATGGTGCTGTGGTATTCTGCATTGTTCTGTCTTTTTAAAAGAGTTGTATCTGTAACATGAGGTGAATGGTAAATACGTTATTGCTATTCAGATGTTACAGTGAAAGAACTAATTTATTACTTTAATTAGTTTCTAGTGCACTGTACATTATTGTAATATTCAATATTGAAAAAATGAACTGAAAAAAGGTGTGTATGCATTCTGTTCAGCACAGCAATTTAATAATTCACTTGGCAAAACCTCCTCTAATAATGCATGAACTGTGAAATGTACTTGAAATGCCATTTGTAATTAAAAACTTTCAGAGCCTCATGTTGGCAGTACTTGTACTGCTAAAATGAAAACGGTTTTGTGGAACAGGCAATGGGAGAGCCAGGTTTCAGTGTATTTTCAATATTAGTTTAACTACTAGGATTTTTTAATACTTAAATAAAATATTTACTGTTGACACAGTAAAATATGCCCTTCTGATTTTGAACTGATAGGAACGGAAGAATGCAATCAAGAACACATTAAATGTTTTTGGTGGAGTTTGTGGTCCCAGATTGCTGCTGTAGTGAAGCAGAATTATTGTTTGGGAGGTTTTGTGCTCTCCAGACCCGCATGATCCCTCCTCTGGAGATAAAATCACGATGAATGCAGCAGGCTTTCTTGGCACTCTTCAATTGTGGGAACGCTGGCAGTTCAGCATCAGGTGGTCCCTCCTGGCCAGCAGAGCCCCAAAGGCCAGGAGCTGCTCCCTGCAGAGCTTGCCCAGCCCTGGCGCTGTCCCAGGGCAGGAAATGCAGGTCAGGCTCTGCTCTGTCCTGTCTGACCTCGAGCCAGAGTGCAGACCCTCATTTCTAACCTGCCACCACCTGGACAGGACTGGTTTGGGAACCTCCTGCCACATCCTGAGGGTGTGGATTCCCCTGCCTGGTGCACAAAGTGATCTGGAGCTGTCAGACTAGAACTGCTCTCTAGCACAGAGGATTTTAATGTTCAAATGTGGTTTAAAAAGTGAAATATGATGGTATTTGAATCACCTGGTTAATGTCTAATTTTTGTTACTTCTTACACTTCACTCTACCTCTGCTCTGTTAAGAACATTTTATCCTATATGATTTCAACTCTTGTTCCTGGAAAAGCCATGGCATAAGGCCAGCCTACAGAATCACAGTCACATATACATATTTTGCATGTATTGCTTTTCTGTTTTTTACCAATGTTCCTTGTTTTGTTTTGTTTTATTGGGTTTTTGGGGGGGGGGTTTCTTGGAATTATGTCCTTTTTTGTCACAATTATAATTTTTTTTTAAGGAAATTATTCTTATTTTGCCCTAATGAAAAGGCATGGAGGGAGCAGGGATAAATCTAAACTAATTTCATGTGCTGAATACAGAAAATAATAAGTGAGTATTGTGAACAAGTATGGTACAGTGAAACTCTCCTCTGGTATCCTTGTTACCCATTTTTCTGATTGGCCTTGGGCTCATACATTTGAAAATGAAAAAGTAGATTCAGAATTGAAATTTGAAAAATGGAAAGCATGTTCTACCCTCTGAGTAAATATATGTGTTAGTAGTGATTTAGGGCAGAGTAGGGAGCATTGTAGGAGTGGAGATACCCACTGAGTTACTGGCCCATCTCTTCTGTCTGGGGAACACTAGTGTGTGATTAATGCTTTGTCAGCTTAGTGAAGTTCTGAATTTGGTGCTTGGTTGTGCTCATTTGTTTGCACATAAGCTGTCAGAAACCTAGATTGTGCCCCAGTATTGATTTCTGACTTGGATCAAAAGGCTGTAAGGAAAGCTCTGCATGGAAGCAGCGCCAGAAGGTGACCATGGCACGCCACAAGGGCAGGGTGTCACACGCACCACGCAGACTGCTGTCAATGAAATGGGTTAACAGGGAGGCTTGAGATCATCTCAGGACAGATTAGTGTCTGTGTCTGCTACTGCTTCAGCGTGGTTTGCTTCCTTCAGTCATTTGCCATCGTCCCACACTCCCTGCAGGCTTTGCTCTGTTCTCCATGGGCATTTCCAGGCACTGGTTTCCCCGAAGCATCAGGGAAATGCAGCTTTTGTTGAGACCAGTTTGTGGCCTTGCCATAATAATGGCTGCAATCAGACCAATCAAACAACCAAACAAGTCCCTGGTTAATAGATAAATGAATGTCCAGGGAAGACCTCTAAA
Source organism: Molothrus aeneus (assembly GCF_037042795.1). Classification (NCBI taxonomy): domain Eukaryota; kingdom Metazoa; phylum Chordata; class Aves; order Passeriformes; family Icteridae; genus Molothrus; species Molothrus aeneus. The sequence goes on along the minus strand of NC_089652.1, from coordinate 38,569,478 downwards.
GGATTGGGAGAGTTCTCAGGCATGGGGGGAGCTGAGGCTGCATCATGAACTGCACCCAGCGGCATTGACCTCAGCATTGGAGAGCATTTGAAAGGAGTGGGAAGCAGGATGTAGGGAAATCCAGGCTTACAAAAAGCAATTTTTTTGTTACATAATCTGACTGTTACCTCATATCAGTTGAGAAAATCTGTGCTATTATTACAGAAGTTTAAAGCTCCTTCAAATGCTCCTGCAGCTTATCCCAGCTCCAATCTGAGTATGCTTTTTGCAGATTTCACTTACTGTTTGGTTGTTGTCAGATTTTAAATCCTTTCTCTATATATGGTTTTGCTTCAGCCTGTTTCAAAAGCAAGGTAGAAAAGGATTGCATGTTCTTCTGACTCATTTTCAAAGCATTTCTTTTTGAGTTCATTAGCGTGGCAAGTGAAGGGTAACTGAAACAATTTAGCATTTTATTTTAGATTTTTAAACCACTAAACTGCACGAGCAAGCTGCTGGCAAAATTGCTACATGAAGATTTCAATTTCGACAGCCCTGGTGTCACAAGTTTCAAGTGTGTGGGAAGTTTGATCCGGGTGTTGCAGCAGAGGCTGAAGGGACCTCTCCAGACCCCGAGGTCACCCCCGCCCAGGCAGGGTGAGGTACAGCTGGTGACTGTGTGGAATCCAGTTTAAACAACCTCCTTGGCCAGCATGTTCACCCAGCCTCTCAGCAGGGAAGTGATGAATGCATTGGAACTTCAGGTGTTTCAGTCTGTGCCTGTTTCCCCCCACCGTCACTGGGCACCTCTGGAAGAGCCTGGCTCTGTCCTCTTTGCACCCTCTGCATTTTCAGGTTGTTTTCATGTTATCACTTTGCCTGCACCTCCATGAGAAGCCACAGCATTGTTCAATGTATTGCAAAGAAAAAAGTATAATTGTTATTTTAGCAAGAAGCAGGGCAAGCATGGCATTGTTCAGAGATGCAGCTCTCTGAGAACCTTGGACCATGGGGAGTGCTGGATTTCTAAACAGAACATCTTTTATAAGCACAAACCAGAAGAATTAATAATCTGCACACACAGCCAGTGAAATGCAGTAAAGGTGGAAAAATTATAAGCATTTTCATATTTTTGTATAAAGTGCTGTAGTGTAGAAAACCAGCTGAAAAATGGCTGCAATGCTTGCTCCTTAGAGGAAGGCAGAGTTCTGTTAGTGCTTGACAAATCCATTACAAAAGGAGCTGGCAAGCCAACAAAAAGGAGACATCATTGATCCCGTAGAAAGCATCGTGAAAAGGATGAGCACACAACTGCTTGTGACAGCCCCGAGGTGGATGGGGCCACCCTGGCTGGACACTGCAGATGAGTCCCTGCCCATGGCCAGGAATGGGGACAAGCTGTCTCCTTTAACCAGCACAGTGTGGATGGTGTCAGGAGTGGATTTTTGGCACGCTGGGCTGGGTGGTGTGTGCCACCCCAGTAGGTTTGTTAGGAAGTGTGGCAGGCCCTGCACAGGGGGTGCGGGGAGCGTGGCCCTGTCCTGCTGTGCTGGGCAGCACTGCCTCTCTTCCCATAAAGGAGGGGAGTGTGCAGGACCCCACGGGCTCTGAGCAGGGCTCCCAGACTGGGCTGCACCATCTGTGCTGACAGAGGCGATGTCCCTGTCCCTGCAGTGAGCCCTGGGTGTGAGCAGGGAGCTGTTGCAGGAGTGCCTGTGCTAAGGGCTGCAAATGCACTCTGCCCTGTGACTCTGTCTCCATCCCTTCACAGGTTCTAAGTGCTGAACAGAGATGTGAGTTACTGAGATGGCTTTAGCAATTTTGCCCAAAACCTTTTCATATGTAATTTCATTGCATATTGTGCTATCAATTGGGAGGTGCACATGAACGTGCAGAAAGGTGGTGCTTGCTAAATGGTTGTGTTGCTGATAAGATTATAAAACTTACTTTGTAAGGGGATTGCATGAGTTTCTTCCCAGTCTCAGCTTGGCAGGATCAGTGTTACACAGTCTGCTGCAGGACTGTCTCTTCAACTGTTTCTTCCAGGTTCTACAGTGGAAAGCACAGCAGGAAGAAGCTGCTAAACTAGAAGCTGATGTAGCTGCCAGAAGAAAAGAAAAGGAAGATGAGAGAGAAAGGCTGCAGAGAGAACAGGAAACCATCCGTAGAGCTCAGGATAAAGAGAAAGTATGAGAAACTTTTATACATTTTTGCATATATTAATGTGTACCATTGCTTCTAAAATCTATAGCTGTTCTCATAGCACATGTACTCTTTTAAAGTATTATGTATTGATGTAGAGATGGGCAAATGATTAGTCAGGTCTTTCCCCTGTCCATTTCAGCTCTAAAGCTGCCTGATCTGACACACCAGTTATGTTACTCTATTGCACTTCTTACAAAAAAAGCCTCAGCAAGTCAGAGCGTCTGTGTCACAGAAGAAGCACGGAGGCACGGCAGTCTGGCTGCACGGGTGTGTGCTTCGAGCAGCCCCAGGAACTGCCAGTGCTGCAGCTGTGTGCTGCAATGCAGCAGGGGAGCCCGGCAGCACTGTGCGTGCAGCGCAGCACAGCTGCAGGGGCACCCCTGGGGGACAGTGCTCCCAGGGCTTGGGCGCTGGCTCCTTGGGAAATGGCTGGGATGCGCCTTAACAGAAACTCAGAAATGCCCCGTAGTGAATGGAATGCTTTAGAAAACCAAGCTGTGTCACAAGTATTTGGCTTGGCCTTTTTACCTAAGCGAGATGGCAGAAATCCGTGTGGTTGTTTCACTGAGCTTTTACCTCTGAGTCCAGTGGCACAGCGAGGGACATTTAGTGAGGGTTGCTGCTTAGGTCACCAGTGGCTTTGCTGCTGCTTCTCTTTTTGTTCCAGCTCCTCCTGTGTATTTGTGTATTTGCCTTTGTACACATGGTGTTGTAGTGGCACGTGGCTCTGACACCACAGGGAAGAAAGAGCTTTAGGGAGCCAGTGCTGACCCAACCACCACCAATATTCATTTTATCTGTAAATATTCTGGTTGTGCAAACTTTTCTCTTGCCGTGTGTAATGTCTAGATAGAGCAGCCCTCTGCCTATGCACAGATGGAATAGCAGCTGTTTGGGGTCAGCAGTCATTGGAGTATTTTACATCCTAGATACTTAAAAAGGCTGATAACCTTATACTGCAGCTGCTTTTCTGGGGAATGCAAGCAGAATGGAAGTGGTGGTCTTCAAATTGTGGTGGAAAAATATATTCAAATTAGTGTTCGGAGTCTGATTTTACTACTTTTGTTGTGGGAGCTCCACACCCTATTGCTCTCCTAGTAAATATTCTGTTAGCTTGTAGTGCTCTAAAATAGAAATTTTATTCTAAAAGGATCAAAATTGGAATCTCTAACTTAACGCTTCTCTTGCTTGCTTTGTTCTCACTGTCTGGGCTTTGGAATGAGTGTTATTTTGTTTGCTGTATTTTGTCAAACTCTAGCTGAAAAAATACTGGGCTGAGAAAGAGCTCAAGTGGCAAGAACAGGAGGAAAGAGATCTACAACAACTGGAAGAATTGAGAAAATTAATGGCTGAACAAGCTGCCAAAGACAGAGAAAGGTAAAAGAAATTAAATGTGAATGCCTTTAGTATCAATAGGATCTTCTTATAATCTAATTTGCTTTGATCTTCTGACTTTCATTTTTAGAATAAATTGAGGATAATATATTTTTTTCCTTCCTGTTTGGCAAATGCTTCAAACTATCTAGTAAGGTTGCATCCTAGGTGACTGTATCCTAGATGCAATTTATTTCAGTTTGAATCAATTAATTAACATCCATCAAAATTTCAGACCATTGTAAGCACCAAACTGTCATAAAATGTTGCTGAGTAATAAGACCTTCTATATTTCACTTTGCATAATGATTTATGATCAGGTTTGGTTTGTTTGAGGGGCAAGTGCAAGGAACACATTAACAAACTCAAAGATATTTATTGTTATCTTAGGGAGTCCTAAATTGCTCATCTAGTTGTAGATGCTCTTGACCTGTTTGATGGGATTTAGGACTTGAGCCTGCTCAGGCTTGAATTGCCAAGTCTTTGTTGCACAATGTGACCTTTCACAGCCCGTTGAAGAAATACTGAATTTCATAGAGGAATCCCTCTGGCAGAGGAACATAAAAACCCCTTCATGTAGTCTGGTTATAACTGCTCTTATAAAAGCATAGGCTGACTCTTTTTACATAGAGGAAGCCACCAAGTTGTGTGGACCAAAAGTGCAATTAAAATAGGATTAATGTGCCATTGGCATTAGAATATTAAATTTGGTCATAAGAATTCTGTGGGAAACACTACTTGAGTATTACTTTGTTAGGACACCTTTCTGATAACTTTATTTAAATGTCTGTGTCCTTATGCTACAAATAAGTCTCTACCTTTCCTTAGACATGCCTGCAGTGGTTTTAGCTTGTAGGAGAAGGAACACATGTATTTGAATTACTGGGAGGAAATAATCACCCCTTCAGGCTATTGTGAACGAGAAGTCAGTAAATGTTGTGCATTCTGTCACTCAGAACTGACCTACTGTACAAAATGAAACATTTCACTGTCCAGGCTCAGGTGCACATGTGGCATTGTCATGTCCAGTGCAGCACTGCAAATCTGACAGTGTCCTGGCATGTGCCACCTGCCAGAGCACAGAAACTGGGTCTGAGTCTTTGCAGAACACCCATGAAACATGGCACAGGCTGGTACCACAGTTCTGATCCAACACATTTTCAGGGTCCTTTGGAACAGGAAAAAATGGGCTGACTGACTACTCCAAGTACAGGAGATGGCCTGGATAGTGCATAGAGTTTCTAATACAATAGAATATTTTTTTAAAACTCTGCTATTATCCTGAATTGCTTTTAATCAAACTAAATTAATTTAAAATTAACTAATTTGGTTTGTTTATGAAAAAGAACGCTATTGTCACAGAGTCACTATGGTGTCCTGTTTATTCAGGTCTTAGTTTGTAATTGCAATAGGCAGGGCTCTGACCAGGTCAAAGTAGGGGATTAAAGGCACCTGAAACCAAGTATAAAAAAGTATTGGAAGGGCGTTCCGACTTAGGAACATGATGTGCAGTTGAGGATGTATTTCCAAGGTGTCTGCCTTCCCTGGGTGTGGATTTCATTGCTGTGCCATTGCCTGCTGACAATGAGCTCCATCTTTGATAAGGCTGGCTGTGCTCTCTGCAGCCTGTGGAGGATCACAGCACAGCCTCAGAACAGGAGCCTTGTGGTGCCTGGCTCTGCCCCTGCTCCCTGGCTGCTCCCTGGCTGCAATCAGTCGGGGTCACCTGGACTGGTTCAAACTGGGCACAGAAAGGCCTCAGGATGCTTCAGTTCAGCACTGCTTTGTATTCTCCTGGGCAGGAAAACTGCCAGAGGCACACAAAGTGTTTGACCTTAGGCCTGGCCAAGTGCTCCCCAGTCTTCCTTCTTGGCTTGGCACAAAAGCTTCCAGAGTATTTAATTTTATGTTTGATAACTCTGGAGTATTTTAAAACATGTTATCACAACAGTCAGCTCAAGCAGAGTGAAAGGATTTCAGTATATATAGTTTGTCATTAAAAAAAATAAATGAAGATCTGCTTTTTATTAAATGTTCTCCATATAAAAAGAAGATTAGGCTTTTTCCCTGGCACAGAATGACCACTGAGCACTGCTGCTGTGGCATTTCTCTGCCTAAACTACACTGGATGGTCTGAGAAACTGGAAGCCTCTTGGGGGTACCCTCAGGCAGCCTTGTACCACACTCTTGGGATAAATCTGTTTGTCCTGCTAATTGTGATTGGGTTAAAGACACAGAGGTCTTCACTAGCCACCAGCAGAACTATAGGTTTAGTTCTGATTATTGCAGTTTATAGCAAAAGTTTTATACTCCTTTGAGCTTACTAAAATTTGGAGACTAAAAAAATAACAATACATGTTTTATTGTAGTTGAAGCAGCTGTCTTGTCTCAATTTCTCTAAAGGCAAGTTCAGATCTGAAGGGCAAAAGGAGGGTAATTCTCCAAATTCAAAGCATGGCATTGGCAACTCCTGTAGAAGGACTAAAAGTGACATCCCAACAAAAATCTATAGCTCACATAAGGAACAGACTCTGCACAATAGTCTAAAAATGCCTGCAGTGAAAGTTGGAGCAGCACGGTAGTGCTGTGGGTAAAGTTCTGGAGTTACTGGTGTCAACCTCCGGCTTTTTCCTTTGAAAGAAGGGTGCAAGTCTCAAGTTTTTTTTTTCCTTTTTCCAGTGACAAGACTGGGAGTGAGGTGTTTCTTTTAATGGAAAGGGTTATAGGAAAGATTTCTTCTGCCATACACAGATGTGAGAGAACATTTCTTCTTGGCAAAGAAAATGGGGGAGAAAAAAAGAGTACCAGGGCTATATAAAGCATGCTAGAGAAAATCTGCGGTCTAGACATGGAATCTGAAAGGTTAGCCAAGTTGTTTAAAAGAACAACTGACCAGCCAAAACCCACCCAGAAACAAATCAAAAAGCACAACTCCCCAAACTCCTCTTGCCCAAAGAACCCAAACCAAAGAACTCCAACAAAAAGAACACACTGGAATGAAAAAGCACCCTTGTGTTTCTGAGGTGTCTGGATGAACCAGCACGGCCTCACAAGGTGTGTCTGGAGAAGCTGAGGCAGTTTTTGAGCTGAAGGGCAGCACGGAAAGCGGCACCGTGACTGCCCAGCGTTTCCCTGTGCTCGGCAGGGTGCAGTTCCGACGAGCCCTGCTGGAGAAGCGGCTGCTGCAGAAGAAGGAGCTGGCGCTGCTCCAGGCCCGGCAGCAGCAGCAGAAGGAGAAGCGCCTGGAAGCACTCCGGCAGCAGGTGGGCTGGCCCTGCCCGCGCTGCAGTCAGCGCGGGCAGAGATAAAAGAACAATCTCTCAAAAGCAAGTAAGGGAACAAGGTAAAAGGCACTTTAGGGCTGACCAACAGTAAGCCTCTCCTGTTATAAATCCTGTGTCCTTTCTAGCTCTGACAACAGGAACATTATGACATTAAAGTGTACTGTAGGAGCTGCTGATATCTGAGAGGAGATAGAGGTGGTTTTTTTTCTGGGTTGGATGTGATTTTTCTTCTGTGATTTTTTTTGTGTTTTGTTTGTTTTAATAACCTTAAGTCTGCCTTGAGTCTAAGGCAAGATCTATGAGTAATTTATATTCTTTTTAAATTCTGGAAACTTGCACACCTTGGATGACTTTTCTTTAGAGATATTTGAGTCTCTGAAACTTTTGCACATTACTTTTAAAAAGACACACTTATTTTAGTAAGTAAAATGCTTACTAATGCTTCTAATGTCATAGTAAAAGTAGTGCTAGAGTTATTTTTTTATAGTGCTGATTTTTGAAAGAGTAATTTTGTCTTAATTTACATTTTTGTACGTAATCTCCTTGTTTTTTCCTCCAAAGAGGCTGGTTGGTAGTCATGATCTGTTGAGCTCTTCCCACTGAGTCAATTCTCTTGCCAGAGTAGAAAATGCTTCTAGAGGGGCCTTTGCCTGGATGTTGATGTTCCCACTTCATTATACTTCTCTGATCAACATCTGTTCTTTGTTTCACACTAATGAAATGCTGCTTCATCAAGTATGTACAATGTTTGTATGGGGAGGAGGGAAAGATCTTTACTAAAGTCATTTGGCCTCTAGATTTGGGCAGTAAATAAAATACAGAGGTGGTATTTTATTAAAGAGATGGACAAAAAAATATCGTACGCAATTTAAAGTATTTTTTTCTGGTTTTAGCCATTCTTCATGTGGTCTTCTGACTTTAGCTATTTTGCTCATGCATCTTTCTGTATTTCCAAAGTAGTATTAGCCTGTATCTGAATATTTTAACACAAAGAAAGTAAGCAATGAAAAATATTAACTCTGGCACAATACAGTGTCTGGGAGTCTTTGATATTGATCTAGCCACAGGAAATTGCACAGTTAAAAGAGATGCACTTCAGAAAAAAACAGAGTTGTATTATTTGGGGCATATAACTCAATGCTGTTGCCTGTGACTCTGTAAAATTGTGAATTATCACCTTGAACACCTTTGTTTCCATTGAAAGAAAAAGAAGAAAGTCTGGAATTGTGGGTATTGCAGAATTTTTGAGGCTGCTGGAGCCTTGTGGAGACCAGGTTGGACACTGGAGCTCATGCCAGTGCCTGTTGGAGAGCTCAGGATGCTGTTGCTTCTCCCTCACACACCCTTCTTGTGCCCAGGCTGTCGCTGTGCTGCTGTTACAGGGTCACTGCAGAGACTGTGAATGATGGTGTTGTCAAAGGGTGTGCTCCTGACAGTGACCTTAGCTCTGCACAGACAGAGAAATTGTGACGTTCATACTGTGTCCTCAGGTTGCCATTGTTGCAAAATTAGATCCTGCCAGAGCAGTGGCTGACACGGTGGCGTCAAAAGCTCGGATGGGCATTGGAGCCAAGGAGGAGTTTGAGCTGCAGCAGCCCCTGTTCAGGTTGCACACCTACAGTGAGGAGCAGGTAAGGGTCTGTAACCGTGCTGTGTAAATGAATGAGGAACTGAACTGGCTGTACTCGTGTTTCAGGGCACTCAGGTTGCTGAGGAGGCTGCTCCCTCAATTTCAAATGAACTCAAGGAACATCTTGATATCTTTAAATTCCCTCACTGTTCCCTATCTGCTCAGTCAATGTGTTTGCAATTATTCCCACTCTGGAATTTCAAAATTATTTATGAAAAGAGAAGAGCTGTGGTACAATTCCAATCCCTGTTGCACACCATGCAACAGGGATTGGAAAGAGGCTTACAAATTTTGTCAGATAAACTTCTGACAAATTCCAGAAGTAAATTTCCCTCAGATTAATTGTTGTTCTGACAAATGGAAGTGGCACTGCCATGTAAGCACAAGGCGAGGCGACACTGTGAGAAAAATCACAAAGGCATTTGAAGCACTTGGGTTCTGTAGGAACAGCCAGGAGGAGATTGTGCTTCACTTGGGGCTGTGTGTGTGCAGAACATGGGGAAAGGCAGCAGCTCCTCAGGGAGCTTTTTGGCTTCTATTGATCATTGCTGTGGTTTTTTTAACAGGTCATTTCTGACCCCAGGCTCCGTGTTGAGCTCGCTCTCCGAGAAGCTGGACTGCTTAAAACACTTTATGCGAGAGAGGTTTTGTCAAAACTTCCACCACCGAAGCTTCCAAGAAGAGACATGGAATCTACAGCTTTTAAAATGTAGAGCACGTCTCATCTGAGGGGCAGAGCAGCAGCAGGAGTCTGGTCTGGCCCACGATATGCAAGCCCTAAATTCCCTTTGGCTGTCCTAGAACTGCTCAGTCCCTGTGTGTGCAGCCATTCTAAAGCACGCCCAGCCTTTCTGAGCTGGGAGCACCATGTTACACCTGCCTGGTGTGGGTCTGGAGAGGCTGGGCTGTGTGCTGTTCATGGGATTGCCCATGTCCCTTTGACTGCGAGCTGGGACACCTTGCTCAAGGACTCCTGCACATAGCCCAGACCAATCTGATGTGCAGCACCTCGAGTAGGAATTATTGGGATTTAATTGGCAGCAGAAGTCCAAAATAGCTTAGCACAGCAATTACTTTAGATTTTATTATGTTACATGAATAAATCCCACAATTTTCTTTCCAAGTTTCTTGAGAATTTGATTTTTTTAGTTATAAAATCTTCATTGCCGTGAATGTTTCTAATATTCCTTGATTATGATAAGATGAAACTTTAACCATTGTCTATATTTAGAAGGCAACTTGCTGCATCATATTTTCTGCAAACTATTCATTCAATTTCATATTGCAGATTAGTTTTTCAGAATAAATTATAAATAGAGCTGGGATCTTTCTTTATTTTCTGGTGTGACAGACTCCTGAGAGTGAGCACAGGGGCAGCCCAGGAGCAGCATAATCCCAGTGCTGCAGCTGAGTTTAGTGGGGAAATGCTGCAGAGCCTGCCCTGAGCTGGGGCAGTGATGTCTTCTGGACTCAGCCTTGGTGTGCTTGTGCTAAAATTACAATTCTGTGTATATTTGTGCTTTTTATTTTGGTATCTCCTTTGGGGTAACTCGTTATTTTTAAAGCACACTTGGCCACCTCACAGCTGGCTATTACTGTGGGGATATTCCCTGGATATTCCTGTGGGGAGACCAGCAGTGTTCTGCTGTGGGGAACAGACTGGCTGTGAGACAATTCCCAGAAAGGCATCATCCCAAAACTAGGCAGTTGATTTTTTTTCCCCCTTGCCTTTAAAAGCAGATCTACAAGATAAAAAAATTTGCACCACTGAAATTGAGATTATAGTTGTCATATTTTATAAATACCAAGATGTTAATGAAAAAGAAAGTTTAAAGGGAACAGGCATTGGTTTTGAAATAGTGGGCACAGATTTTTTGGCTGAGACTTGTGGTTGTTTTCATGTCTGTAATGTCTCAGGGTAGAGACTGAGTAGAAGTCTATAGAAGTCTGGGCTACCTCAGTGCAACGGTAAGTCGGGGCCTTTAGTGATACAGTGAGGCCAGAATGAGGATTTTTTGAGGGGAGTTTCACAAAATAGTGGAGCATGGAGAGCATGCAGGTCAGTAAAAGGGTGTTTCACACAGCTGCTCATGCCAGGAGAGCTCTGCAGACCCCTTGGCTGGTCACAAATATGGATTAATTTTCATGTTATTTACCTAGGTTTTGTCTTTCTGCCCAAAGCAAAGGGATCTCCTTCCTGGAAGATGGCTGCTGACAGGAGTGACCCTAACAGGACAGTCCTTTACGGCGGCTGGAGCCAGGGGTGAGGAATCTGCAGCTCTGTTCCACAGCCTGAGCTCGCTGCCAGTGCAGATGGTGTCCGCTGGCCCCGGGCACGCCGGGCCCGCAGCTCTGCCGCTCCGGAGCGGGCGCCGTGAGCCGGGCCGGGCCCCGTGCTGGTGCCGCCACCTCAGTCCGTGCGGGTGAGCCCCAGGCGCTTGCGGATGAAGGCGGCGATCAGGCGCTGCGGCCGCTGCTGGTACTCCCACAGCACTTCGTGGGACGCCCGGATCTGGTCGCCCTCCAGCCGGTCCAGGAGCGTCACGCACACGACAGCGGCTGCGGGGGAACGGAGCACGGTCAGCTCCTGGCCCGGCCCGCCGGGCCCCGGGCGGAGCGGGCCCTCCTGGCCGGCCCTCACGGCCGGAGCCGGGAGCCGCGGCTCCGCTGCCCCCAAACCCTGAGGGGCTGCGGCAGCACGGCCGGGACGGGGCCCGGAGGGGCGTGAAGGGAGCAAGCCGTTGGTTTGTCCGGCACGCACTCAGGTCTCCTAATGCACACCTGGGTTTTACTGAACTATCAAATTTGCTTTAGTGTTCTTTTCTAGATAAAATCATTAAGGATGTGTGTTTGGCCCTCTGACACAGAACAGGACCCTTAGAGGGGGTTTAGCCCATGTGTGGGGAGGAGGTGGAGGCGACAAGACTCACCTTTGAGGCCACACAGTCCACACAGGGCAGCGAATGCACTGGACTCCATCTCAATATTCCTCACACCGGCCTCATAAGCCCTCCTTAAGTACTCCAACTTTTTTTCACTGGAAAAAGAGCATAATGCACCATCTAATCTCCCCTGACCTGGAAAGGAAGCAGAGAACTGTCACTGTTGGCCTTGCATGGTGTCGTGGAGCACAGCTGGAAATGGGAAGTCCAGCAGTGCCCACATTCTATCTGAGGCCCACAAAGCTTTCCTGTGAGCAGCTGGTTAATTTGTATTCCCCTCAGCGTTAAAGCCAGCGAGATGTGTCTCTGTGTACGGGAAAGAATGACTCAGGTTTCAACATTGGTAAAAGGTGGAGTCGGCCCTCAGGTGGGAGGTACCAGCGGATGCTGTGCTCTGTGGGGACAGGCCATTGCTGCATAGGAGCTGTGAAGGTCTGCCAGGTTAAACCCCAAAAATGCCAGCTGGCTGCAGAAGAGGTGCAACAAGCTGTGCAGAATGGGAACACTGAGGAGAGGAGGAAACCCCTTTAATGTGTGTTCAATTTTTCTGCAGGGGCTGCTGTGGATGGAAGCTGGAGCTGCTTGCAGAGGCATTCCTGGTGCGGGCAGCACCGGTGTGGTCGGGGAGCTGGTCCCAGGGCACTGGTGCTCCCCTACTGCAGCTCCAGGTACCGCTGCAGGCAGGACTAACACTGTTCAGTGAGGGCAGCCATCCTGACCTTCTCCTCTAACCCCTGCGGGGGCTCTGGCTGTCCTGCTGTGCGCTCAGAGCAGACCTGTGCCCCGTGCAGCTCCTCCTCTCACACTGTCTGAAGCCCTGGGGCAGGCAAATGCTTACCTATGGCTGGCCAGCCTGGGCCGCCCTTCAGTTTATTGCTGCTCCTACTTTAATCCTCTCAAATGGCTTTTTGTTTAAATAAAATATGGACTTGAGCAATACACAGATGGCTGGATCTGCAAGCAGATCTAAAGGTTTATAAATAGTGCTCAGATTATTAATTCTTCATTTATTACGTTTCATCTACTCTGCAATCAGCATTTAATTTTGCAAAGGAAATGGTTCCAGAGTAACCAAAGTTTGTTTATAGAAATCTCACAGGCAACCTAATGTTTTCCTAGTGTTTGGTAGTTCTGAAGTGACAGTCTTGCTGTAGGGGAGCAGCTTGGCGGCAAACTCAGCAAGGTGCAAGCAGTGGTACTGTGTGTTCTGAGGGTGCCTCCTGCTCTGCCTGGGCCCCCCAGCACCATGTGGGTCTCTGCCTGCAGCCCTTCTGGGGCCTGGGTTCCCTGCACAGCTTTGTCCATGGAAGAGTGGAAAGACTTGGCATTATGTGTGCTGAGGAAGGACAGACAATGCTGGTTTTACCTTCATAGAAGTCGTAGGTGCACATGGTGTGGCCAATGAGTGTGGGGAAGTCGGGAATGTCCCGGCTGCAGGCGAGCAGCTCCTCCGCAAGGTCCTTGTCCAGCTCGGTGCTCCGCACCACCACATCATCCAGCACCACCTGCTCAAAACGTGGCTGGAAGGAGGAGTCCACGGCCGTGTCAGTGATCACAACAGACCCAGCCTCGATCCCTGTGGAAATGGAAGCTGAGCTTGCCAGAGCTCATAACACCTGTGTCCTGCTGCGAAACCTCAGCACGACAGGAACATCTCAATAGATCTATGTGTGCTTGCAGGGTTCTTCTTCTCAGCAAGTAAAAAAGATGTCAGAGAATAATTGAAATTCATGAAGTAGCACAGATGAACAAGTAAAATGTACAGAATCAGCACAAGGTAAGTGATTGTGAGAATGTGCTGAGTGACAGGAGTTTAGCTGCTTCTGGCTTGCAGAGATCCTGTACCCCCTACCAGCTTGTGCAGGGATGGGCAGCACCACTGCCTCAGCAAGAGACATGGATTCATTTGGGTCACCTCTAATCCATGTTTTCTGTTTGGAAAGTGACACATGGCTGTAGTGGAATCAAGGCCTTTGTACACTCTGAGGATGTGCACTCTGCCAAACCAGTCGCCACAAGTTCTCTGGGTTTGACCCAAAACAAAATACCATGATGGATATTTAGAGACCTGGAAAAATGCTAAAGTTCAGAGCTGCATGACCTATTGCTGAGAGTTCTTTTTAATAATAGCTGTTTTGCTCTGGAGAAAGACCATGAATCGCTTACCTAAGCCCCCAGAAGTACCGATGCGTATAATAGTAACGTCCCGGCATTTTGCGTGGTGCAGCAGTTTGATCAGCTCATGAAGCATAATGGAAATGGAAGGGATGCCCATTCCATGCTGTTGGAAGGAGAGAAAAGAGAAACATCAGTCCCCACGAGGCTGTGCAGGTGACAGGTACATGACTGCCACAAGCTCAGGGTTATGCTGTGGTCTCTTCTGCTGCGGCCACTTCTGCTGATGATGACAACAGCAATTTTTTTGAGGGGGAAGAGACATTTTGGGCTCTTTTTAGTCTGTGCAGGTGAGGTGTCTAGCCTCTTTTCCTCCCCTCGATGCTTTAAAGGTTCTTCAATTAGTAGAGCTAGTGTTCATCCCTGGGGACCCTGTGTGGGCACACGGATTGTGCCTGTCCTTCAAGGAAGGTCCACAAATGCATCCCAACATCTGAATGCTCCCAGACCTTCCCCATGCATTGCCAATGCTTACACCATGTAAGTGTGACTTGCACTTTGTTGTGTCCTGCTTATGCTCTAGGAGTAGTGAATTTCAGCAAGAACAACCTGAGCCTTCACTTCTCCATGTGCCTTCCAGCCTCTCCTCTCCCCACACTGGAGCATCTCTGCAACATTGCTGGACACAATGTGCAATGGAAGGGTTTGTGTCCCTTGCTGAGGACAGGCTTCAGGGTCAGGTGTTTGCTGCGTGCCTTGCAGGCTGCCTGTCCCTCTTCCTGGCTGACATTCCCTGCCCTGCTGCCCTTCTGTCCCCAGCCCCTGCCTGGCTCCCCACTGCTGGCCCCGGCTTGTTCCCATCCTCCACAGACAGTGCTGCCCCACTCCCATCTCTTCTGCTGCTCCCCAGAGCTGGCAGATGTTCTGCAGGCCTGGAGCTGCTGGGGCTTCTGCTGCATTTGCCCAGTGCTTGTTGCTTGGTCATCTGTCTTCTGCTCCATTGCTAGACCAACATCCTTTTCTTAGCTTTACTTTTAAGTACAAAAAGTATTTGGTGCTGTGGAGTTTGTTTTTTCCTCTTGAAAGTGCCTCATATTTTTTTGGTTTTGCTATCATCTTCAAAAACCTGAAGGAAGCACGTATGGAAGCACCATTGATTAAGGTACACAGCCTGTTTTTGTGTTGCTTTGTCTCCTTTCTCTTTGCTGTGAGAGCAATGCTCTGTTTGCCTAGTATCATGTTTTAAATATGAGACCTTTTAGCATGTTGTTATTCTGGAACATCAGCCTGGCTTATTCACCGATGCCTAAAAAATTAATTCTCATTGTAAATATTCAGAGCTGGAATCTGTGTTCATGCCCCTGTATGTTTGAGCTCAGTTATGTTTCTAAGCAACTTGCAGAAATGTGATGTTGGCAGCAGCTCTGCATGATGCTTCTCAGGGTGGCCGTGTGCTCTGCCCCGTGTCCCCTTCTGCACTGACCAAAGCTGGTGCATGGCCACAAGCTCGGTGAGGGTTTGCTTCTGGCTGTGTCACTGCTGCTGCCAGGCTGGGGAACAGCAAATCTTGTGGCAGTTCTCCCCCTTGGATCCTCTCAGATTGATTCCCTCGCGCTTCATTCCCTTGGTCAGGATTGGTTTGGTTTTTTCAGAGGGATGAAACACGAGCTTTGTTGTGTGAGTGATTCCATCTGCTGTGAATCACACTTCAGACTAATCTTGTGCCTGAAGAAATGGTGTCAGGACCAAACTTTTGGGTGTGAGTGCTCCCCAGCACAGCCTGTGTTTGCTTTTTCCTTTGTTCAGTGCCAAAAATCCTACTCTGAAAGATTAATTAATAATAAGGCCAGCTATTTCTTTTAGAGCTGGTATCAATGTAATGCTCCCAGCAGCGTTTCATAGTTAGGTGTGGTGAGAAGTGGTTTTGCCTCCCAAACTGAGCTGAGCAGAACATGTGCATGTCTGTTGTTGATGTGGCCCTTTCTCAAGTGGAGAGTGCAGGTGCTGGGGAATGCTATTCAAACAGGAGCAGCTTTGCCACGGCTGAGGTTGCACTGGTGGTAGTGGCTGAACAGTGACGAGAGGAAAAAGCTCTGCTGGTGGGTGCTGGGGGAGGCGAGGGCACGTGAGGGAGAGGTCGTGCCAGCCCCGTCCCTGTGCCGTGGGACCGTGCCAGCAGCAGCCCCGGGGCCCCGAGAGCGCACGGAACTCACGCTGATGGAGAGCACGGGCCCTGCCCGGTACATGGCGTAGCGGTCCGACCCCGCGCAGATGTCAGCCACGTCCTCGCCGGCAGCCGCCAGCCCCAGCTCCCGCTGCATGAACTGCGCAAACGCCCGCATCCTGTTGGGGCTGCCGCCGACGCAGACAAACTGGAACGAAGCACCAGCGTGTTGGTACTTGGCTACAACAGGCACCCCCAGTCAGCCCGAATGTGGCGGTGGTGGCTTGCCAGGAACATCTTCCCAGAGAAAGCAGCAGATGCCACTTCCTCACCATCAATCAAGGGATATTGGAACACCTGAGGGTCATGAAACCCAGGTTTTCACTCTGGCAGGGTGGTGACTACCCTGGGCCGAGGCAGCCATACAGCTGCACATACTTGGGTATCAGTCCTAGACAAGAAAATCTAAAATAATTTCACAAATTTGAGCTGGTAGTATCACCACTGATAGCAAAGCAAACCCAGATGTTGGAGGAGCTCATTGGTTAATTTATTCTATGAACAATGCTGACTGCAATTAGTGAGCACTGCTGATGGCACAGAGGCCATAAAGTCAGGGAGTAAAAAGGACAAATTTTACATATTAAAGGAAAATATGCTCGCTGAGGGTAGGAGGAGGGTGAGAGTGCAGCTGCCAGGGCAGTGCTGATCCTGCTGCCAGGGTGCAGGGCACAGGAGCCCACGCTGTGCAAGGCTGCTCGAGCCCTGGGCACTGAGGCTCTTCTCCCACACAACTAGGGAAAGACTCTGGTTTGAAATTAAAGAGGATGCCATCGTGACAAGTCAGTTTTGACAGCAGGTCTCAGCCAAAACTGATAGGACATTGTCTTTCCCTTGTCTCCAGTAGATGATGATCAAGATTCTTGGACAAATGCCTCTTCTGTCTGTCCTCCAAGACGGGGCCAATATTAAATCAGGTTTTACAGAGCTACAGGTTTTTAAAAGGATAATTTTCTGTTGTGATTTCTGCCCCAAACAAACAAGAAAATCTAAACAAACAAACAAGGACAGACAACCTCCTTGCCCAGACTGCTTTGGCTGCAG
Source organism: Molothrus aeneus (assembly GCF_037042795.1). Lineage (NCBI taxonomy): Eukaryota > Metazoa > Chordata > Aves > Passeriformes > Icteridae > Molothrus > Molothrus aeneus. The sequence goes on along the minus strand of NC_089652.1, from coordinate 38,552,681 downwards.
AGCCCCTTAGCTGAGCAGCCAGAACCCACCCCACAGGAGCTTTGGCAGCAACGGGGCCCAGCATGGGCTGGTAACACCATGGGATGCACAGCTGCAGAGCCTGTGCAGGGGGGAGCTGCTGCCTTGCTTTTGGACCTGCTCTTTACCTTTATGTCCCCAAACATTGCTGGCAGGTTGTGCGTCTTCGTTCCCAAGTCCAAGTGGTACAGGACATCCTCCTCCATCAGGTCCAGATGTGGGTTTTTAACAAGGACAAGCCCACTCCTGCAGGGAGACAACGAGGAGATAGGTTGGGGCACCAGGCAGTGCCCACAGGGAGGGGGACAGGCAGAAGTGGGGCACAGGGCAGCGTGGAAGCTCCACAGCCCTGGTGTTGGACAAGGGACAAGCCAGCTGTGTGTGGTGTTTGGGGCAGCTGTCTTTCTGCTCCAGGTAACCTCTTTGACATGTCTGTTATTATATCTATGTATTTGGCAAAAAATATGTCTCAGTATTTATCGATTTTTTTCAATGGCTACCTTAGCTCTTTCCTTCATAGGGTTTTGCCAGCAATGCCCAGGGGTGATATACTGTGCTATTTTCTATGTGAAAGTTTATTAAGCTCTTAGCAAATCAGGATTTCACACTTGTCCCAAATAACTGCCTGGCAGGGTGAGTGCAGACACTGCAGGCAGCCAGAGGCCAGCTTGCTGTCCCTTTCCACCTGCTCTAAGAGATGGGAAGCAACTAAAAGTGCAGGTTGCTCTTATGAGGCTTAAATGAAACCCGGAGAACGTTTTTCTTCTCTTATTAAAACAGATTCAGATGTTCCCGCTACTCACCCCGAGTAACCTGTTGTTTCAGTCATAGCGGCTCCGCCAGAGTCAGCTGAAAGCGATACCCTGCCTGTAAAAAGGTAAGGAAAACACTGCCTGTGTTCTCAGCTGTCGAGGTTTAGAGCTCAGAAGAGGTTTCAAGGGGCTCTGCAGGGGGTTAAATACCTCCAGTGCTTTGTGCAGCTCCCAAGGTCAACAGTGGCCAGTCCCCACCGCCCGCTCCTGTGTGCCAAGGTTCCTCCTGGGCTGCGTGGTTCCTCCCAGACTGGCTTTTTGGGCAGGTGCGTCACCAATAACCTTGACTGACAGCCCTGGGGCTGGGCCAGTGACCTGCTGGCCCTCTGGTGATGTTGTGCCCTCTGGCCGGCGGGGAGGGCACCGGGCACGTGGCTGCACATGTGCACCCTGGGGAGATGGTTTGTCCGAGCTGGATGTTGCCGTGCTCCCACCTCGGGCTGTGTTTCCTTGGCCCTGGGGACTGAAGGACACTGATAGCCTGGCCACTGCTGCTGGCCTGGACACTTCTGCCAGCTGAGCCATTCTCTGGCCCCAGTAGGTGCAAATCCAAAACGTCCCTGCATTTCTCTGGGGTGCACAAAACTGGAATTTGGCCTGTAGGCAACCTCCAGTCCTGCTCAGAACAGCTGCTGGACCACCAAGCTGGCCTGGGGAGGCTAATTTCACTCTCAGCAATGCCCAGGCAGCACTCACTGTCGGCTCTCATGGTCCACCCAGCCCTGTCTTGGTGCAGGAGCCTGTCAGAACAGTGCTCTGTGTGCCAGGGACAGCCTTGCACAGCTCCCTGGGACAGGGCAGTCCAGGGCAGCCAGAGTGCTTGTGGCACTGTGGGACGAGCGTGTGATGCTCCTGCAGGAGCAGGAGGACACTGGAGATACTGGTCCTGCTTCCTGTCCCGACGACAGGAGACACTGCCCTGGAAGATATTTCAGGCAGCTGCTGGAGGGGCAGAATCTGGCATTTGGCCAGAGGCCAGGCTGTTGGCCTCTGGGAATTGTCAATGGAAGCTCTGATAATTAGAGAAGTGATAGGTAATTAATTATTGGGTGAAAGCACATTGTGTGGGGCTCACTTGCACCCTGCATTCAGGCAGTGACGCGGTCCTGCTTTCCTAATGGGGAAGGACAGAAATTGTTGTAACTGAGGAAGTCTTTCCCTGAGCAAATGCCCATTTTGCTACCCAAATTTACTTTAAATTGCAAAACCCTGGATAAAAATAAGCAAACACTGCAAGCCAGTGGCCTGGGAACATGCAAACTGGGTACCTTGCCCAAGATAGGGTCAGGATAGCTCTGAGAAGGGGAAGGAACTGAGCTCTCAGGGATATTTCAGGCTTGCTGGAGTCATACCAAGGCCGGCTGGAAGGATTTCTCTGCTCTGATGAAGTTCTCCCTCCTTGGATGCTGTTCACATATGCCTGCCAAAAATGACTCATTACTGATGCTCCATAGCGCTCCTGAAGAATGAGGATCTGGAGACTCTTCTCCCTTTCAGAAAGCACCAGATTTCTGTGAGGGGTACAGAAAAAGATTCCTTGGGGCTGCACACACTTTCTGCCTGCTGAAGTCACTTGGTGTGATTGTGCTGGGGTTTCAGGGGCACAGCAGATTGTGCAGTGGGCTCCATGCAGAGCTTCCAGTCGTGTCCAGTGAGAGTTACCTGATCTGAGGAACAGAAGCAGAAGGTTTGCTGCTGTTTGCCAGAGGTGGCTGTTAGTGCTCTGGGGGAGGTGGGATCAGGCTGAGGCTTCCTGTGGATTCTCCTCCTTCTCTGGTCTTATTTGGTTGGAGGAACATGAGGCCCTGGCCCTGCACCCACCTCCAGCACGGCTGAGCAGGGCTTTCATCAGGGATGAAAGGGTTCAGCAGGGTGGATGGATGTGTGGGCAGATGGACAGACAGCTGGACACCTGAGTGGCTCTGCGGCAGGGCATGAGTGTTCCCACGTGCTGCCTGGGCTGGTAAAGGCAGTGCTTCCATGTCTCCCTTTCTCTGCCTCCCTTCCATGGAAGAGTATTTCTGGGCATACGTGGAAGGTCCACACCTGCATGATTCAAACCATCCCATGATAAAATAATTTTCCCAAGCACGTGGACAAATTCTTAAATATTTTCTTATGAACAATAGTGTTCCAGCACAACCAGCTGGGACATCCCTGCCTGGTGGTGAGCAAAGCCCCTGCCCTGCTGCAGCCTCTGCCCCTGGTGTCCTCTCTGCCAGGCAGGGACCTCCCCTGTGCTGGCAAAAGGGGCTAGATTTTGGAGGGTGCTCCTGCTGAGTGAGCAGGGACAGAGTCCCCTGGCGCCACAGCTCTCTCTGGAGTGTCAGGCTGAGAACTGGTGGGCAAGCAATGTTCCTACAGTGTTTGTCCCTGCTGTGCCCAAGGTAAAAGGAGCCAGGGCGTTCTGTTTAAGTAAACATGATTGCACCAAGGGAAATGGTTGGATTGTGCTTTTGACTTCCCAGAAGTGACGTTTAAGAGAAGGGACAGCAGCCATCACCATGGCCATTCAAGTTTCAGGGCCCAGTCTGTCTGGCTCAGGTCAGCTCCCTGCCTGGCCAGTATGAGCAGTCCTCACCTTTGGTTCCTGTGTCTGTGATTATTTTTCCCATGGTTGTTCTTCTTTGGGATGGCTTTCAGTAAATCCTAAACTGAAGTGTGGCTGTTCTTTTCCTACCTCTCCTGCTTTCCACAGCAGAGGCTGCAGAATGGAATGGAATGGAACAGAATAGAATAGAAAATAGAATAGAATAGAGAATAGAATAGAATAGAATAGAATAGAATAGAATAGAATAGAATAGAATAGAATAGAATAATGGATAGGATAAAATACTAAAATAAAATGCTTTCAGTTGAAAGAGATCTGCAGTACTGACCTAGCTCAGCTGCCTGCCTGTTTCTCTTCCTGTGGGGAGGTGGGGATGGTGAGAAGCAAAGAGCACTGCCCCAAGTGAGTGTTCGTGCCTGATTCAGAGCTAAATCCAGCCTCTCCAAGTGCCAGGCAGTGGAGCTGTTACCATATGTGCTAGAGGATGACAAATAAAGCACGATGAAGTATACGGCAGAATAACATATGGCAGCGTAGACAGGCTCTCGGCAAGGGAAGAGATGGGGAGAGCCAGCGCTCCCCGCGCCCATCCGACGCCTCTTGTCATGTTAAATGCTATTTTAGAGCAGACAGCGATGGCAGCCTGTGCGCGGCAGGGAGCTCGCACCCGCCGTGTCCTGCCAGGCTCTGCAGCCTTGCTCCCTGCGGGCCCCGGCAGCTCCTTCTCCACTCGGCTCGTCTCTGCCTCCCTCCCGCCGTGCTGCTGCTGCTGCTGCAGCTCCCCGGAGCTGCTGCTGGATGAGAAATGCCAGCAGCCCGCAGCTCAGCGCTGGCTGCGGCCGCCGGCTCGGGCTGGGCAGGAGGAGCAGGTGGTGCCCGTCGCAGGAGGGAGCTCCTCCACCGCCACCCCGGCAGGACATGCGAGCCTGTGCTCATATAGCCTCATGGTTCTGCTGCGATAGCAGGGAGCTGAGGAACATTCACAGTCCGGGGAATGTCCTGTGCGTTCCTCTAGCGATGAGTGCTGGCAGTCGGCATGAGGGAGCAGCAGCAGCACCGCGGATTGTTTTACCTGACAGGAGGAAGGCCATGTGCCAGCAGCACAAAGATTTCCTTACCCGGCATGTTCTGTGGAGCCAGGAAAGCAAAATGTGGATTTTTATCAGCTGTTTGCTCTGGCTCCATGTTTTGCATTGTTTATTATTGGTATAAAGCTGCTCTTGGCATTGCGAGCAGACAGTAAAACACTCCCCAAAGGAAGCAGGCTCCTCAAACCCTCGGGGCACTTGAGTAACTGCAGCTTGTCAGGACATGTTTCCCTTGAGGGGAGGCACTACCTCAAAGCCATTTATTTCAGGCAGAAATCAGCTGCCTGACCTGTGTCACTGTTCAGGATTTATTCAGGAGCTGCTGATCTGCCAGTCCGTGTCACTCCACAGGCGGGGCTGAGAGTGCTGTTGCTCCGCTGCAGGAATGTTCCTTAGAGTTGCGGACAAGTCACTCTTCCCACCATTCCCTCTCTGCAGCCCTGCCATGGCAGGTGGGATTCACTCTGGGAGCAGGCAGGGATGTGCCTGCCCTGCCCCAGGGCAGCTGGGGGGCTGTGCCCACGCTCTGGGCGCCCTGCCCTGCTGGGCTGCCCAGGAGGTGAGGACACTAGGCTGTCACACACGTCTGCCCTTGCAGGTTCAAGGAGCACCAGGCTGGCCCCGCACAAGCCTTGGGAAAAGGGTTCTGCTTAGGTTTAAACCCAGTTTTTGGCTGGGATTGGTGCTGGCTTGCTGCTGACTTGCTGCAGGAGCAGCGGTCCTGTCCTGGCTTTGCCTGGCTCCACATGGATTGCTGCTGCCCATCCTGGACAGACACCTTCCCTGGCCCCACATGGATCCACTTCAGCAGGAAATGTTGCTTCTGGCATCTTGCTTCTCCCAAGGCTGAGTTCCTTTTGTGCCTGCAGGCAGGATGAAATGGGTGAGAAGGAAAATGAACAGAGGGGCAGTTTGGCTACAGGGACCTCTCATCCGCTCTGGGGTAGGTTCCCCTTTGCCTTCCTCCATGCTGCTTTTTGTTCCCTTCACACTGCAGGGGTGGGTGAGCTGCTCCAACCCTTCCCACCCCACGGGGATGGGTGAGCTACTGCCTGCTGGGAGTGCGCACAGAGGTTTGTGTGAATGCCCAGTTTGCTGTGACCGAGCAGGGGTGCGGCTCCAGAGACTGGCTGTGGTGGGAGCAGACACAGAATCAGAACCTGCAACCTCTCTGCTTGCCCCCTTCCTGCCCAGTGCTTCTCTGCTCTCCAGATGGTGCCTGGGGTTTTTTCTTAATTTTTCTTTTATTTTTCTTGCACGGGTATTTTTATCCTTTTGTCTTTCACTCTTTGGGCTTGTGGGCGCCTGTTGCAGCCGCTGGTGCCTGTGGGTGCAGGCAGGAGGGAGGGCTGGGAGGAGATTTCGGCCACAATAAGGCAAATGATGCAAGGCCTGAGCACAGTTCATGAAGCCATGCTGCTTGTCAAGCCCAATCACGTCTCAGAAACAGGACAAGGAACAATTTCTCATTAGGAAACATGTGGAGGCTTGTGTGGCTGAGCCCCAGTGCTGTGCCCCCCAAGCTGCCCTCCTTCCCGTGTGCCCCACACGGATGGAGTGCCCACAGCTGGTGCAGGGCTGGAGCATGGCAGGACGTGGTCCTCAGCCCTGGAACTGTGGGGTCTTGGTGGCAGCTGCTGCATCACCTCACGTGCTGGATTTGCCAGGATCTGAGCTCACTGAGCACGGCTGTTCAGACACTTTTCTGCACTCCATGGGGGATTAGGGGCTTCCATGCAAGGGCAGACATACACTGGCCCCACTATTTCAAAATGAAGCATCCAGACCCTACTTTATCCAACTTTATTGTGATGGAAACAGCTAAAGGGAAAAAATGCTGGTTCCAAAGGAGGCACTTAGTTCTGCTGGTGCTGGCTGTGCATCTCAGTGCCCTGTGGAAATACATGGAAGACCCCAGCAAAACCATCCCTGCCTTTCCTCCCTCTTCCCTGCACCCAGGTAAACCAAGAAGGCTTGAAGTCTGGAGTTTTTTTCCTTTTTCAAATGATTCCTTTCCTTTTCCCTGTGATTATCATATTTTTTGTCCCTGTGTCCTTTCTTCTTCTTCTCCAGGAAGGCTGGAGAGGGAGAGTTTGCTCTGCACCCCTCCCTGACGTGCTGTCATGCTCTACCAACATGGGAGACTGAGCCCCCAGGCACTGGGCCAGCACAGGGCAGGCAGAGACCATGGAGCTGGAGACAGGTGGGAGAAGCCTGATAGGGATTAAAAATAATCACATGAAAATCAAAGTGGTCTCTTGCAGCCTTCAAGACAGGTCCCTGCCTTTCTCTGCAGCTCTGAGGACCAAGGACCTTGATGCAAGCAAGGGATCTGGCACCTCTTCACCAAGGTTTTTAAGGTTTAAAACCACCGTGCTCAGGTGTGCACACTGTGGGGCAGGGCTGGCTGGGATGGCACTGCTGGCTGTGCTGCCAGAGGAGATGCTCAGCAGGAGCATCTCTGTGCTGGGCCCCCTCGCTGGGCTGAGGGCTCCTGTGGGTGCCCAGTGGGCTCTGTGTAGGACAGCCCAGCTCCTTCCTTAGCCTGCCAGTGGTGGTACTGCCTCGCTGCTCGATGCCACAGCTGTTCTAGCTACGCTGCATCTCTAATATGCAATAATAGTGTGCATTTTCCTTGTGTGGAAAGGTCAGGATCAGAAGCAAAGCCCTGCAGTGGAAGGCAGGCCTCTCCAGCATCCTGCATGGGAATGCAAAAGCACTTCATGTCAGCAGTGCTTGCACTGGTCTGCAGAGTGTAGGAAGAGATTCTAAAATACCTTAATTGTGATTTAAATTACGGGCACAGCGCATGAATCTCTGTCAGATCTGGAGCACATAAACCTCTGCCCATCGGCAGAGGGATGTGCAGTGCTGCACATGGGGCTGGGCAGGGATCCCCTTCAGCTCCCAGGCCCCTCCTGGTGCCCGGAGGCTCCGGGTGGATGTCTGTGTGTCCCCGAGCCGGGCACTCGGAGGGGAGGCAGCTGCTGTCACCCCATCCCTGCTGCCCAGCCCCAGCGCTGACTGGCAGCAATTCCTGCGGTGCCCGCCTGAGTGCCCAGTGAAAAGCGATGGCTAACGAGGGAATTAATTAATTAATTCTGCATCCCGATTACCGGGAGTTAATTTTCAGAGAATATTTCCAGGCGCCTTTGAGCGTCTCCGGCTCGAGACTGGAAGGAAGGAGACAGGTGCCACCTTGTGTGGAAACGTTTCTCCATGCAGCGGGCACAGACAGAATTCCTTTTCCCCTTTTCTTTTTGGTGGCGTCGTTGCAAACCCCGCCCTCGAGCAGCCCCTGCCAGCTGTTGAAAGGCGCGCAGCAGCTCGGAGCCCTCGCAGGGGGGTGACAGAGGACGCTGCTCGCTCAGTTACAGCCAGCGAAACCCCAAGGAACAGGAGGGGCTGCCAGAGGCTGCACACGACCTGGGAACGTGCGCTGGCGCCCAGAGACCCCGGTGTCCTGGGCTGGTCCCAGTGTGGGCAGCAGGGGAGGGGGGGATTCTGCCCCTGTGCTCAGGTGAGAGCGCACCTGCAGAGCTGCCCCAGCCCTGGGCTCCCACAGCAGAGGGACCTGGAGCTGCTGCAGGGCTGGAGCCCCTCTGCTCTGGGGCCAGGCTGGGAGAGCTGGGAATGCTCCCCTGGAGAAGGGAAGGCTCCAGGCAGAGCTCAGAGCCCCCTCCAGGGCCCAAAGGGGCTTCAAGAGAGCTGGGGACAAACTTTTTAGCAGAGCCTGTTGTTATAGGACAAGGTGTAAACTAAAAGAGGAGAGAGATTCAGATTAGAGATTAGGAAGAAGTTCTTGGCTCTGAGGGTGGGGAGGCCCTGGCACAGGGTGCCCAGAGAAGCTGTGGCTGCCCCATTCCTGGAAATGTTTACACAGACATGTCCCTGGCTCCCATCCCCTCGCCCAGCTCTCCCTGTGCTCTGGAGCTGAGCTGTGGCAGCAGCACCCTGCTATGTGCCACACCACATTCCAGCCATGGCTTATCCCACAGGAGAGCTGTGCTCCCAGAAAGGACCTGCAGGTCAGCAGCCAGCTGGATCGCACTGGGCTCACCCAGGGAGGAGGACACGAGTCAGGCTGTACCTTCAGCTGTGCCAGTCTCAGAAGAGCTGAAGAAATCTGGGCCCTCCCAAAGTGTTTATTTAAATACAACAGCATCTCATGGCGCACTCTGGCTATGCTGGGCTGTCAGCCCTCTGATACACTGCTACGTTATTTTGGTCACTTCCAGTATGGACAGACATTCTCCCCCTGTCCCTTTCCAGCTGTCCAGAAGCATCACAGTGAGCAGTCTTCAGTTCCCTGTCTCGAGTCAGATGATGAAATACTTGTCTTCCCCGAACCAGCCTCTTAATTGCTACTGGAGAGGAAAATAAACTTGATGCCGGCTTTAGGAGAAGAAAATGCTAAGAACTGTCCTCACTACGGCTGCTGTCCTCAGCTTGTCCTCCCTACCAGCTGCTCAGGCCCTGTCTCTTGCTGCTCTGACCCCACTCCGTGTGCTGTGGAGGCATCAGAGTCCTGGTCTCTGCTGGAAGGAATCAGGCTGAGACCATGCATCCAGCACCTCCCTCCTGGGTCTGCAGCCCACTCCTGTCTCCTGTGTCTGCTCTCAGGGTGGAAGAGCACATGTCAAGGCTGCTCCAAAGTACTCAGTATGGTTTTCCAGCTCAGAACCTGGCCACTGTCTCCAAGCAGAAGCAGCCTGTCACAGAGAGGTGCAGGTGATGAGACCCTCCTGAGCCCACATGAGATGGGGAGTCTTGAGAGACAAGTGGAAGATGAAGATGGTGGTGGCTGAGATGGCTGCTGGCCCCTGCTTTGCTCCTGCAGAGGTGAGGGCTCCCTCAGTTCAACTCCAGGAAGAGAGATCTGAAGACTGGCTCAAAAATCTGCAGGCTAAAAAATGGGATTTTTTTCTGTATTGTCTGACTGAGCCTTTGGTGTCAGCATCTCGAGGTGCTTGCTGTGGCGCTAAGGGTCAGAAGCGTCTCTTCGTGTTCTGCACAGCCCCTGAGGTGTCCAGTGTGACCAGGACCTATGGCTTTGGGATAACCCTAAGCCACTGAGGCCAGGCTGGGAGCCGCTGCTGTCCTCCTGCTGTGTCCTGGTGCAGGTGGATCAAAGCAGCCCTCTGAGGTTACCCTGGCAAAGGGCAGATAGAACCGGAGCAGGAGGAAGAGGCTCCTTGGTAACAGCTGAAGGTGCTTTAAGCCTCCTCAAAAGCCAGGAACATCTTTATTGGACAGCTGTGGGGCTGGGGCTTTCTGCCCCCGAATCCTCTCGCCCTTCTCCCTGCTGGGAGCAGGAGCACCCCCGCGCACCGCGGGCTCCGGGGAGGCGGCGAGGGACGGGCGCCGTGCGGCTCCGTGTGGGCACGGCGCGCTGTGCCTGCTCGCCACCTTTCCTCTCGGGCCGCTTTTGTGGGCTGACAGCCGGGGCTGTGGAGGCAGCGGCAGGAGCGTCCACATGCACGCCCTGGCACAGGCGGGACTGAACCGGGCACTTGGAACCACCCTCAGCTGCTGCCGGTGGCTGGAGCCGTGGCAGGCTGGTGACTGAGCCCTGTCCTTCTCTTTCCTCCTCTCCACCACATGGAGAGTTCGACAAACTCTCCACGGCCCTTGGAGTGCCGGCACTCGGGGTGCAGCCGGCAGCGGGAGCCCTCCCGGAGCCCAGCGGGATGTGCCGGTGCCGGTGCCGGTGCCGGCCGCCCCCGAGCTCCTCTGCTCGCCCGCTGCCGCCCAGCCGGGGACGGCGCCCGCTCGCCCGCCCGGCCCCGAGCGAGCCAGGGAAGGCTTTGGGAGCCTGCAGCTGGGGCTGGCAAGGGGACGCGAACAACATGTGTTACAAGCCCTGGAACTAAAATATTTTGCTGCTATAAATGTTAGCAACGAGAGCTCTCGTTACATTTAAATGCCAGATGACAGAAGCAGAGGCCAAAAAAAGCTCCTTCCCAGCCAAGCAGAAGGAGAGGGGGCGAGTGCGCCGCCGGGGCCGGCGGGACACAGGGCTGGCGCTGGGGACACCCGCTGTGGGCAGGAGAGGGCACGGGGACAGCCTGGCTGCCGTGCCTCGATGGAAAAGGGACTGCTGGTGCAGTGCTCAGCGTGATGGGCACGGCACCGGGCAGGGCGCTGAGAGCGGCACCGAGCTGGGGCAGGTGACACCAGGGGAGTCACCAGCACCCAGGGGAGTCACCAGCACCCAGGGGAGTCACCAGCACCCAAGGGAGTCACCAGCACCCAAGGTCGGCGGGAGCCGCCACGGTGGCCCAGGGCACAGCTCCTCCGATCCCGCGTTTGGCGTGTGACATGGAAATGAGCTTGCCAGCATTTCCACCCTGATCCCCCGCGCCTGGTGACTCTGGGGTGAGAGTTCCCATGGGCAGAGCCTTGGCTTGCAAAGGCTCCCCCCTCAGCTGAGGAATATTTTTCATCGTTTATGTTTCAGCATAATTTCAATAAATTCCAGTTGGCTGTTCCTGAATAACACCCAGAGCAGAAAGGAACTGTGCAGCCTTGTGAAGTGAATCTTTGCAATTAGAGAACTCAAGCACTTTTTGGTGGGTGTTTTGCTGAAAACAAAGCGCTCCATGTGATGGGCTTGGAAAGCACAGGACTAATTACCAGTGCTATTTTAAAAAATGGTATGAAAATAAGTTATGCTGCTAATGCTCAGATGCAAGAACATGGTCTGCTTAATTTAATAATACTGTGTAATTTGTGTAGAACCAAATTGGTAGCAATTATACATTATTGTTAATTACTCAGAGCTGGGTTCTCCTCGCTGTGCTGAATTGCACCTGGCTCCCCAATGCCCCCAAGTCCACGGGGTCTGTGATGTAAAGATGCACACAAGGAAAGGACCTGAAAAAGGAGAACTGTGGAAGGTGCTTGGGCTGAGGCCCTCTCCAGAGCTGCTGGGACAGCAGGCATGTCCCGGTGCTGTCCTCACACTCCCGGAGTGTCCTGGGGGAGTCAGTGGGAGCTGTGCATGCCGTGGAGCTGTTGGGACAGGCCTCACCGGCTGCTCCGGCAGCCCCAGCGCGGCTCCGTCTGTTGACTCACACGCCTGACTCACAGACGCCTGATGAAATACATGTACTCCCAGTCACATTCATCACAGCTAAATATTAGAACAAGCTCTTTAATTTCAAACCCGAGTGCTTCCTGGGGTTTTCTCAGCAGCTGTGCTCGGGCCAGTTGCTGCGCTGGGAGGGGCGGTGATGCAACTTCTCTACGCTGCAACTGCCAGGTTTGCTTGTTTGCATGCATATATACAGATATATATTTAGAAATTTCCTCAAGGCAGAAGAAAATAATTCATGACAAGCAGCAGCTTGGAAGGTCACCTGGATTATTATTTCTGTACCACAGCTCACCTCAAGCATATAAGCAAAGTCTTTATGTGCTGATGTTAATAATGCTAAAGAGTTAAAATCCTCAGCAGCTCTGAAGGCAATTATCAGGCTGGCTTTGTCATGCACAGCCTCATTTTGTGTGCTGCAACTAAATTGTATTTTACTGTGTATTTTAGAAGGGATAACAGTGTTTGTTAGAGGTGTTTTTTGCCGTTGGGCTCCATCTGTGCCCAGGGCCCTCCCCATGCGGTGCTGCTGGCCTGGGCCGGACCCCAGCCCCGCCTCTGTTGGTCTGGGGCAGTGCTCACTGCTCAGCAGAGCTGAAAAGGCAGGCCAGAGTGAGATGGTTTTACCAAATGAGGGGCCTGGACTGGAGTCCAGCAGCCCCCTCTTTGAAACCTTTCCTCCATGGCATCTTTCAGCTGCGTGAGCTGTTTCTACACTCCCAAAGCATTGCAAAGTGGTCTGACTTGAAATCCCAGCTGCTCCAGAGAGAGGCAGAATTTATGAAGAACCAAGGCAGTTCAAGTTACCATGGAAATTGTTTCAAAACAGAGAAGCCTGATTTTGCTATGCTTGCTGTCTTGGGAGGGTTTTCTGTGTGGAAGGATGACAGGGTGAACCTGCCCCATAGCTCAAGGTGTGCTCTGTGTGTGCTGTGTTCTGGGGCCCACAGACTTCTGAAGACCACAGTATTTGCATAACATTAATGTGTCTATTCTGATGTCTGTGGGTGGCAATTTGTGCCCGAAGTGCTCCTTTCACATGGACATGCCATTATTACACCCAATTAATGCAAACATTGTCCAGGAAGAAGTTCCAGACTGTTCCCCAGCACGGAAAAAGCCACACGAGGTTCTCCTGCTGGGAACTGGAAGACCCCAAGTTTAACCCCACTCCTTGCAAAGCTGTGCAAAGTCAGCTGTGTATGAATACCCCCATCAGATCCACTCCACCTTTCCTTGGGGGACTGTAAAATACCTGACAAGCCAGATGCTTTACCACCCTCACTGTGCCAGCATGGCATCTGAGGCACAGAGACAGCCCCGTGATCCTCCCCAGATCTCAGAACTGGCACTACTGGCTCTGAGATGGCACTGCCAGCCACTAACCCAAACACTTTGTCATCATATCCCTCTCAGACTGCAGCCTTGGTTTTCTCCCCAAATAACATTATTACAGATAAAATTCTACTTACAGCTGGATTTTCCTATCAACAATCATGTTACCTATAAAAAAGATAATTGAAAAAAACCTGCAGTGTTTGTAAAGCAAATTTATTTGTTGGGATGATGATGATGATAAATAAGAAGTGGCATTCAAAAGAACAGAAAAATAGCCCTGTTTATAGATGATGCTGAGATTACTTCAGTAACTTAATTATTCCCTCTGCTTCACTATTAATTAGAAATCAGTGGCATGTAAACTGTACGTGATCCAGCTACAGGAGGCTGTGGGCAGGAGCTGCCTAATTCCAGTTCCCAGCACTGGTTCTCCTCATGGCTGTGAATGAGCACTTAGCAACAGCTGTCCCTTGGTGAGCCATGCGTGGGTTACTCAATGACAGGTTCCAAAATTCTTATTCTTCTACCAGATGTAAAGCAGAAACTTTTCCATGCAAAGTGCTCCTAACCCATGCGGCTCCTCGTGTCTCCTGGGAGCCCTGCAGGCTTTAGTGAGGGGTGGCTCTCAGCCCAGCAGTGTCACCCTTTCCTGGGAGCTCGGGTAACCACATGGGCTACCACTGTCAAAAGTGCTTTAGGCTGCAAATAAGCAGGTGGGTGTTCAGAAGTGTTGGCTGCCAACACCACCTGTGGGGCCTCAAGGGAAACTTGGCACTTCTGGAAATGTAGCTGTTTGGTTAAATTTTGAAAAGCTGTATTAGATACCCAATCTTTAGTCTTCTCTTTTGGAAAATGGTCCTCGTTAGAGCTGTATTTTCTCCTGAGGAACACCTACACTTGAGCTACTTGAATGTCACATTCAGCTACTTGGCAGTACACTGTGGAAAATCACTGGCCTTGTGCTGTTGAGCCAAATGTAGACCTATTTGTATTTTTAAGGGAATTAGTATTCTTTTCTCTGTTTAAAACGTTCCTATTACTCATAGTGAGTCAAATCCTGGCCCCGTTTGGAGGGCTGTGCATAAATGGGCTGTATGCACAAAGGAGGTTCATTGGGAGCACTTTCCGAACCCTCTGTCCACCTGCCTTTTCCCGAGGGAACGAGCACTCGCCTGCTGCCCTGGCAGCAGCGCTGCGATTGCCACCCGTGCTGTCCCAGCCTGACTGTGCCATGTCTCCATGGCTCCTGTTCTACCCCTCTGAGCTCCTCACCTCCTGCCTTGCAGATGCTCATTCTGCTGCTTGGGAAGCACTGCCTGTGTGGAGGAAAAGCACAGCCACGTCCCTTGGGACATGGGAGCAGAATCAGGTTGGAAAAGACCCCTGAGACCATCGAGTCTGACCTGTGCCCGATGCCCACCTTGTCACTCCAACCAGAGCACTGAGTGCCACGTCCAGCCGTGCCTGGAGCACCTCCAGGGATGGGCCTCCAAACCTCCCTGGGCAGCCCCTGCCAACGTCTAAAGGACTTTGGAGTGGTCTCTCCTAAGGACACCCCTGCCTGGGGCTCCCCAGCTGCAGGAGGTGGTTCGGGCAGTCTTGGGGCTCGCTGCCATCCCTGGGACAGCGCCTGTGGCTGTCCCTGCACAGCCCCTGGTGCCTGGCCAGGAGGAGGCCTGTGCGGGCTGCAGTGGGTGCTGCAGCCTGCAGTGCTCATGAGCATGCACCAGAGCAGAGCAGTGCTGCAGCAGTGCCCAGGAACAGACACAGCCTGGCCCGGGGGCACGGGCAGGGTGAGGCTCAGGGACTGTGAGGACAGCCCTGCTGACCCTGAGGGAACGTGACAGCTGAGAGAGAGGGGCCACCCAGTCTGACCGCTGGGCTATGGCACTTCCCGGTGCCTCCCAGTGCCTCCCAGATTCTCCCCAGAGCCTCCCAGTGCTTCCCAGTGCCTCCCAGAGCCTTCCCAGAGCCTCCCAGTGCCTCCCCAGTGCCTCCCAGAGCCTCCCAGTGCCTCCCAGTGCCGCCTAGAGCCTCCCCAGTGCCTCCCAGAGCCTTCCCAGAGCCTCCCAGTGCCTCCCCAGAACCTCCCAGTGCTTCCCAGAGCCTCCCAGTGCCTCCCAGTGCCTCTCCAGAGCCTCCCAGTGCCTCTCCAAAGCCTCCCAGTGCTTCCCAGAACCTCTCAGTGCCTCCCCAGAGCCTCCCAGTGCCTCCCAGAGCCTCCCAGTGTCTCCCCAGTGCCTCCCAGTGCCGCCTAGAGCCTCCCCAGTGCCTCCCAGTGCCTCCCCAGTGCCTCCCAGTGCCTCCCCAGAGCCTCCCAGTGCTTCCCAGTGCCTCCCACTGCCTCTCCAGAGCCTTCCAGTGCCTCCCAGAGCCTCCCGGGGCATCCCCCAGTGCCCTGGGGAGGCACAGAGCAGTGCTGGGGCGCACAGCCTGGGCCATGGGGCTGGGCAGAACGTACGTGGAGCATCAGGTCAGTCATATTTGGGAATTTCTCATGTACTTGGTCTGTTCAGGATCGTTTGGACTTATTTAAAATGTAGGATGTCATGTCCTTGATCCATCATGTCATAATGTAAGAGCTCTGCTGTCAGTAATTAGATGCAGTTATTCTGGAAATCTGCTTCCTTTTCCTGCTTAGGAAGAATCCTGTGCCTTTCCAGGAACTTCAGTGAGGTTGGCTTGCTGCAGCTGGCACAGGGACACTGGCTCCACCCCGAGTCAATGCGTTTGCATCATGGTGACCTTAACATGCCTGAAGGTGTCCCTGCCCATGGCAGGGGCTGGAACAAGATGGGCTCCAAGATCCCTCCCAACCCAAACCGCTCTGGGATCCTGGGACTTGGAATATGACTGGAGTACCACACTTGGAAGAATAGATGATTTTGGGGAATTAATTCAGGCGGATGAGGGAGGGTTAAAACTTCAAGATGGAAGAAGACACCTTCAACTTTAAAAATTATGATGTGACAATAACTACTTTATGATTAATTTGGTGTGAAAATTGAGGTAAATATTTTTTTAATAAAATTTAGCACATCAGTCTTTTACCAGGATATCTGCAGTCTGGCTCAGCCCTGGAGGCACCTCTGGGTGCTCTGTCCAGCACAGCAGGGCCAGGAGCTCCTGGAGCTGAGCAGGGGCCTGGAGCATCTCTGTGCCCAGGAGAGGCTGAGGGAGCTGGGGCTGCTCAGCCTGGAGAGGAGCCCCAGGGAGAGGGGCCTCAGCCCTGGCTGCCCCTGTCTGTCCCCGTGTGTCCGTCTGTCCCCCTGTCCCCGTCTGTCCCCATGTGCAGGGAGGTTGGAGCAGGCCCAGGCTCTGCTCCGTGCCCAGCTCCGGCCCCAGAGCCGCGGGCAGGGCTGAACCCCGGAGCTCCCGGCACAGCAGGCAGAGCCCCTGCCCCGAGCAGAGCCCGGGCAGGGCTGGAGTCTCCTCCCGGGGCCATCCCAGAGCCAGCCGGACACAGCCCGGACACTGCTGTGCCCCGGGCTCTGGAGTGGCACCGGTGACCCCATGGGCTCTGCCGGCCCGGACCAGCCGGGACCAGGCCCTGAGGGCCGCCCACCATGCCTGGATACTTCTGTGCCTCGGTCCGCTACTCGGGACGGGCTTTCCGTTCCATCGAGCCCGAGCCCGAGCCCGAACCCGAACCCGAACCCGAACCCGAACCCGAACCCGAACCCGACCCCGACCCCGAACCGGACCCCGACCCCGACCCGACTCCGACCCCGAGCCCGAGCCCGAGCCCGAGCCCGAGCCCGAGCCCGAGCCCGAGCCCGAGCCCGAGCCCGAACCCGAACCCGAGCCCGAGCCCGAGCCCGAGCCCGAACCCGCCGTGTCCCCGCGGCGCCGGCAGGGGGCGCTGGGCGGGGCGGCGGGCGGAAGTGACGCTCGGCCATTGCCGGTGCGGGCGCTGCCCCGCCCGCGCTCCTTTGTCAGCGGAGCCGCCGCCGCCCGCGGCCGCCCCCGGCCCCGCCGGCCCGAGCGGGGCAGCGCCGCAGCACGGCCCGCGCCGCCAGCTCCCTACGGCTCCGTCCCGCCCCGTCGCGCCGGCCCAGCGGGTGAGTCCGTGCCGCCGGAGCAGGTCGGTCCCGCCGGCGGGAGGGTTGGCGGGGGCGGCGCCGCGGGGTCCCGGTCCGGGCGGGGGGCGCACAAAGGCCCCGCGGAGCCGCGGCCGCGCTCGGAGGGCGCAGCATCGCCGCGGTGCCGCGCGGCGGGCAGGGCTGCGGCTTCCCTTCTCCCTGCTCTCATTAACGTGCGGTGTTTTGGCCGGGCAGAGTGAATTTCCCTGCCCGTGGCTGCCGTGCGGCTGCGGGAGCTCCCCGGGTGGGCGGCGCGGAGCGCGGCGAGCTCCCCGTGGGTGTGCTGCCGCTGCCCACGGCAGTGCGCTGGAAGCCCGAGGGTTGATGGGCATAGCCGAGGTGCAGGCCAAAGTCCCTGGTGCCGGTCATCTGCTAAAGGGGCTGCTGCCGCGGCCAGAGCCGCCGGAGCGGCTCCTGAGCCCGGGGCCGCAGCCAGCCCGCCCTGGGCCCGGGGGCAGGAGCGGCAGGAGGGGCAGGAGGGGCTGGCTCCTGCCGGGACTCGGCCTGCCCGGCAGCACGGCCCTGGGCACACAGCCGCTCTCAGCCCGCTCAGGTGTGCGTGCTGACCTGGCGGCTCTGGAGCCACATGCTGCTCTGTGAAATCTGGCCGTGAATCTAGGAGGGGAAGCTGCCCAGGCAATTCTATTAAAAGTGCTAAAACAACTTTAGTTTCTCGCAGTATTTTTACATAAATTGAAACTAAGCCGCTTTGTTTTCCAGTAATTGAGAGAGCAGCTCAGCTTCATCCGGTTCTCCAAGAGCTGGGGTTCACGTAGGTGTGCTGGAGGCACCAGTGCCTCAGGATGGTGTTACTGGTGGGAACTTCCACGTTCTGGACTGAGCTGCAGAACTGGCACGTTTGTACAAAACCACGTTTTACAACGATGCATTGAGTTCTCAGAAGAGAACAGATTCTTTTTCCAAATCTCGTGTGTTTTTATGGTCTGCATTGAAGCCCAGCTTCTCCTTGAAGAAGACTCCTGTGGCTATAGCAGTTAGCTGTGGGCAATGACAAGTCTATTTTTAAACTTTCACTTTTCTTTTGTTTCCTGTAATACGATCTTTGCTGTGATCCTCATACTCATCTTCAGAGGGAGGGTGGTGACCTGGAATGCAGCAGGCACTTTGCAAATACTCTCGGAGCCCTGTCCTTGAAGGGCTGGAGCTGTTTGAAGAGTGCTGGGGTGCCTTGCAATTGAAATGGGAAAGCTGGAGTCCTGGCTGTGGAGAGCTCTCAAGTGCACGGCTGGGCCCTTTGATGGCCGAAACCTTTTTTTTTTTTTTGAGGAGGAGGTGTTAGAGATCTGTTTTAAGGGAACAAAAAGTTCCTGTATGCCCTGTGCTCTCCCCAGGAGGTGTTAAGTGTGTGCAGTGGTTTCAGAGGTTTGCCTTCCCTCGGGATTTGTTTGCTGGGATAAGGCCTGCATTCCTCTGTTTCAGGGGGCCATGTGTGCTCCTGGCCCAGTGGCACAGGACTTGGGAGTGGTTCCTGACTGTAACCCTTTGCCTCTTTGTCTCCTCACACTGGGTGAGAGGTGTGTTTTGTTCTGTCTTCGTGATGGGACAAACTTTTAGTTCACACTTCAGCCTCCTCAGTCTGTAAATAATCAGCTCTTACAGGCCTAAATCATGGTTAGGACAGAATTATATCAGGTGAAGCTGTTATTTAAACAAAACAACTCGAGGGGAGGAAAAGCCCCTTCATATGTTTTCACTTTTAAGTCTTATAATGTGTTTCAAAGTTTCAAGCTGGGAAAGGGAAATCCTACTGACCTGGTGCTGATGATGTTTCCAGAGGTGTTGCTGATATTCACTGCCCAGGAACCATTGTTAACTGTTTTCTTATTTTTTATTAGGAAACAAATTTAGAAAATTATTTATTAGAAAAATATTTTAGTTGCAGAGCTGTGAAGTTTGTTGCCTCATGTTTATATTCTGTAGAGAGTAGGATGGCTGTGTTAGTTACTGACAAAATTGGTGAAAACCCAGATAGTGTGTGCAGAGGTTCAGCCTTGCCCTCCATGGGCACCACTCAGAAAGTGATTTTGGGCACATCGTGTTCCTGGAGCTTGCAATTCAACACGCTTTGAGACGTGAGAATTTTATTGTATGCCTTAGTGGCTGAACATTTGATATTCTGGTGGTTGTTCACGCTCTTCTCTTAACACGTATGAAGTTGGTTGCATTCTTTCTGCTGAGGTGACCTGCTGAAGATCACCTCTATCACTGAGTAGAAAGATCCTTTTGCAGGAGAATGCAAGTGTGTGGAGGAGCTGAGGTGAAAGGGGAGGGCTAAATATAGCCATTTCCTGCAGAACTTATCTGCTTTTGAGGCTGGCTTTCCAAATGGAACTGGAGTCCTCCAAGCCCTCGGTGAGGGTAGGAAGGGAACATGGGCGGGGGAAAGAACACCCGTGGGGTGTTGTGAGTGGGTTGTGTTTGTGGTTTTTGTTTTTTCCAGCCAGCTGGTACTCTGAAGTCATGCTTAAATTTAATGAAAGCCCGATGCTAAAATAGGATCTAGGGACAGCCGTTGTGAAATAATTAGGCACCCGTTCAGCCCTTCTTGTCCCTGCCAAAAAAAAAGCTACTTGAATTCATTTAAATTCTTGGTATTGGAACTCTCAAATGGGCATCTTGATACCTGATCTAGTGTGTATAAGCAGGTTGAAAACTTGTCCTGCTCACCTGTGCATCTGTCAGGAGCTACAGCAGATTGCAGTGGTGGTGTTGAACATGGGTGATTGCTGCTCTGTGTGTGAGGATTCAGGGATATCACAGAGCTGGGTGACGGGCTGGCCTCAGCCAGGGTGTGCACGTGGCTCAGGGGATGGATTAGTTACTTTAGGACCTGAAGGTAGTCAAGACTGAGAGTTTAAGAGCATCTTAGGTACAGAGATACCCAGTGCTATCAAGATCCTCACCTTCTGAGCACTGCTATGGACAAGTTCTGTGGCCACATGTTGTGAGTGTAAGGCATTTATATCCTGTACATATCTGTAAAAAAAATCAGGAATGATGGTGTTTTCTAGCAATGTTGGAAAGCTGAATTCACATGTGTTTGAAAACTGTTCTGGGATCATGAATTTATCAAATGTTGTTGACTACAAAATGTAAGGAATTCCATGGAAATGCTTTCAAGGAATTCCTTTTTTCCCCACTATGTTTGCAGCCAGAACATGGTTTTGGAGTAATGCTTTCAAAAGTGTAGCAGTACAGTCCAATAACATTAAGTGGTTGTAGTGCAATAGTTTTCTGTGTTACATTGGACCATGAGTGTGCACCTGACCCAGTCTCAGGTGATGGTTATGCCCTCCTTACCATGTGGTCTTCTGGAATTGCGTGTGTACAGTGCTCGCAGGTTCCTATTTCACAGTGAGTTGCAGCTGTGGATTGAGGTTGTTCAGAGCACACTCCCAGATTTCTGCTCTGGTGAGAAGATCCACAGGGAACGAGCTGCAGTTATGAAGCAGCGTTGGAGCACACCTTTGCCATGAAGTGCATGGTGCTGTTTCCTGGAAGGAGCCTGAGGAGTGTGCCCGTGCTCCCAGTGCAGTAAGTCCGCAGCTCTTCCTTTGTGCGGGAGAAAGCAGCACTGCAGTTCCAGTGCCCGTGTTCTCTGCTGGCAGTTCACATGCTGCTGTTCCCCTGGAAGGCCAGAGCCATGATCCATCTGCTCCTGAATACTGGGCATCAGGAGCTGGGTCAGTGTGGCAGGCGGTGCAGATCCCTCTTTTGCTGTGCTCCTGCCCTCCAGGCAGCGCCTTGCCCTGCTGGCTGCCCCAGTGCTGGCTGTGCCTGGCCCCATGCTGGGCTTCTTGGACACAGGGTTCTGCCAGCGCTGCTGGGAACGTGCCTTGCCTTCCTTGTGCTGCAAACTGGCGTGCCACCAGCTCTGAAACACCTCTCAAGCCCCCCAGATCAAGGTCCCTTATCCCAAGGGATGGACTTCTGTTTGATTACAAAGGCATTGTAAGTCCCTAAGCAATTGGGATAATCAATATCCTTCAGCTCTGCAGTTTCTTCAAGCTTGGCACCTGTTTTAGCTTTACAGGACGTTGGCTCAGCCTGGTTTTGCAAAGCTGGGTGAGGTGGTGTGTAAATAAACTGACTTGCTGAGGGGAGAAATGCTTGAAAGAAGATACTGTAGAGATCTTAAAGTCACAATTGATGTGAGTAAATGGGAAGGGAGGGTGTTCGGTAATTCCTTATTATGCAAGAAATGGGGAATACTGGGTGTAATCAATTGTCAGCAGCTTTAAAGTTAAAAGCAATAGTTTATAGTCTAAGCTATAGACTGATTGCAGTGGGATATTCAGGAGCCTTATTCTTCTTTTGAGGAACAGCTGAATCTGTTGGTAGGCCTGTGGGGGGCCAGAAAATGCAGTGATTCAGGTGCAGCTTTGGGCTTGGGAATTTACCTTTGACTGGGAGGTGTGGGGTTGGAGTGAGAGGAGCATGGAAGAATGACCCTTTTATGCTGTGTCCTTATGCTCTTTCCTGAGCATCTGCTCCTGGCCTCTTGTGGAGTCAGCTTATTGCTGGTTCGGGCTGTGTGTTGTGGGTGGTTCCTCCCTTTGGTGCGCAGAGGCAGTTCAGTGGCTCTCACCCCAGAAGTCCTGTTGTCCCTGCATCCCCCCTTCTGAAACACTCCTGGAGGGTCACACTAAGTCACTGTTCCCTGCCTATGATGCTGCTGGAAAGACGGGTCTGAAAGTGTCTGGAGCCTGTTGTAGAGTAACTCCAGTCTGCTTTAGGGAAAGGAAGGCTTTGGCTTTGTTAAGAAAAACTTATTAAAACCAAGACATCCATTTTGGTGATTGTCCAAGGCTGCCTTTGGAGTAATTTCTGTTGTCTGAAATGACCAAGATGGAGATAGGAGATTGTGAGGGGGAACACCAAAAGCTGTTATCTGGGCCTTTTTACAGAAGATGTGTTGCTGCAGCACTTAGCCTTCTGTCCCGAGTGCCTGGAACGTTCCTTCTCAGCATGCTAAGCTGGTCATGCTGTTGAATGGAAGCTGGTAGGAGGAGCTGTTCCTTGTCTTGCAGAGCAGTCGTAGTGAGCTGTGCTCACTGGAGGTCGGGACTTTGTTGTTCTGACTGCAGACCTTACCTGTGCTAATGAGCTGCAGAGGAGAGGCCAGCAAAGCCCTCTTGTAATCGCGGGCCTGCTGTTCTGCTGGCGAGGCTCCTGTGACAGCAGGAGCGGGCTGGCAGCCCCGCCAGCCCAGCCGCCTTTGGCTGCGCGGATAGCTCCCAGCCTACAAGTGGCTTCCCTTTGAAGTCCTGGAACCTGCTGAGCCCTGCTTTCAGGAGTCGGTGTGCCCCAGCAGGCCCCTCCAGCCCTCCCCGCGAATGCCTTGGGGTTCCTGGCTCCGTGGTTTGAGGCACCTGGGGCTGTGGTTGCGCAAACCTTTTTGCCGGCTACTAATGGCAGGGGAGTGAGTAGTCCTACTTCTCCATGTGCTGTTCTTTTTCCTGTTCTGGCGTCTCTGGCCATCTGATACACTGGATAAGGCATTCATTTGGTTAAAACTTAGTCTGCCTGTGCCAGGTTATTTCTAACCCAGGTTAATTCCCAGGTATTTTTCTTGTGCTGGTGCTAAGGAGGGATTTCTGAGGGCGAGTGGCTGAGCAGATGCAGAGGGCTGTGAGCTGCCTCGGAGTGTTTGTGAAGGCTGGTGCCTTGCTTGGGTGCACCACGGGCGTGTTCGGTGTGCCTTGGACCTGCTGTGCTCTGCTCCCCAGGGAGAGCCCCTGCGGTCTCCTTGCTGCCGGCTTGCTCTTGGCCCTGGCTGTGACACCAGGATGTGCTCGGATGCACGTTTGTGGCGGTCCCACAGGCCTGCCTGCCCTCCCTTCTCCGCAGGACGGCGACAGCAGTGGCCAGCCTGTCCCCCGAGCTGCCACACGTGGAGCCAGAGCTGCCCACGCTGCTCAGCCCGCCGGGCGGGTGGTGTCCTGTGCTGTCAGGTGCTGTGCAACACGAGGGAGAGGAATGAGAGCAAGATCTCCCTAGGAACAAATGTAAAATTAAACAAAATGTGTGTTTGTATTAGTCAGCCTAAACCAGACTGTGCTATTTAGGGCTCTCCATTGCAATAAACTTGTCTCTTGTATTTGTGTGGGAGGACTGCAACAATTAAAGCAATTTTAAGGCTGAATTTTAAAAGTGAAAACAAAATGAAAAGGTAATGGTTTGATTTAAGAGAATATCAATTGTATCATATTATGTTATGATACTCTTATGTTAGAGAAGAGATAGGTGATACGCTGCAGGTTGCTTATTGGTTAAAGCTGTGTCCATGCTGCAGGTTTGTACTGAACATTAAAACTCGTCTTGACTTCATAAGGAGTAATTTTATTTTTTTTTAAATCCATTTAATTGCAGCCCTCACTGCTGCTGGAGAGTAAACTGCTTGCTGCAGCTGCAGTTGTGGGTAGCAGCCTGCTAAAACATCAACTTTGATGGCATGGGCTGGGCAAATCCCAGGCTGGAGTGATAAACAACATAGAGAATAAAAATTTTCCGTTCTCCAGAAGGTGCTGAATAGAACTTAAAGACTAACTGGCAATAAAGATAGAGATATAAAAGTATGTGCACAGAATGATAAATGTAAGTGGAACCAGTGGGGAAAAAAAAGAAGAAGAAAAGGACAAGTCCAGCTGATTTCAGGATCAGGAGGATGATTTGGCAGTGGAGTTTGTGGCAGTCAGTCTTGTAGGATTACACTGTGTTCTACTTCTCATTTTCTGTTGTCAGAGCAAAAACATGTACAACTTGTAGTGCACCAGTCTGAGTGTTAAACTAACAAATTCCTATCTCCTTAGGAGTGGAATTACAATAAGTTGTGCATTTAAAAAAAGACTATTTTTAATTTGACTTCTAAATACTGGCTCAAGTTAAATGATAAAAAAGAGGGTTTGACATGTACCCTTAGCACATGAAAAAAATACTGATCCTTGTGAATTAAAAAAAAAACCACAACAAAACGGAGGGGTGTGTTCTCTTTGGAATTGTGATTATAATAGAAAAATAAATACTTGAAAAACATAGGAAATTCTTTTCTGGACGTGCATTCTTACATATTGAGTGTTGATCTAAGTAACTTTTATTCCACTTGACCTTTATTTTTGGACTGAGTTGCAAAACCTGTCTAGATCCTGAGTCTAAATGAAATGATGATGAAAATTGCCATGCAAGCACCTTTTTACTCCACCCGTTTTCCTTCGTTAGGGGTGGCAAGGTGTGTATGTGGTGTGGGACCATCTCTGCTTATCTCTGGGCTCGGGAGCTGTCCTCCCTGCCAGAGGAGCACAGGATCTCGCTTTGATGTCTTGTTCCCTCCCTTTAGCTCAGCTGGGCAGCGCTTTGTGCCCAGACCAGCTGGCAAACGCCCGTCTGTGAGAGCAGAGGTGCATCTTTGTGGTTGGGATCAAGGTTAAAGCCTTTGAGTCTTGGCTGTCCTCCAGCTTCTTTGCATAATTTGAACCGTCTCTGTCCAGAAAGAAACATTCGAGTTATTTCAAGCCACTGGGATAGAAGAAAAAGCTCCACCTAAGAGGCTGCTCAGCAAGGTGGGCTGTGCTGCCCCACCTCAGCTCCCCAGGCCGTGTGCTGTGACGGCGTGGCTGGGAGGGGGCTGCTGGCTTCCTTGGCCTCTCCTCCATCTCTGCTCTCATGGGGCCTGCCCTTGAGCCTGTGCACTTCTTAAATTCTTCAGCGACTCCTTGGCATGGCTTTTGCTCTCCCACATTAGTTGGTTGTCAGTTGGGCCTTTACAAATGTGCCAGAAATGCCACGTAGACACTTTTGTGTGTGTTTGTGGACCTGGCATGTTTGCATCAACCTCCAGCGGAGAATAATCTGAGTAACATGTCCCAGCTTGCCGAAACAATAGGGTGTTTTTTCTGTCTTGGTGTAGATATTTTGCACATTTGTAAGACTCGTGTCATACCCCTAAAGCAAACCTGGGCATGGTTGTTCTGCAAAACCTGCTCTAAAATCTGAACCTGTTTATTCCTTTCCCTTCATACAGCTTCCTTATGACACGAGTAATATTTTGAAGAATGAGTAAATCAATATGGCTGTTCCTAAATTATGGAAATAAAAACCTAAACACCATCAGAAGTCCGAAAGAAATATGGTATTTCCATGCCTGATGCAAAAATGGCATGTTTTAATGACTGGAAAAGTCCTTGACTTCATCTTTTTGGTTGGGATTTGATCCTGGACATTGTTTAGACATTCAAAGAAAATATGTATTGGACTTTCATGTGGAACAGTGTCCAGGATTTTGAGGGAACTTTGTCTTGTTTCTCCATTAGGAAAGCCAGAATGCCATGCAGTGAGGAGCCAGAACAGCAAACTGGATTTTGAAGCTCAGTTTTCTTACACAGTTGCTGGGCTCTGGGGAGGAATTGGTGTTCCTGAGGCTGCAGTGCGGTTTTATGCCTTCTGTAACAAAGGATCTGTGAGGAGTAAAACCTACTTTATTTCCAGTCTGGGGATTTGTAAAACTTTGACATGCAGCCCAATTATAATTATGTTGGTTTAGTTCCCAAAGTGGACGCTCTTTATTCTAAAAGAGGCCCTACTGTGTGCAACCAGGAGTATTGAAGGCCCTGAAGTGTTAGCGTTTGAATGGTTTTGGCTTAGCTTTAAAATAAATATCTACTGGATATGGAGCTCTGGGGAGTGGACTAAAGCAAATGGAAAAGGTGAATTAACTGGAAGCTGTTCCACAAGGCTGGGTCCATAGAGCCACAGCACAGCAACGCAGTGGCAGATGGAGGCAGAAGAAAGGCATTTTGAGAGTCGCTTGTATTTTGAGCCTGATGTGAAGTGGGTGCAATTCAGAGGCCGCTGTTCCTCTGCACGGGGTTCTGTCACCATTGCTCTTGCTCTGCAGCATCACTCCTGTGTGGCCCCAGCAAGTTTCCGTGACAGCCTGCACTGCTCCTGTGAGGAATAGTGAGAACTGTTCCTGGCAGCTTTGGAAAGTCTGCCGTGTTTGTCTCCTGGTACTTGGTGGCTCTTTTGAGACCCGAGTGAAAACATCAACAGGTTCTCTCCTTGAAGACAGAGATTCACAGTTTTCCTGTCTGTGATGGAAATCTGGGAAGAGGAGCATCTTCAGGGGTGTGTGTGCCACTGGGTGACTGGAGCAAAACAAATTGGCAAATCCTTGTTTTCCTGCGGAGGGAAGGAGCCTCGTGCAGAGCTTTTGGCTGCCTCCTGGTAGGAATTCACATGCCTGTGAGCTGAAAGTGGCCCTGGGGCTGCAAGGTTTATGGGGTGAAGAGCCCCTGTGCTGGGAGTGAAGGTGGTCTCTGCTGTAGGGTCTCCTAAAGGAGAGTTCTGGAGAACCAAGATGGTGTTTGGCCCCCATTACAGGTACAAGTAACTGGGGGTGCAGTGTGGAAGAGGGGCACTCAGGGACACTCTGTGGGGCTCCATCAGAGGAGGGAATGGCAAAGGGCCAGGCGTGTGGCCAAGTGTCTGACAGCGTAAGTTACTGCTGTCAGCTGGTGCTGTTCACCTCTGCACATGCTTCTTGTGCTGAGAGTGGATGAAACAGCGCCTGGAAACACAGCAGTGAGGTCTCGGGTGGGCTGCCTTGCTCGGGTGACCACAGCTCGCTCTCGCTGCGGTGGCAAGCTCCTTGCTGGCAAGCGAGGAGAAGTGTGATGGCAAAGGATT
Source organism: Molothrus aeneus (assembly GCF_037042795.1). Lineage (NCBI taxonomy): Eukaryota > Metazoa > Chordata > Aves > Passeriformes > Icteridae > Molothrus > Molothrus aeneus. The sequence continues at coordinate 38,525,991 of NC_089652.1, read as the reverse complement.
GCTGTGTCTGCCTTGGGATGGCCTGGCCTGAGAAGTTGCCAGGGTGGGACTGTGGTTTCACAGCTGCCCCTGTAGGCAGCGGCAGGGCTCTGCTCCCGGGTGTGGCTTGTCCCAGTGCAGGGACAAGGGCTGGAGAGCACAGAGGGGCAAGGCTCACCCAGACCAGCCGGAGTGGGCCTAGAAAAGGTTTGTTCTGAGCTGCTGGCCAGTGTGGACACGAAGGCATGTGAACCCAGACCAAAGCCACAAACAGCAGTGACCCAGAGGCTGTAAGTGAAGTCTCTGAGGGGTCGGTGTGCCAGCAGTGGGAAAGGATACCAAATGTGGGGCTTTTTCTCCAAGTTCTGAAATAGTCTTCCAAAAATCTTTGGGCTTTTTGACATGGTTGATCTTGTTTCAGTCCCACAGGTGTGTTTGGTTGTATATGAAAGAGGGATTCTTCTGAACTTGAGTTCATAAAGGCATATTAATTAAAAAATGAATGTTGGACAAGCCAAAAACAGTTGAATGTCACAATTGTTTGAAAGGCACCTGTGAGTGTGTTAGCTGACAGCTTGGTGCAGCTTGCAGGTTTTACCCAAATTGTTCTTAGGACCACAGCTGGAGGAAAAAAGTGCTTAATGTGTTACCTTCTTTTTGGGACATAATTATGGGTCTTGAGTAGCTACTGTGTCAAGAAGCAAACCAAGGCCAAAGGAAAGAGGCTTGTATGGCCAATATGAGTTAGAGCTGAGCATGGAGGTGGGTTTTCTGCTGTAATAGCTGGTCAGTTACTTAGACACCAAGGAAATATTTGAGTATCTGATCTTACGGGGAGATTCTGTTGATTCTCTGATCTTGAAAGGCTACTTTCGTACAAAACAAACAAACAAAAAACCCATGAAGAGCATGTCTTCTCTGTTAAAGTAATTTAAGATGTTTAAATACAGTAAAGGAACAAAGTAAATATTTTCCATGTAAAACATGCAAAAAAATAGCATCTGATTTAATTCTGAATTACGAACTAGCAAGCTAAAACTTAGACTAAATTAGACTTAGAACAAATCTTTTTGGAAAGATTTGAGGAATCCATGAGATTTTCATTGCTGAGCTGACTCTCCCCTGAAGGCTGTGCAGAAACAGGCAGCACCTTTGGGGTTGTGCGTCTGGAGTATAAAAGTTAAAATTACTTTAAATGGCTGAACTGTTTTGGGTTGACTTTAATTTGTATTTTTGTTTACTTGTTTTTCATAAAACCCCATAGTAAATGCTAAATAAAGCCTGTTAAATGCTCAGCCCAGCTGCATCATGAGGAGTGTTTAAAGGTGGTTAAACACTCCCTCCCATCTAACAGGTCAGAGATCTTCAGAGGGTGTTTCAGACCTTCCACACTGTCATGGCAGTGCGTGGGCTGGGGGGGCCGTGCCCAGGGGCTCCCAAAAGCAGCACAGCAGATCCAGGAGCTGAGACTCAGGCTGCTCCTGTCTCCCCTGCCCCGGTCACCCCGGCAGGCTCACCGTGCTGGCTCTGCCTGGCTCAGCTCGGGGGCTGCAGCTCCTGTGTCCTTGGCTCGTAATGGGCCTGACTTGCAAAAGGCCTTGATCATTTTTCTTACATTATTAGCACAGTCAGGCCACTGAGACCTGTTCTCCAATTAAAAATAAACATTAAAGTATTGTATTTATAAGAGTGAAGAATCAAAACAAATGTATCCTTTTCCATAAAAAATGGGGACCTGAGTTTCTGGGTGTTGGAGTAGAGGGATGGAGAGGGAAACGGTCTTTAAAGACTATTTAGTTAGTCTTAACAAGATGTTCATTTGTCTTCAACAACAATTAAACCCTTCTTACAAAAGAAAAAAAATAAGTACAAAGTCAGATCTAAAATTGGTTATTTAAATTGTTCTCAACTTCCTGACTTAAATCACCTTGATCAACTTGGAAGCAGCAAAACCTGAAATGAATATTCCACCCATACCAATGTAAAATGCTGTTTTGAAAATTTCAGGTAACCAGGTAAAATTCCGAGTGTGTGGGTTGTGGGGAATTTTTTTGTTTTGTTTGTTTTAAACTTTGAATTTTGAATCATTATGCTCACACAATTACTCAGTTGGGTTTATTTTTCATTTCTGTAGCTGTTTTTTTCCTGGTAGCAGACCAAAGAAAGTTCCATCCCAAGTACATCCCTGCTCAAGTGGAGTGAAATGCTCCAAGCGGTGCTGAAGTCAGTGTGGTGCTCCTTGCTGGGAGCAGCTTGTGCAGCCTGGCCGGATTTTCGGGTGGCCAGGGGGTTGCTTTCTCCCAGGGAGCCGTGCAGACCTGCAGAGAGCTCTGGCTTGTCCAGCCCTCCCTAGAATTGCTAGTTTGGCAACTCTGCCCCTGGGCGGTTTACCACAGAATTATTTTGAAGCTGTTTGATTTCTTTGTAGCCCTGCTGTGGGAACTCGGTGTTTTTGGGGTTTTTCTGTGGCTTGTTCTGCCTGCTCCAAGCTGGTGCTGCTGGTAGCTCTGTCATGGTGCAGTGACATCTCAGGCCTTTGCAGGGGTGACAGCAGAGCTGTCCAAACATCTCCCGCCCTGTCCTCCTCACCTGGTGGCAGGTGAGCTGAGGCTGTGTTGTTTGGTCAAATACAGACCATGGAGCAGAGCCTCTGCTTGGAATTCGTGTTCCAATTTGCGGACAAGACCGGCCTTGTGCTCCAGGCTTTCCCGTGGTGCTGAGAGGAGCTTGCCTGCCCCTGGGTGCGTGGAGGTGGGACAGTGGCAGGGCTCCAGAGCTCGGGAGCAGAGCACTGAGTGCTGCACGGACATGTGGGGTTTATTGCTGCTGGACGAGGTAATGTACAGTAGCAGGTCCAAAAATAGGTGTCTCTGAGCAGCTGCTCCTCTGAGCAGAGGAGTCATCTCTTAGCAGAGTTCTTGGCTAAAGCTCAGTTGTTAGAAGGGTTTCTTGCAGCAGTGTGTTTGTATCAGTAGGTCAGTGTTGACTGGTGTCCAGCAACCCTTGTCTTCCCCAAATGATCACTTTGAGGAGCTTGGAGTGAGTGGAAATGATCATGGTGTTAAGAATGGGAACAGAAAGAGATGAGATGGAAGTGCTTTTCTTGGTTAAGTAGTTCAGTGGTGTAACTCGTGTAGGTAGCTGCAGTTCAGTTTCCTGCATGGTCATGCAATGGGTATTGAGAGAATGCTGCTGCAGTGCTCTTGGGGTTCAGGGAAATGCTAGGCAGAGCGGATTTTGTTTGACTGCATAAATATCTCTTCATGAGAAACAAACCCGACCAATAACCAAGTTCACACAATAGCGACTCACTGGTTTTAGCTTCAAACTCTGCTAGCCCAGATTGTGATTATCTTTGCTCTGGGAAGCCATGGGGACAGATGATCTGTCCTGAAAATGGTGACAGGGACACGAGGGAAGTCCTTGCCATCAGCCCTCAGTGGGAAAGCTCTGGTACAAAGGAACTCGTCCGTGTTGGTGGTGAATGTTCCCAAAGGGCTGTGCACATCAGTAGGGGTGACTTCTGTTTTTACCAGCTCATACTGTCAAGTGAGTTCATATTATTCAGTTAGTTCTGAGGGTTTTGGAGATGATTTAGTAATTTTTTTCAGCCTACTGTCAGAAAAATAATGTATTAAAAACATTGGTAGAGAATTAGTTTATTCAGCTCAGATCTGCTTGTTTGCTGGCACTGCTCAGCTTCCTTTGGAGTGCCTGGCTGCTGCCGGGCAGGCTGGGGACCCGCGGGGACAGGGGCTGGGCAGGCCAAGTGTCATTGCTGCTGAGTACTATTGCTGTGAGTTAATCCTGCTTTTCAGAGGGAAAATGGCTAATATGTGAGTAGGTGCCTTGTGAACAAGCAACAGCTGGGTGCAAAGCAAAAATCTGCTAAAACATGACTAATTTCTGAGTGTTGCACAGAGTTTCTGTCTGTATTCAGCAGCAAATTACCATTTTGAGCTTATGCTGCTGTTGCTTCACTGGAGTTGGCATGAGCTGCGTGTTTGAACTGATGGTCATTGCTATGAGACTGTCAAAGCATTGGTACAATGTGAGGTTGGCTCTCTGTCCTTCCACTTGCAACACGGCCGATTCCGTTCAACGAGAACTATTTTAATTGGGTTCTACTCTGTGTTATGTTAAAACTCTGATGCTAGGCACAGAAACCCATGACACTTGTTTTGTTTGTTCCTGAAAACATACACTTCACTCTGCTTTGGCCATTCAAATTGGTTTTACATGATTGTCAGCTGAAAATAATACTGCGATTGGCAGCAGCACGGCAGCTTCCTGCAGCCCGGACCAGCAGTGGGGTAACTGGTCCAGGGGGGCTGGGAAATGAGAATTCCTGCTCCGAGAGCGTTGGTTGCTTAGCAGGCAGCACAGCAGCGTGGCCGTGGGGCAGGGCTGGCCCAGCAGGCTGGCCGAGGCGGGCGGCTGGGGACACGGAGCTGCTGCCAGCGGAGGAGAGCGGGACAGCGGAGCTGGGCTGCTCTGGAGAGCAACTCGGCCACCATGGCCTGGCCCTGCGGTCCCTGATCTCCGAGCTGGGCCGGGGGCAGCTGTGGGCGAGGCTGTCCCTGATCACCGAGCTGGGCCGGGGGCAGCTGTGGGCGAGGCTGTCCCTGATCACCGAGCTGGGCCGGGGGCAGCTGTGGGCGAGGCTGTCCCTGATCTCCGAGCTGGGCCGGGGGCAGCTGTGGGCGAGGCTGTCCCTGATCTCCGAGCTGGGCCGGGGGCAGCTGTGGGCGAGCCTGTCCCTGATCTCCGAGCTGGGCCGGGGGCAGCTGTGGGCGAGGCTGTCCCTGATCTCCGAGCTGGGCCGGGGGCAGCTGTGGGCGAGGCTGTCCCTGATCACCGAGCTGGGCCGGGGGCAGCTGTGGGCGAGGCTGTCCCTGATCTCCGAGCTGGGCCGGGGGCAGCTGTGGGCGAGGCTGTCCCTGATCACCGAGCTGGGCCGGGGGCAGCTGTGGGCGAGGCTGTCCCTGATCTCCGAGCTGGGCCGGGGGCAGCTGTGGGCGAGGCTGTCCCTGATCTCGGAGCTGGGCCGGGGGCAGCTGTGGGCGAGGCTGGGAGCGCCGGCAGCCGCAGGGCAGAGCTCGGGTGGTGAGCCTGGCGTGTGCAACTGCAGTGGGATGCCTGGTTAGAAAATAACCAGTAGTCATGACTTCTGTTAATTAACTACTAAGAGTTAAATAAATGTTGTTGGAAAAACTAGTCTGTGTTTATTTGGCACGTCCCTCTCCAGCCGAGGCTGGTGCTAGTTGGTACATGCTCCACTGCTGAGCCCGTCTGCAGCGTGGTTTTATGTTTTCCATCTGTATTGATTTTCATGATTCATTGACCATGATCTAAGCAAAAAGCACACTTAAATGACACTGGAGACAGCTGTCTGTTAAAGAAGGACCTTTATGTAGTCTGAAATGGCGCCAGGTTTTTCTTCCATTACTTTATCAAGTAACACACAAAAGTAATATTCTTTGTTTAATTTCCTTTTCTAGGTCACTGGTATGTCACCTCTCTTTTGTGCAAAGAGCAGATGGTAAATTCTTACTCTAAACTTTCCTATCAGTTTTGCTCCTGTTATTTTTCTGATAATCTGAAATGGAAGGGGCCTTACATTGTGTTTGGGAGTCTCTATGAAGGAATCAGTTCTTCTCCCTGTGGAGCTGTTTGGAAGGTACATGTGGGAAGTTCAGATAAAAGCAGAAACGTATAAAGCTTGGGAAGCTGATGTGTAGCTTTTTCCAGTTATAATCTGTCTCTCTTTGTATGGCAGGCTGAAGTTCCAGATGTTGTTTTGGCTTGGAGATTGTGGATAGGGGAAAAATAAGCATTCTAATGTTAACAGAGTCAGCCTGTCTGGATCTGAGCTGACAGGAAAAGGGAGAGATAAAACCCTCATTAATGGAGTGAGCAGTGCTGAGGAGGCAGGGCTGTCCCTGGAAAGCAGTCCTGGGCTGGCAGTGCCCGGTGCCAGCTGTGGGGCACCACCGTGGCCCTGAGCTCTGACTTGAGCAGGGACACCCCCCCTTTTCCTGTGAAAAGTTAATTCTCACCCCTCTTGGCATCCTGCTTGCCCTCAGCAGCTGCCTCTGGGTTTTGGGGATGCAGAGCTGAGGGGCTGTTGGTCAAACACGCTTCTGGGGTTGGGTGGCTCTGTGCCTCTTACCACATTGAGCCTCTGTCTTGGAGCACCAGTGGTTCTTTGAAGCTTGTCCCTGCCAGGAGCTCCATTTATTGTGAGTTGCAGAGTGGTTTTGGGCATGTGTATGCTGGATTTGTTCTGGAGGGAGACTAAGCTGCAAGCTCTGTTCCTGGTGTATGGCAAATGTGCTCTGTCCTGAAATGTGGGTGTCATCTTCTCAGCCTCTGCTGGGCAGCTTGGAGCCATATGTGGTAGCACCTTCCAGTGAGGGGACCCAGGTCAATCCACTCTGAAGTAAGAGTGCTGAAATGCATGTTAGGAGTACATGTGGTGGCCAGAAAAGGGATTTCCTGGATTAGTCCATAGGTTATATGTATAATAGTCTGTCCATTTTCTGTGTTATATTAAGTGCATGAATATACTGTGTCCTGTGTCTCTTTCATACCTGTTTGTCCTGTCAGGCTTATTTCCAAAATGTATGAGCAGATTATTTTTAATTAATCACTGAAGTTCTGCTGACTTCCTCCTTAATCTTTGCTTTTCCCCCTCTTTCATTACTGAGTCTAGGCAGTAACAGTTTTTGGTCAGTGGCCCATCCCTGTCTTTCCCACCGTGGCATAGAGTCCTTTGGGGCTTTCTGGCCTCAGAGAGCAGTTCTGGTGAGAATGCTCCCTTCACTTGCCTCAATGCTGTAAAGCTGAAAGGGAAGAGTGCTGACACTGACTCATTGAGGGACACGGGAGCTGAGCTGCTGCAGTCCTTCTGGTATATGAGGTCTTGGCTGTTTGCTGCTTACAGCTGGGATAATCTTGTCCTCATCAGTTTGTGTAAGTTACTGGGATGAGGGTGGGAGGGGCAGGGGGAGCTGGTGTGTGTTGGTGTAGCAGGGTAAGGGATCCTTGGAGCGTGTACAGTGTTGGCCAGCTGGACATGCGTGCCAGGATTGGAATGGTTTAACCCTTTTTGGCCTTGTTTTTGTCTCAGAAGTGGGAATACGTGCCTGGAGCTGGCTGGCTGACCAGCTGTGGTCGTGTATGCCTTACCTGATGTCCCAGAAATACCATCCTTGGAGATCCCACTGGACTGGGATGTGCAAGACATGTCAGAATAAAGGGTCTGTTGCATGTTTGGTGGAGGAAGATGCAGAAAGGGAATCTGGGTGTGGGAGACTGCTCTGCCTACCTTTGTGCTGCTCACATTCCTCACTTGGGCCCGCAGGCAGCAGTGGGGTGTCTTGCTCATGTGGTTCATGACTCAAGCCAAGCCCAGATGTTTTCATGCCTGGTCTGGCCTATTTTCTGTGAATAATTTTGGATGCCTCAGTCCATTTTATTGTGGTTTTCTTAGTGTCTAGTCCAGCTGAAGTTCAGATGGTTCCTGGCCTAACTGAATGCTCACAGGCAGACATGGCAGCTTCTGCTTTCTCTCTGCAGCTGTGTTCCTGCTAACTTCAGAGCACTCACAATTAGAGCTATGCTGGTGAGAACCTGGGATAGAGTTTTGATGCTGCTTTTTGAGTGGAAAGCTTTAGAGCATGAAACCCAGAAGAGTCTGTCTTGTGGCCAGAAGATGAGTGAAAATGCTGAAGGTTTCTGTGAAGTCAGATCTGGCCTTGTTGGCCAACCTGGCTTTCCATTTTCCACTGAGCCGTGAGTGGTAGGGACATGGAAACCTTTTTGTACTGACTGTTGGTCCTTTCCTTCAGCATTATCTGGCTGACAGGTTGGTGACAGTTACTATCCAGAGTATCCAAAATTTATTTCCTCATGCCTTTGACAGCGCTTCAGTGCTTTTTGACCCTTTGTAGGAACAGTTTGTATAGCAGGTTATTTGTGGGAAGTACATTTACTCCTTAAGGTTGAGTTTTCCTCTGATGAAAATGACTTGATGTTGTTTGAGAAAGAGTGGAATGGTCTGTGTGTGAGCAAGAGCTGCCTTGTGTCCTATTCAGAGTGATCCCTTCCTCCATCACAGCCTAAGGGTGAGGAGGGCTGTTGGCCCAAAGCAGGTTTGGGTGCTTACTGTGTTCAGGAACAGTTGGTGAAGGTGGTCTTTGACTCTCTGTCCTCAGTGTGTCGCATTTCCAGTCGTGGCTGGGTGCTCTGTGCAGAGATGTTGGGCCTTGGAAATAGCCGCTGGATATGTGCCATAAGCTCCCTGGAATGGTGAGTGTGGCCTTGTTCCCAGCTGCTGGTAGGTGTGGTGCTCTCGGGCAGTCTGTGCAGAGCTCCAAAGCCAGACTGGTCCCAAAGGAGAGCTCTAGCTTTCATTGTGCTTCACATCTGCAGCTGAGTGTGCGTGAGGTCAGCCATAGGAATTTAGCTGTTAAACAGGGATGAGACTGGCTGCTGTTGGCTTCTGCAGCAATTAAACCAAAAGCCTGTATGAATCCATGGAATGGTTTTCAGAAGATCTGCGACTACAGTCAAGCTTGGCAAGGCCACGTGAGATGTATGAGTTTGACAGCATACAGCTAAATAGGTGGAAAGGGAATTCTTGAAACAGCTCTGGAAAGAAGAGTCAGAATTGTGTATAATTGTGACACATTTGGTGTTTGGAGAGGTGACCAGGTGCCTGGTGGTTGGACTGAGGGGTGCATAGCAGGCAGGGATGGACATCAGCTGGGACAGTGATGGGGAGCTCCTGTACCGGGGGAACACGAGGGTTGGTTTGCCTGAGAGCTCAAAGTAGACACAGCTGTAAGAGCAGCTGAGGAATGCCAGGACAAAGTGACTTGTGAAGTTCTCGAGCTGTTTTAGGCCTGAATGTTAGATGGATCAGTGTCCGAGGTGAGGCTGCCACAGGTAAGATGTGAGCGGAACAGAGACCTGTGGTGGAGGCTGTGGTGCCGCATGAAGCCTCAGGTGAGAAAGGGGGACAGCTTGCAGGATGCTTTGAGGGAGAGGATCACGGTGGAGGCAGAGAACAGGGTAAAGCTGAGAACTGCAGCACTGAGGGTAATGTTGCTGATGTGGGAAGAACAGAAATACCACTGGAAGGTTCAAGACGGAGAAAAGCCTGAGCTGGTCTTCACCTTACTGTCTTCTTCAAGTCAGCTTTGGGTTACATTGCCCTTAACGGTGGGTGCCCCTCACTGTTGTTGCTGGGTTTCATGAGGCTCTGTACACGCCTGCTGCTGGGAGAGGGGGGAGAGGGGAGGCTGAGGAGCACCAGGGCTGGAGCAGGACCTGCTTTGTTTGTGTGTTGGATTTAAGCACAGAATAATGTGGCTCTGGCCTGTCCAAGCAGGCAAGACCAAACTGTAGAACAGTGCTGCTAAAATTCTGGGGTGGTCTAGTATAATCTCTGAAGATTTGACTTTCTTGTGCAGCAGGGGTTTCCTTCTTCTTGGGATTGCTAATTGCGTTCAGTTTTCTGGACTCCAGAGCAATGGTTAATGAGATGCTCTGCTGAGAGCAAATGCTGTTTCATGCCATGTGCCTATGGAGTGTCAGGAGCTGCTGTTCTCAGTCCGATTGCTCTATAAATGTTGGTTAATTTTCTTTGGCTGGCTGAGGCTAGGAGCAGTTAAGCTGTAAGTGGGGTGCAGAATGAACACCTGACTTTGCCGTGTCCCTTAACCTTTCCGACTTTGTAGCAGCCCATCACTCCTGAAGAATGCTGCTCTAATGCCAGTTTAATCCCTCAGCAGTGAGCTGGAGGTGTGAAGCCAGGCTCTCCTGTCCCTCCTCAGTACCCGTGCCATGTACTGTGTTCCTCTGCCCCTCTCCTGCCCCTGCCCTGCTCAGGTTTATAGATTTATGTATATACACAAATAAAAATATGTATATGTTTATAATATTTCCAGCTTTGATGGTTCTATGTTAACTAGTGGCTGTGTTTGCTGAGTCATGCTACCATTGTATTATTCTGATAATGCAATGAAATGGATTTAAAAAAAAAAAGTTTTGGCTAATTTTTATTAAAATACCCCAAACTGTACTCAGGGTAGGATGCTTGGGCTAAAGGGAAGAAGTAGAATATTCTCGTGGTGATGACCCTGTGAAAATAACTCTGGAGGTTCAGGTTTACCCAGGGTAAATCTGCGAGATCTCTCTGGGATTATTGATGTGCAAATGAGGGTCCTCACTGGAGTGAAATACCAACACAGCTGAGGGGGCACCTGGGGAGTGCTGTGGCCGAGGGAGCGCCTTCACCTCAGCCAGAGTTTGGCTCTGAATGATCTGGCCTGATAGCGTCAGGGACTGCGAAGAAAAAGCATTTGCACCTCTCTAGGCCCCTGCATGTGTGAAAACACTGAGACTGTAGGGAGATGCTGCTTAATTAATGCATTTGTAGGAACTAGACGACGTTGTTACCTTGCAGCAGGGTGTGCCCCAGTGAGGGATGGTCTCTAAAAGCTGTGCACATCATCAGACCCAGGCTTCTCTGCAACCCAGAATAAAGAAATGAGTTTTTAAAATTTGTGTAAAGAAAAACTGGGAGAACCAGGAAAAAAAACACAGTCTTTTTTTTTTTTTTTAAAGGGAAAAAATAGGACTTTTGTTGGTGATAACCAAGCCAAAGATTTGTTTTTGGAAATGTTTGTTTTGGTTGGCTGGAGTGTTCTGCAGAAACTCTGAACAGGCGAGCTATGTAATATTTAACTAGTTGCTGAAAAGCATTTGAAAATGATTAGCAGTCAGTGATCTCACGGAGTTTCTCGCAGAGATTGCGGCGCAGCTCTGGGGCAGAGCGATGTTTATTTGGAGCGCAGGGGGTGCTGCGGGTGCCCCGGGCTGGCGCTGGGCTCTCACTGCGGGCTGGTGGCTTTGGGGACAGGAGCCTGTCCGGTGCCTCTGGCTGTGCCCTTGCTGTGCCCGTGGGAGGGGGCCGAGTGCTGGTGCCCGCGCTCTGTTGCCCTGCCAGGACAGGCCGCAGGAGCAGTGCGAGATGGGCAGCCCCGGAATGCCTGAGCTCCCTCATCACACGCGGCGCAGGTAACAGCTGGAACAGACACGCTGTTGCTGGCTGCACCAAAGCAGGCCGGGGCTCCCAGAGGCAGGCTTTGAGTAAGTCAAAAGGAAGCCACTGTTACTGGGTGCTTTTGGGTTTGTGTGGCTAATTTAATCTTTTTTTACCTAAACTATTCAGAAACAACTTTTACAGGCAATTCCCAATAATCTCTCAGTTGAAAATGTTTGTGCTTTGGGACTTACTCATGGCTGCTGGATAAATCCAGGTGTTCTGTTTGGACAGAGTTTGTATCTTTATTGTCAGTTTTATTGAGATGTGAGAGTATACTGTCCTTGGAAAGAGAACCATTCTAGGGGAAAGTGTGGCAGTCTGGCAGCAGGCTGTGCAGGGTGCTCCCTTTGCCTCCTAAGCCCAAGGCCTCAGCACAGATAAAGTCACCAGACCCTGATGGGGATTTTCCTCACTTTGTGGGCATCTAGAGTGGCCTTGGCAGAGTGGTATTCAAAGTTGTCTATAGCTATGACTTGTGCCTAACAGGGAAAGTGTCCGAGGAACTTTGCAGCTGTGTAATGGAGCCTTTTTCCTGGTAGTTACAGAATGCTCCTCTGGTAGGAGCTGTCTGTGTGCCATGTAAGAGTACCTGTACAGCAAGGAAACGTGTAGCATAATAAAATAACACCTTTGTTTGTATGTGAAATGTGTGAGAAGCCACAGTAATTCATGTGTATCTGAGTGTCTTGAGCAGATACCTGTGCACACCTCGTTCGTGTGAGGTGAAACTGAGCCTGAGCATTCCCCTGAGCAGCTCACGGGCCTGCAAAGCCCCCGTGTTCATTGTGTGCTGCCTCTTGCCCATGTGGAGCTGCACACCTCGCTGTGCAGGTGCTCCCAGCGGTGCTGTGATCGGAGAGCCACAGCCAGGGACTTGGTGAGCGAGGGCTTTTAAGCGATGCTGCTGAACACGGGCTCTGCAGGGGAAGGCTGTTCCACAGGGCAATGCTAATCCTTGCCAGTTGCCTCCCGGTGAATTTATTTACCCCGCAAGGCAGCAAACGATAGGGAAAGATACACATGTGTCTTCAAAGGCACTGGGAACTTGCAGAGCAATTTAAAAGTGTCTGTGCTTGCTTCATTGTTTGAGTAAGCCTTCTGTCAGTGGGTTGCCCAAGACCCCTGTACTGATGCAACAACTACACACAGCCTGAGCTTTTACACTGGGGCAAGTGCCTTCTGCCTCCTGCAGCCACAGGGAGGTTCTGCTGCCCACGTGGAATCTCTGAATGGTTTGTGTTGGAAAAGCCCTCTAAGATCATGAAGTCAAATCATTCTTCCAGCAGTGCCAAGGCCACCGCTAACCCAATGTGCCACATCTGCACAACTTCTAAATCTCTCCAGGGATGGGGACTCCACTACCCTGGCCAGTGCCAGGCAGCCTGTGCCAAGGCTGGACAACCCTTTCTGTGAGGGAATTTTCCCCAGTGTGCAGCCTGAGCCTCCACTGGTACAGCTTGATGCTGAATTCTCTTGTCCTGTCCCTGTTCCCTGGGAGCAGGCTGTTTTTATTTCTATATGGCACTCATGCTCTGCTACCTTTTCTTTTTCTTACAAGAACCAAGGGATTGGCTCTTTGTGAATGTGTCAGAGTTACTGACTGGGAGAAACTTCCAGGACACTTTACACTGTGTAGTTGCCTTTCGTGTAGTGTTTTCATTCTTACTCAGCAGTGCTGTGATTTTGCTTTGTACACGAGTACAGAAGAGCCAGTATCCCATCCTTCACTCTTTCTGTATTGTGGTCACTTGAATCTTAGACATTTGGTCTTTCTGGGTGGCACTTTGACAGATTTTTGGAGCTGCAAAGCATGGATGTGTCCCTTGTGCATTTGCAGGTGGGTACCAAATGGAGTTGGTGGCTGGTTTCAGTCTTCTGAATTCTGGCAGCCAGGTTTAGACCATAAGAAAGGGCTGCCCAAGGTTGTTGCTCTCTGATGCAAGGAATGCCTTTGTGGGGCTGCTTGGGGGCTGCACCTCCTTTGTGTGAGATTCAATTAAAGAGCAAGCTGTGAATTATTGCCTTTAAATGCACATTGCTCCTTCTGAAGACACAGCTGTGGATGAATTCAGCTCGTGTGTGGCTGTTGTGGATGGCACAAGTGTGATCCAGTATTATGGATGTTTTCTTTTGATAGGAATCTGGTGAGGTACATGCAAAATATGTACAGCCCTTGGGCTCTTGGCTGGGGGCCACTGGGACTGTCAGCGATATCTGGGTGCTTCTGATCTCATCTGGAAAGTCTGAGTGCTCTCATGTTCCCATGTCTGTGTCATATGGAGATGAAATGCAACCTGAAGTTCCTGCACTAGTGGCTCAGTGTCTGCTGTGGTCTGTGCTCAGCACTGGCTCTGGGGACTAAAGGCCACTTCCCAGCAGCCAGTGCCTGCAGGGGTCCTTGTGGTGTTTCAGGTTGTCTGGACTGGTTCTTCTCTCCCCTCTGGCTTCTTGGCAGCCGCTGTCCCGACAGTCCCAGTACAGAACTTCAGCACACATTGCTGTAAGGCCATACAGGAATGATTTGGCAGGACACAGTTTTCTTAGGAAGAAAGGAGAGAGCAATATTAGCTGTGAAGGTGGAACAAGCATTGGGGTTTCAGGGTGGATTTTGCAGTGTTGGGACTTTATGACCAGAGAGCATAAGGATTCTGTAGACTCTTACCTGAACCAGTTGTGTTTTATGTTGGGTGTCTTCACCAAGCATCTGATCCGCCTTGCCCTTGGCTTATTGTTCATTTGGGCTTCCAAAGCCAGTTTAAAGGACTTCTCCAGAATCCAAAGCTGGCCTTGGAGCAGATGCTGGCCTGCCCAGGAGCCAGGGTCCCTTCCTTGCCTGCACTGCATGGCAGGTTTGTTTGGAAATCTGGGAGCTGCCACTTTGAAAGAGACTTTTCTATCAATAGCAAGTTCTAGTTTTCCAATAATAATGTGCTTTTGCAGGAGGAGGTTAAACCCAAATGATCCACATTTCCCTGTATGTGGCTGAGGCTCAGACACAGTGTCCTGCCTCCAGCTCTGCCTTGTGGTGTCCAGTAGTGCTGCATCTGGAGCGTGGCATGGGATGCTGGGATCCCTGCATCCCTGTGTGGGTATGGGGTGTGGCACAGGGCACTGGGATCTCTGTGGGTATGGGGTGTGGCACAGGGCACTGGGATCCCTCTGTGGGTATGGGGTGTGTCAGGGAGTGCTAGCAGCTCCATCCATGCAGTGCTGGGATGGCTGGATCCCTGCATCCCTCTGTGGGTATGAGGTGTGGCACAGGGCACTGGGATCCCTGCATCCCTGTGTGGGTATGGAGTGTGGCACAGGGCACTGGGATCCCTGTGTGGGTATGGAGTGTGGCACAGGGCACTGGGATCCCTGCATCCCTCTGTGGGTATGGAGTGGGGCACTGGGATCTCTGTGGGTATGGAGTGGGGCACAGGGCACTGGGATCCCTCTGTGGGTATGGAGTGTGGCACAGGGCACTGGGATCCCTCTGTGGGTATGGAGTGGGGCACAGGGCACTGGGATCCCTCTGTGGGTATGGAGTGGGGCACAGGGCACTGGGATCCCTCTGTGGGTATGGAGTGGGGCACAGGGCACTGGGATCCCTCTGTGGGTATGGGGTGTGTCAGGGAGTGCTGGCAGCTCCATCCATGCCGCGCTGGGATGGCTGGATCCCTGCATCCCTCTGTGGGTATGAGGTGTGGCACAGGGCACTGGGATCTCTGTGGGTATGGAGTGTGGCACAGGGCACTGGGATCCCTCTGTGGGTATGGAGTGTGTCAGGGAGTGCTGGCAGCTCCATCCATGCCGCGCTGGGATGGCTGGATCCCCGCATCCCGAGCGCTGGGATCCCTGCCCATGTTCCCGATGCCCTCTAGTGGCTCTTGCTGCTGTGCTGCGGTTCCACAGGGCACGGCCTGAAGCTCCAATCAAATGGCAAAAGGAAAACACCTTTTGTGTATTTTTGCTGGTTGCTTGTTAATTTCTCTTCATTTATCTGGGTTTAATCCCAACTCTTCCCTTGGGAAAAAAGTTCTTGTGAATTCAGGTACCAGATCATAACTGGATATCTCATTGATCTTTAAATCTATAGCTATTTTCTGTGGGGATTTATTAAAGAATATTTTGTTCCTTACTTTAAAATGTATATTTTCTTTCTCTCTAAACAAGCAGTAACTGGAAGGGGTGTGCTTGCTGGTGTCACTAGAACCAGGCTTTGGTGCTTATGTACATCCATTAATTGCTTTGGGAAAGTAATTTTTTTTAAGCAGTGAGAACAAGATCTTTGAACTCACGCTCTCAAATAATTTTTAAGGGAAAATGAGTGTTTTGTAAAGGTCAGAGGCTCCCTCCCGGCTCCTTCCCTCCTCCAGTCCCCCAGCACGGCTGACCCGGTGTGGCTGGGCTGTGCTGAGGGCTGTGAGCCAAAAGCCCGGAGTGTCCCGGGCTGCCCAGACAGGGTGCAGCCCTTGGTTTGGTGGTGAGGACACTGGGTGGGTGTGTTACAGGCTGCTGCACATGTGCACAGCTCTTCTCAGCAAAGGCAGATGAGATATGCCTTGAGCCTTTTGGGAAAATGAACAGCTGGAAGAGCAGCTTCATAGAAGCAGGGTTTAAATGGAAGTATTGGGCTTTTTTTTCTCCTTGGGAGGACCATGCATGGTATGAATGCATAAAATCTCTTAAAAGTCCAGTATGGTTTGTTTGCCTCTTTGGGGGCGTCGGTCTGATTGCCATCCTCATCCTCCCCCTGAGACATACAGGGCAGGGGCTTACGTGTACAAATATACTTGTGTATATTTGTTTCTTTGTTTTTGTAATTCAGATAAACTGGTTGAAAAGACACCAGGTAAGTCCGTGTAGCGGCAGAGTTTTCCTGGTGTTTGGCCTGCTGCGTGCTTCCCGTGGCTTCAGTCCCACACCGTGGCCAGCTCCCGGTCCGTGTGCTCAGCCTCCTTCCCTGGAGAGCAGAGCTGGGCTCCCCCTCAGCCAGCTCTGGCAGGAGAGGGGCTGGAGCGGCCAAGGGGGGATGCCCTGGTGAGGAGGGTGGAGGCATGGGGGTCTCGGGGCCGCCCCGGGTGTGTCAGAGGAGGGGCAGCTCCCACCAGCACCAAACAACCCATGCTGGTTTTACCTGGGCCGGGGGCTGCAGCCCTGAGTTGCCTGGGAGAGCTGGCTGTGCCCGAGAGCTGCCGGTGCTGCTGGCTAAGCTCTGGAGCTGCCCAGCAGTGCTGAACTCAGGTTTTGTGTTTTTAAAGCACCTTTTCCTTGAGCTGGGTGTCGCTGCTGTCTGAAGGGCTCTCCAGAGGGAGAGCTCCCATCCATGCAGCCCCTGGGGTGGCCTTGGCTCTTTGAGGTGCCCTGTGTGCAAAGGAGGAGGCAGGTGCCAGGAGCTGCCTCTGTCTGGGCTTGCTGAGCTGAGTGAGCGGGCACAGGGCCAGGGCTGCTCCAGGCTGTTCTGCCCGAGGCAGAGCAGGGATCCCAACACCAGCCTGCCTCGGGAGCAGGGCACCGACCCCTTTGAGCTGATCTGGAGCACTGGGCCGCTGATGGTTCCTTGGGATAGCTCTCCTCTGCTTCAGACTGCCTCCATGGATTGCTCCTGCCCCTGCTGCTTAGCCCTGTCTGATCGCGTTCAGCTCGAGTGTTGAGGGTCAGGTATCAGCAGGGGTTACGGGTGCCTGGGTGCATCAAGGACAAGGGGGAAGCTTCCTTGGGGAATGGGTCTTTGGAATGGGAGGTGAGGTGGTCAGCGCTGCCTGGGCCTTTCTGTGAAGGTGAAAACTGAGTACTTGGGTCAGAAATCTCTGATCATTTTAACTGATGACGAATCAATTACTGGAAATAAATACAGAAGTAATGGCTTGGCTTTCATCACTGAGCACTTAAGAAGTGCTGATGATTTGAAAAGGCACAACAGAAGAGATCTGAAAGGAAAATGGCAATATCAGATTTATTTTCAATTTTCATCTGCTTCAATTAGAATTCAATCTGAAAAATGAAGACAAATACCTGCACATAAGGAGCATTTTGTTCCATGTGCCTAGGCCAGAGAGTCCCTGCAGGAGCCAACCAGCACAGGACAGACAAACCATTCTGAGTCACCAGCCAGGTCTGTTGGGCTAAATCCTAAGAAACTGCAGAAGAGTTTCTTTTCAGAAGCCTTGTTTCACAGTAAAAAGTGGAGTAGAGTGGTCTGTACTTTCTTGTGAAGACCAAGTATCATGGCAAAGATTGGAAATACAAAGGCAAATTCACTCCTTTATTTCCTGTTTTAGAGGGAGCATGTGCCTCTGCTTTATGCTGGAATCAGCCAGGACTGTTGCACTAGGTGTAGTTACCTGTCTTCAGAAGCAGGGAAATGGACTTGAGCCATTGAAAGGAAAATCCTGGGAGAGGCAACTTAAACTGTGAAATTGCTCTTCAGAGAGCAGCATCTTCCTTAAATACATCTCAGTCTTTTTCCATTGCCATCCAGCCCTGGTTTTTGCTGGTTAATAGAAGTTATTCTGAGTGGAGATCTTCTCTGTTTCCCTTCAAAGCCCAGATAATGCAGTTTTACAGACCACCTTCTCAGTTTAACAATAATTTAACTTTCTAGGAGCTGGTTCAAAGAATGGATCATCTGTATTGCATGCCTGCTTGATACTGGAGAGTTCATATTTCCCTATTACAAGCTTCTGTACCTACATGGTAGTTGCATGTGATGTCTCTGTGAATCTAAAAAGACGTTGCAGTAAATGCATGAATTTTATAAGTGAAGGAAATTATTTAGGAAACAAGAGTTAAAAAGGAGTCCAATCAACGCTGGGTTGTGTTTTGTGTAAGGAACTGATGAAAGGCTAAACACTGCTTTTGGGGTGGCTGCACTTTTAGACAGCAGTGGAAGCATACAGAACTCTCGTGTCTCTCCTTTCTGCAGCTCCAGGGTGGTTGATGGAGTTATGATTCTCCCTGTACTGATGGTGATGGCGTTCCCATCTCCGAGCTGGCAAGGTGAGTGTTGTGTGGGGTCAGAATTTCCAGTGTGGTGTTTGGTAACTCTTCCATGGTTGCTCCAGTGAGCCGTTGGCTTTGGAAAGTGACTTCTGTATCTGGTTTACACTGCTGTGTGCACGTGGAGCTTTTGTGACATGCAGTGTGTTTAAGGTTTGCTTCAGGAAAAGGAAATACTATTTCCACTGCCATGGAAAGGAAGGAATGGTTCATTTGAAGATCTCTTGGTTGTTCTGTTCACAAACAGCCTTTGGAAAACATTGAGTAAAGGCTTTCTGGGAGTCACTTGGTTTTCTCAGTTTTATATTTTACTTTACTCGAGAGAGATCTCTGTGTCTGCTGTGGCATATCTTTGTCATGCTGAAATAGCTGAATTGGAATCGTTACCTCCTACTTAGTGGTTCTTCAGCACTACCTGAAAACAATATCACTTCCCTTAAGCAGATTTTATTGTCTTATGATTTCGTTACCTCTAACTGAAGCTATTAAGAGCAGGATGATGTTTTTTCCTGGGCTCTTCCCTTTTGCAGATGATGAACGGAAGCTCAAGATGGTCCCCTACGAATGTGTGTGTGAAGGCATCTCCTGTGGGAACGGGGATCGGTGCCAAGGCCAGCGCTGCTTCGCTTCCCTGAGCATTAATGACGGGGCCAAGGTCTACCAGAAGGGCTGCTTCCAGGTCTATGAGCAAAGGAAAATGACCTGCAAAACACCCCCGTCCCCCAACCAGGCCGTGGAGTGCTGCCAGGGGCACCTGTGCAACATGAACATCACTGCCCAGCTGCCCTCTTCCAAAGGTGAGAGCTGAATTCTGCAGGCGTGCATGCTGACAAACGAGGGGGGTTGGCTTTGATCTGCCGTGCTGGGAGAGAGATGGCTCCAGTGCTGGCTGAAGGAAGGCACAGGGTGCCTTTGTGCCCTGCTCCCCACCCTGGGGCCTGCGGCCACCACACCTGATGCCCACGGGTGGACTGGTCTGTGTGGTGGGGCAGTGAGGGGGTGGCACTGTGGGGTTGGGGTCAGGATGGAGGCACTGCCTGTGAGAAGTGGCTCGGTGCAGGTGGGAGCTGTGCTGTTCCACGGGCAGTGCATCCTCCGTGCAGATGTGCTCACACCTGGCTGTGGCACAGCCTCTCTGTCACGCTGGGTGGGCACCAAGGTCAGGGTTGGTGCCAGTCCTAATGGGTTTAAAGACTTTCTCTGGGAATCTGCAAAATTTTTTTTCTCTCTTTTCAAACTTTCTCCCTTCCCCCCTTTTTTTCCAAGGGCAAACCTTTCAAGGAGAAGCTGCAGGTTACAGCATGGAAACACTAATCATCGTTATCCTGGCTCCTGTGGTAGTGTTGATAGTTTTTTCTGCAGTAGCTGTGCTGATCATACGGAGAATACAGAAGAACCACATGGAGAGGCTCAATTCTAGGGATGCAGAGTATGGCACAATCGAGGGCCTCATTGCCTCGAACGTGGGGGACAGCACGCTGGCAGTAAGTGACCCACCTGTGTGCAGGGTGTGAGTTTTCCTCTCTTCCAAACTCCCCTTTCCTCCTTCTGTGTGGCCACAGCACTAAGAGCATGTTTTGCTGCCAGGGATGCCGCTTGGCCTCAGGACTGGAGTGGTGCAGCTCCTGTGCTCCCAAAACTGTAGGATTGATGATTTTTAACCAAAAGATGGGTTTGGCAAGTATGGGTCCTTTGACCTGGGGAATGGCTCTGTACTGTTGCTGTTCCTGGAAACAGTGTCAGCACATCCAAACAGCGTGCCTGGCTGTTGGGTGGCCTCAAGTGATGGGAGAGGTGAAGAGCTGTGCTGCATGTGTGATACACAACAGCCTGAAGGGTTGGAAAAGATGTGATGCTAGGTGAGAAGGAAAATACAGATAATTTTGATGTTTAAAACCTTCAGGCCTGACTGCCATGATCTCAGTAGCAGGACTCTGGGATGGCTGGGATATCAGTGATGTTTTGCTGATGGAGAGCAGTGGGAGTTCTAAGAAATGTGCAATTCTTACTCAAAGCTCAGTTTTCAAAATATGCTCTTGCTTATACGGTCTCTGGAAAATATAATGAGCTGGGAAGTGTTCCCTTTCTGCAGGGTGACTGTCCTTTCC
Organism: Molothrus aeneus; assembly: GCF_037042795.1. Classification (NCBI taxonomy): domain Eukaryota; kingdom Metazoa; phylum Chordata; class Aves; order Passeriformes; family Icteridae; genus Molothrus; species Molothrus aeneus. The sequence goes on along the minus strand of NC_089652.1, from coordinate 38,505,804 downwards.
CCCTTCCCTGAGGCCAGAGCACAAATGTCCCAGCAGCTGTCCCTCCCTTTATCTGAGCAGAGCAAGTAAACCTTCGGGCAGATGGAGTGTGTTTCTGAAGCAATGCAGAGTTTTCTTCTCCTTGCATTGCTGAGATAAAATGCCCCCAACATTAAGAGGCTGGAAAACATTTTCTATTTTGGTGCTGTCCCACTGTAATGTGCTTTCACTGCAAGGCTGAAGAGTGCCCTGTGTCTGTTGATATTTGTTTTTCCTTTTTTTTTTTGGCTCTGTAATGCCTTTGGCTCTGTTTAATGAGCCCACAAAGCTTGATTCCATGTTACTGGTTTGAAACAGCCAGTCTTGATGTATCCACCATGGCCCAGGCATGTGTGCAGCTGGTGATCTGTCCTTAAGCACTGATTTCCAGCTTTTACCACCTCCTCTGTCTTATCTGTGCAAGACCATTTCAAGCCATTTGCAGACCTTTTGTACTTCTGGTTATTTAATGTTACTTGGAAATGGTGATAAAACCTGTGAAGAAAAAAAATCAAAATTCTGTTTCAGAGAGCTGGAGAAGCTGGGTGCTGTGAGACCCTGTGAGCCAGTGCTGAACGGTGCCAGCTCTGCTGCTCTGCCTCCCAGTATGGCTGAGGCACAGAACGTAATTGACAGCTCCTGTGCCTAAACGGTCATCTAAGCAGCAAGTCTTCTAGATTCCAGATTTTTCTTGTCCATTGTGTTTTAAGTCACTGGTTTTGTCACACATTAGATAAGTTTACATTTAGGATTAGTCTCTGCAGTGTAGCAAGTGCTTAAAGCCCTAAGCTGCTTAGTGGAAGGAGCTCTGGCCTCTTCAAATCTTGTTTTTACAGTTGCTGTAGATAAGTTTGGGGATGTTTATTTGGTTTTGTTGCTCTTGTTTTGCCTCTGATGCAAGCAGGAAGGAAAATGAGCCCTTAGTTTGGGTTAAAAAGTAAAGTAGTCTCTGTCACTCCCAGATTCTTTTTCTTGAGCACTCGTTAAGAGGTTCGTAGAAGAAATGAGATTTCATGGATATCTGGTCCAAGTGCTGCAATGCAGTTTTCTGGAAATAATAGAAAGTAGATTACACTTAGGCTTTTTTATCCTATTTTCCTTTGTAAATAAAGAGTCCAGCAATAGTTAATGCTTTGAACTAATACAAAACTCCTGGCTGTAAAAGTAGCTGGGCATTAGCATTTTACAAGGCTAATGGGATTTTAACATTCTATCAGTATCTTATTCATGTTTATTATAAGCTTACAGCCCAAAGTCTGCTTTCTATGCACTAAAAATACCAGAAAGTGATAAAGCTTTTAAGAAAGATTTGTTACAGAATTTTTTTTTGGAGTATCAATGGCAGATCTTGTGTAGGTGATGCTGGAAAATCCCTTCACCTCATTTATTTGAAAACTGGTTTTGGTTTTAAATGCCGGCACCAGGCTGGAATAGGTATCAGAAACAGAGCTGAGAGGACATAAGGGTAAGTAAAAGAAGTGCTGAAAAAGGGCAGAATCTCATGACAGAGGATAGCTGGTATGCCAGGAGTGGGCTTCCAGTGCACAGACAGCTGTTGTCATATATTTATTACACTTATTAGAGAAATAATGACTGACTAAACAAATGCTCTGACCCTGAGTGACCAAATGGCATCCCCAGAGCCACAGAGATACCCCTGAGCTTTAACCTAACCTGTCCTTGGTGCATGTAAACAGGGAAAAATGGGGTTTCTCATGGGTCCTAAACTCGTGCTTTTCCTTCTGCACAGGATTTGTTGGACCATTCCTGCACATCTGGAAGTGGCTCTGGACTTCCCTTCTTGGTGCAAAGAACGGTGGCTCGCCAGATCACACTTGTGGAGTGTGTAGGTCAGTGTCTTCTGCCTCTTTAGTTTTTTGTAGAGCTTTAGTGTTACTTTCAAGGATTCATTACATTTTTCTTCAGCATATTTCTGTTATTAATTGAGTTTAGGAGGCATTTGGGTCAAAGATACCTGGGGGCATTGACATTGAGCCAAGATGCTGTACAGGCACTGAAGAGGTGAGGAAGCTATTGGGGTAAAAAGCTTGGCTTGCAGACAGTATGTTCTGCTCTCCACAGGAAAGGGCTTGGTTTTGGTGGGGCTGGTGGTTTTTAATCCTTTTTTTGTTTGTGGATGGGTTTGGGTTTTTGTTTTCTTTAAATCATCATTTTGCAAGGAGTGATGATGGAATAGAAATGTAAGGGCTGTATCCCCAGCATTACATTTCCTTCCTGTCCTCCTTGCTGCAGAATTCACAGCTCTGTGTTGTGCACACTGACCTTGCCATGTGCTGCCTAAGTCCCTTCAGCTGCAAAAGCACTTTGATTGCTGGTGGTGAATGGTGACACCTCCCAGTTCAAACCCCTCGTGCTGCACTGGTGTGCAGGGAGGGGAGATCCACACTCCCAGGGCTTGCAGGCAAAGCAGCCAGGGAAAATGAGGGGTGCTGGAGCACAGCTGGCTCCAGTGGCAAGAAGTGCAGGCAGGGGAGATCAGACACCAGGTGTGGTGCTTGGTTCATGACAGTCGCGTTCTGCCTGCTGAAGGCTGTTTGTTAGTTCACAGCTTCTCCTGTGTTTTTCCCCCACCAGGAAAGGGCCGTTATGGAGAAGTTTGGAGGGGTCAGTGGCAAGGAGAAAATGTTGCTGTGAAGATCTTCTCTTCTAGGGATGAAAAGTCCTGGTTCAGGGAAACTGAGCTGTACAACACTGTACTGCTGCGGCATGAGAATATTTTAGGTAAGTAGGACAAGCACATTCCATATCCTGGTGTGTCTGGTGTAAAGGTGAGTTACCTGGACAGGTCAGCTGTGAAGCACTGCACGCTCACCAGGCAGCTCGCAGTCTCTGGGTTCTTGTGATAAATGGCTGAAGAGAAATTCTCAGGGAGAGACTTGCAGGAGGGGCTGAGTCTCAAATGGGGAATGTGTTGTAGCAGCTGTGACTGGCTGCTCTGCAGTATTCCAGCAGGAAGCACTTAATCAGCCAGATGAGCCAGGTGTTGGCAGCTGAGCACACAGAAAGCAGTGGAGGTGCCACAGAGCCCTGTGGAAGGGACTGACTCCTGCAGCTCTCATGGCAGAGTCCTGCCCAGTGCGTCAGTTCTGGAAGCTCTGGTGGAGCTGTGTCTGGTTCCCTGCAGAAATGGAGGGAGAAAAGGTGGGGAGGAGTTTATAATGAGATTTAGGGATTTGAATACTTTTCCTTATGGCTAAGTACAGTGTAATATGAATCCAGCATTCTCTTCTGTTTAACTGTTCTGCTCAGGTTGAGAGTAAGTGCTTTTGGTGTTTAAACTTCAGTTATAGCTGCATGATGTATCCTTTTCCCTGTAAATAGGAAAGTAAATGAACCTTGTGCATCACTCATACCTCATGTGCTTGGTTCTGAGAACTGGGAAAGTGGCTTTGTTGTGTTGAGCCATGTCTGAGGTTTAAGCAGCCCTTTGATTCCTGATAGATGTGCCCTTCTGTCACTGGTGTGCCACCTCTGCAAATAAAAGCAGCAGCACATTTTGAGTGCTGACACTGCCTCACCCAAGATCTGTCTTCAATCAATTTTCCTTTGGCTCCTTATTCTTGCTTCCTGTCAGAGAACGTTCCCTGGCTCTCTAGCTCACTCTGCTAGACATCTGTGTGTTTCCTGAAGCAGTTCCTTTGTTACTACAAAAATAATTTGGTGGCCTCCTGAAATGTGAATTATTGAACTTCCCTTCCCAAGAGAGCAAGTGACTTGGCTGAAATTACATTGCATATTTTCCTTGGTGCTCTGCCTGTGTTTAGACTTTCTTGATGACTGTCAAATTCATTGGCTATTTTAGGGACGTTTTTTAGATGCAATATTAAACAATATCATAGATTACAGAAACGTCACATTGAGCACAAGGCAGTGGATATTCTTTCTGACAAATGTATGTGAGCTTCTCATAAGCATGATTTGCTCCTTTGACTTGGGAATAAAACTTCTGTTGTTCCCAGCTAAATCTGTTGAGGTCACTGTGGATATATGCAGAGGTGACCGGAAGGGAGCTTGCCCTGAATTTGGGGTTCAGTTTTAAGACATGATGTTTCTGAAGGCAGTTCTTAAGGTCATGAGTTTTGAACAGGAAATTTTCTCTGTTTCTTCATAGAAGATCATTGTGGTTGGGCCACACATTTAACCCTTTTCTCAGCAGCCTGCACTAGCTGCCTGGGGACTCTAAAAATGGAAATGGTTATTCCTGGCTTGAGGTTTGAGGTGTTTCTGCTTTCCAGTGTGACCCTCTCAAGTGGGCAGCAGCAAATGTGCTATGACTTGGGGTCTTTCTGCTTGACTGGGAACTTCCCCACCCCCAGGTCCTTCAAAAAGAAGGAAAAATAAAAATATTTTTAAAGTGTGTGGTCCTAACAAGTAGTTTTTTGATGTGACTGACAAATATGTAAATGGGTTCTTGTGAATAGATGTGGAGTTCCAGCATTTGCTTTCAGCACAGTGGTACCTGCAGTTGTCCGCAGTACAGCTGTAATTAAACAGGCTGTGCATTGCAAGAGGGGCCAGCAGCACTGATCCACCTTGTCACAAATATTCAGAGCTGGAAGGGACCTGCGGGGATCTTTGAGTCCAGCTCCTGGGTGGATGGGCTGTACGGGGCACACCCACCACCTTGGCATTATCAGCACCTGCTCTGCCTAGCTGAGCTGCTTTCCTCGGGAGTCTTGAAGGAGCTCTGTCCGTTCATTTTCTTGTTTCTCCTTCTTCCTCTCCCTGTAGGTTTTATTGCGTCCGATATGACTTCCAGGAACTCGAGCACGCAGCTGTGGCTGATCACACACTACCACGAGATGGGCTCTCTCTATGACTACCTGCAGCTGACCACGCTGGACACGGTGAGCTGCCTGCGCATCGTGCTGTCCATCGCCAGCGGCCTGGCGCACCTGCACATCGAGATCTTTGGCACGCAGGGCAAGCCGGCCATCTCCCACCGCGACCTCAAGAGCAAGAACATCCTCGTCAAGAAGAACGGGCAGTGCTGCATCGCCGACCTGGGTGAGTGCAGCCCTGCTCCTGCCGAGCCAGGGGCCTGGGTGGCTGCGGCTGAGGGAGCGAGGGGTGCTGTGGGCCTGGGGGCAGTGTGTCCGTGTGCCCACAGTGACCCCTGCCCGTGAGCCCTGTCTGAGAGCCCACAGTGACCCCTGTCCGTGAGCTGTGTCTGTGTGCCCACAGTGACCCCTGTCCGTGACCCCTGTCTGTGTGCCCACAGTGACCCCTGTCCGTGTGCCCACAGTGACCCCTGCCCGTGACCCCTGTCTGTGTGCCCACAGTGACCCCTGCCTGTGAGCCTGTCTGAGAGTCTGCAGTGACCCCTATCCGTGTGCCCACAGTGACCCCTGTCCATGACCCCTATCCGTGTGCCCACAGTGACCCCTGTCCGTGACCCGTGTCCGTGTGCCCACAGTGACCCCTGTCCGTGACCCCTGTCTGTGACCCCTGTCCTGTCCCCTGTCTGTGACCCGCAATGACTCCTGTCTGTGTCCCCTGTCCATATGCCCACAGTGACCCCTGTCCTGTCCCTGTCTGCTGCCCTGTCCGTGATCCACAGCGATCCCGGTCCGTGTCCCCTGTCCGTGACCCCCGTCCTGTCCCTGTCCTGTCCCCCGGCGCTGCCGCTCCCTCGCGGGTGCTCCCCGCAGCGCCCGCCGCGGCCGCCAGGTGGCGCCTGCAGCCCAGCCACGCTTTTGGGGCCATTTCCCGGGTTTCCGTTGTTCGATCCCATTCCCGGATCCCTGAGGATGCAGGGGTTAGACCTCATCTCGGAGACAGTGTGTGTGCTCCCACAGACAGCCTGAGCCGTGTGCTCGCTGTCCCCGTGCCGTAGCTCTGTCAGCTCGAGTCGTGCAGAGCGTTCTGTGGGCCCAGAAGCTGGTTTGGAGTTGAAGCACGATGCACGGGTGCTGAGGAGCAGTCACTGCAGGGTGGCTTGTTCCCTTGGAGGGATGTCTGACCATAAATTTTTTTTTGCTTTTCTCTGCAGACAAGGGAGGAAATAGTGGTAGAACTGTATTGGGGCACCATTGCCTAGGCAAAAAGTGTATCAGGAGATGGGAATTTTTACATAATAATTCTACTGCATAGTTTCTGTCACTTGTGCCTGAGGGACTTGAGATGTACAGACAGGGAAAACATAAAAGCCACATACTTGGGCCTCTGGAAGTTTGCTGTGGGAATACTAACAAATGCAGCAGTAAATTGAAAATACAAAGTGTCAGAGACTGACTTTTAAATAAATTTGTAGTTCACTCTGAGGAGGTGCAGCATGTCCAGGCATTGATTGACATGGCACTGGTACAGTGAAATATATTACACTATTTACCTAGAGGTTTCAGAGGTCTGAGAGATTTTTCTAAGAGAGCACAGCAGTAAACACCTCCTGATTAGTTTTTATGGTGGTTAAAATAGCTATTTTTTTAAAATGTGAACTCCTCAGACGTATACCTGTCACATTTTTCCTATCTTCCCCCTTCATAAGGGAAACTGACCAAAGAATTTGTTGCTTCTGGCACGCATTCCTGCCCTTCCTTCTATGAGGCTCTGTCTTGTTTCCCCCCCTGGTCCCTGCCTGTGAGGATCCAGAGCCGGGGGCTGCTGTGGCACCGCAGGGTCAGGAGCTGCAGGAGCAGCAGTGGCTGGCTCAGAGTGCTGTGTGACAGAGCCCAGGGGTGGATGTCACTCATTCCTGCCCAGTTCTGCCTTTGTCCTCCCAAAGCCGTGCAGGTGCCTGGCTGGGCCTGAGCTGGGCAGCTCTGTGGGACAGCACGCAGGGCTGGCTGCTCCACGGGCCCTGTCACAGCACTGGGTCCCTGTTTCTGACAGCAGGAGCTGCTCCACAGGCCCTGTCACACCATGGGTCCCTGTTTCTGACAGCAGGAGCTGCTCCACAGGCCCTGTCACACCCTGGGTCCCTGTTTAGGGCTGGTTCTGACAGCAGGAGCTGTTCCACAGGCCCTGTCACAGCACTGGGCCCCTGTTTAGGGCTGGCTCTGACAGCAGGAGCTGCTCCACAGGCCCTGTCACAGCACTGGGCCCCTGTTTCTGACAGCAGGAGCTGCTCCACGGGCCCTGTCACAGCACTGGGTCCCTGTTTAGGGCTGGCTCTGACAGCAGGAGCTGCTCCATGGCCCTGTCACAGCACTGGGTCCCTGTTTAGGGCTGGCTCTGACAGCAGGAGCTGCTCCACGGGCCCTGTCACAGCACTGGGTCTCTGTTTCTGACAGCAGGAGCTGCTCCACGGGCCCTGTCACAGCACTGGGTCTCTGTTTCTGACAGCAGGAGCTGCTCCATGGCCCTGTCACAGCACTGGGTCCCTATTTAGGGCTGGCTCTGGCAGCAGGAGCTGCTCTGCCGTGGGCTCAGTGCCCCCAGGCCTGCAGAGCCCCTGGTGGGCAGGCTCTGCTGCCCAGCTCCCACGCGGCAGGGATGCCCTGTGATGGTCACAGCACTCTCTCCTGGCCCCCCTGCCTGCCCTGGGTGTGTGGGGTGCTGACTGGCCTCCCTCAGCTGCAAACCTTGACCTGTCAGCCTCTGCAGTCTGTTTTGCTCAGTTTGGGTGAAGTTTTATGATTTTTATCAAAGTGTTCTCTGAAGTCCTGATGTTTTCAGAGTTGGCCAGGAAATGTGGTTTCTGACCTTTGTTTGCTGTTGCAAGCTTTTTTTAAGGAAAAACTATAAACCATACATACTGTATAATATAATCTAATGCGAATTTAAAATAGCACATAAAAGTGTGTGTGGCAGTATTTGACAGAAGTACTTGGATCTGGGAGCAGACTTCTCATCAGTCTGGGGTCATGAGATGGTACATAAGGTGTCCCTAAGAAGGGTGGGGACAAACATTTCAGCAGTGCTTGTGATAGGCCAAGGGGAGGTGGTTTGAAACTGGAAGAAGGTCAGTTTACATTAAATGTAGGCAGTGTTTTACAGTGGGGATGGGCAGGCCCTGGCACAGGGTGCCCAGAGCAGCTGGGGCTGCCCCTGGATCCCTGGCAGTGCCCCAGGCCAGGCTGGACCCTGGGGCTGGGAGCACCTGGGACAGGGGAAGGTGTCCCTGCCACGGCAGGGTGGAACTGGATGAACTCTAAGATCCCTTCCAACCCAAAGTATTCTGTGATCTTTCTAGAGGGGCCATAAGCATATTCTTATCAGCTTGAAATATCTTGAAGTACATTTGAATAGTAGAAAAGTGTTTTTCAAATTTTTATTACGTTAAAGAACAGACTGTTCTTTGGAAAGAAAGGCAAATGAATGATCTGGTGATAGGTTAGTTTTTGTGGGACTGAGGTAAAAAGCCTTTTAAGGTTCACCTAAAATAAACTCCTGTTAAATGTAAATAGTTTATGTCATTCTTAGAAGATTTGTTGAGGAAATTAGGGAGAGTTTGCATTGCCCTCCCTGTCGCTTGGCTCTGCCATGCACCCACTGCTCCTCAATTTGCAGTGCTCTCTGTTTACCGTGGCCAAATGAGTGCTCTGTGTGTTTCCAAATTTACAGTAATTTGGTCCCTCACATAATGTTCTCTGCTTAAATGTTTAGTAATTAGTAGAAACCAGGTAGAGTGGTTTTGTCTGACTCATTTTAGATCTGCTTGAGGATGTTTATTTTTCAAGCTGCTGCAAATACAGTGTTTTTGTTTTCCAGCTTTATTTTTTTAACTTGTGTGTATCCTTCGTGCAGTGTTTTTCTCTGCCTTTCCCCACAGTTCGGGTGCATCCACCTACCCAAAAGGTCTATAAATAAACTTGAATGCTGTGTAAAATTGTTTTGTTCTAAGCAGCAGCTGTTTGGCCTCTGCGTATCCGTGCCCGGAGTGCTGGGGACATCCAGTGGCTGCAAAACACTTCATGACAAGGTTTTGCAAGAGTGCAATAAAATGCTTGATGATAATCCCTTAGGAGATAACGGGCCTGTCTGTGGCCCCAGGGGCTGGTTTTGCTGGCAAGTTTGGAGCTGACCCTGTTGGTCTTTGGCCAGCTGGGCCCTTGGCTCCTCTTTCCCAAACCCTCTGACGGGGTCGCTGCTCCCGGGCCTTTGGGCGTGTGCTGCTGCAGCTGAAGGGGACCTAACAGTGCCTTGTTTTTCCTGTCCTTCAGGCCTTGCAGTGATGCATTCCCAAAGCACAAACCAGCTGGACGTGGGGAACAATCCCCGCGTGGGCACCAAGCGCTACATGGCCCCGGAGGTGCTGGACGAGTCCATCCAGGCCGACTGCTTTGACTCCTACAAGCGCGTGGACATCTGGGCCTTCGGGCTGGTGCTCTGGGAGGTGGCCAGGCGCATGGTCAGCAACGGTGAGTGCTGGGCTGCTGCCCGTGGCTCTGGGAGAGCTCCCCAAGGGGCAGTGCACAGCCAGGCACCTGCCCAGAGCGCACAGGAACGGGCCCCACAGTGCTTCCATCCCTGAAACGCTGGGGAAGCTCTTGCTGTGTTGGGTGCAGTGAGGATTCCTGCTGCCACTGCTGTCAAGGCAGAGAACAGAGTGCCCTGCTCATTCTAAGGCCTGGTGAGACATAATTCATATCAAATAGCTAAGTTAAAATTTTAGATCACCAGGTCTCTATCCTTCCTTGTGTCATTAAACCATAGTGAATATTTGTAGGTTTTAGTTTCTCATGACAAGCCCTATAAAAGACAGAAAGAAAGGCAGTGCAGAAGGTATCAGAATTCAGGATTGCTTTTGCTTTACCAAGTTGGAAAGTAGCACTGGCCTGTGCACAGGTACAGTTCTGGTACTGGACACAGGTACTGTTGCGGCAGCTGCAGCACACAGAGGCTTTACCTGAAGAAATGGTGGAAGGTGCTGGCAGCTTCACCAGGTTGGTATGGATCTCATGGGACTGCAGACCTACCTGCTGATAGGTACCTGCTCTGGGAATTTGATTCTGAGTGAGCTCTGTGCCACCATGGACACACTTAAGGTGGTGCAGATCTGTCCCTGCATTGATCACATCAGGACAGCTGAAGTTTCAGGTGCTGGTGACACTAATTGCACAGAACCAGTTCCTCTGTACGCCTGGCTGTTGCTGTAAGTAATTCCATGCCCTTGCACTGGTTGGGATGGAGTAAACATCTTCCCTGGCCTCTGTGTGTTGAGCTGTGTGGGAATCATTGCTGGTCACTCTGATAACCCTGTTTGCTTTGCAGTGAGACTTTGGCATTGGGAGTGGGCCTGCAGGAGCAAGGCAGGGTGGTATCTTAGGGGGCCAGAGGCACTCATCAGCTCCCTGTGCTCTCCTGGGCTTGTGGACAGCCTTCCAGTGACTCAGCCTGATTTAGTGCTTCAGCTCACAGAAACCTTGAAGTTGTTCTAATGTGACTGCTAAGTCTGGTAGTTCTTAAGTTTTATTTATTTATTCTAATTTAATTTTTTTATTTTTAAAAACTTACCCAATGATCTTCCAGGTGACGCAGTGGTTCTTGGTATTTTCTTGTTTAGTATGAGGAGGAAAATGTGAAAGGAAACTCCTTTGGCACATAGAAGTACTTGTGTGTTGTCTGTGTGCTGCAGTAGGCGCCAGCCAGCATTTTCTCTGTACTCAGAATGTGATTTCAGTCCCCAAAGCTGAGTTTGCCTCTCTTCACATGGAGCAGTGCTGGTTCCCTGGAGAGTGTCCCCTGCTCTTGGAATGTGCTCCCTTGGTTCAGCACTTACCTGGTGCCTGGCACTCACAGCTCACATCCTTGGGAGTTGTCATGGTTGTTCCCAGGGCTCTGCTCTTGTTCCACAGTGACACCAGAAGCTCAGAGGATCCCTGATCGTTGTTCCCTGTGCGAGGCTGGAGCTGCTGCTGTGCTTTGTGTTGGGTTCAGCAGTGAGATTTGTGCATGCACAGGACAGGCTGGGCTTAAAATCACCTCAGGGCTGTGCACATGTCCCAGGGCTGGAGCCCCTCTGCTCTGGAGCCAGGCTGGGGGCTGGGGGTGCTCACCTGGAGAAGGATCCAGGGAGAGCTCAGAGCCCTTGCCAGGGCCTGAAGGGGCTCCAGGAGGGCAGGAGGGTGCTGGGAGTGACAGCAGTCACCTCCAGGCTGTGGGCTGTGCCCAGGCTGTGGGCTGTGCCCAGGCTGTGCCCAGGCTGTGCCCAGGCTGTGGGCTGTGCCCAGGCTGTGCCCAGGCTGTGGGCTGTGCCCAGGCTGTGCCCAGGCTGTGCTGTGGGCTATGCTGTGGGCTGTGCCCAGGCTGTAGGCTGTGCCCAGGCTGTGGGCTGTGCCCAGGCTGTGCCCGGGCTGTGGGCTGTGCCCAGGCTGTAGGCTGTGCCCGGGCTGTGCCCAGGCTGTGCCCAGGCTGTGGGCTGTGCCCGGGCTGTGCCCAGGCTGTGCCCAGGCTGTGGGCTGTGCCCGGGCTGTGCCCAGGCTGTGCCCAGGCTGTGCCCAGGCTGTGCCCAGGCTGTGGGCTGTGCCCAGGCTGTGGGCTGTGCCCGGGCTGTGGGCTGTGCCGAGGCTGTGGGCTGTGCCAAGGCTGTGAGCTGTGCCCAGGCTGTGAGCTGTGCCCAGGCTGTGAGCTGTGCCCAGGCTGTGGGCTGTGCTGGGGGCGCCGGGTCTCCCCGGCAGCAGGCCAGGGCAACGTGTCACGGGGCAGGGACACACTGTGGGACAGAGGTTGAGTGGCCCCTGGCACCGCTGAGGGCTCCCGCCAGGCTGGACAGAGCTCGGGGACTCCACAGGCAGCACTGGAGTAAAGGCCAGCCTGCTTCCTTTGTCTTCAGTACTGCGTGTCTCTGCAGCAGCCAGCTGTGTGCCCCGTGCTTGGGAAAGAGCACATGACAATAGTGAGTGACAGCCAGAAGAGAGAAAGTTCATCTGTGATATCCTCGTGCCCTGGGAGTGCGTTCAGAGCTCTGTGGCAGCCAGATCTGCGTGTTGGTCTCCTGCCAGGCCCTGGCCTTACCTGCAGGACAGGTGTGGCAGCAAGGGCCATGAGGTCTCACACTAGAGTGGATGCTTAAGATAGGAATTCAGCCCAGCAGGTGATATTTGGTAGCTGCAGTTGGGAAGTGCTCTGAGGAGGAGGGTGGGCGATGCTGCTTTATGCAGCACATGTCACTTGTCCTGTGTCCATGTCAGAATAGCACCAGGCAAACTGCAGGCTGGGAACTTGCTTGGGTAGCCAGGTCTCCAAATTACCCTACTGTTCTCCAAGGCACTTGTAATCTCCTGTTTCCCTTTTACAGACTTTTACAGACTTTTGCAGGGTATGCACAGGAATATCTATGGGACTTTGATCTTCATCTCCAATAGAACAGGAAAACTAAAATTCAACTGCTGTAGGAAAGATTGAGAACCTCTTTCCAGTTTCAGGGTATCCAAAGCAGCAGAGATTCTTCTGGATTTCATGTCTGGCTGTGGGACAGCAGATTTCAGTCTGTGGAATTTCTGTCAGCAGCAGCTATTTGATGTTCCTGCTGGACACAGAGGGCCTCATTAGCTCCGGCTTTTTCCACACTGCTGACCCAGATGCCTGTCTTTGAACACCAGTTTGTAAATTGGCTTCCTGAGAAGGCTGGGCTCCCTGCAGGTGGTTGGTGAGCCTGATCCAGTGAGGAATCAGAGCTCCACATGTGTCCTGGGGAGCAGGCAGAGGGGCTCCAGCCTGGCAGTGTTCTGTGGGTGGGTGACGGGCTGGGGCAGCACACACACAAACTCTGGTTTCAGTGCCAAACCCCAGGACATGGCCAGGTTGTGCGTTTCAAGACCAGGCTGGATGGGGCTTGGAGCAACCTGGGACAGTGGAAGGTGTCCCTGCCTATGGCAGGGGTGGAATGAGATGGGCTGGAGGGTGCCTCCAACCCAAACCAGTTTGTGATTTTATGAAGATGCATTGAACTCCTGAATGCCACAGGCTCTTGGGTGCTTGGTTTTGTGATGGCATGTGGTGCCAGTTACCCTGGGGATTTTACTGTTTTCATAGCAGGGAATGAAATGCTTTGAAGCACCAACTTGAGGGTCTGTGGATGCTGACATGCTTACTGGACTCCTTCAGGAATTCCAGAATCACCAAAGTGTGTGTTGAGCCTGTTAGAAACCCCAGTGCAGACCTTACATTTTTCCATCTGCAGAAATCCCAGTTTCTGGTAGGCAGAAAGCTACATGCATGGCCTTTTGGCAAGGGATTTACTTCTCCTCCTTTCAGCTCCAGCATCTGCAAAGTGGGTATAGCCCATACTTTGTGGACTTGCAATATGAGCCAATTAATTAACGTTTTGAGTAGAAAAAGCTGTTTCTGGGGCAGTGAGGGCTGTCCTGTTGTTCGGAGGCTGCATGACACTGTAGGGTTGAGTTCTAAAGTATTTTTGTGCCTTTTAGGTGGGTTTTGTGTTCCCTCTGTCCCTGCAGAAGTGCTGTTCACTGTCACAGTCGTTGAGTGATGTCTGTTTGTGTCTCACCAGGAATCGTGGAAGACTACAAGCCACCCTTTTATGACTTGGTTCCGAACGACCCCAGTTTTGAAGACATGAGGAAAGTGGTCTGTGTGGATCAGCAGAGGCCCAACATTCCCAACAGATGGTTCTCAGACCCGGTCAGTGTGTGCTGGTCTCTCTGGCATTGTCATGGAAGCTTTCCCAGTTGTCAGTCCCTGGGGAGGATCTCGATGGCCTTGTCAGCAGTGTCACCTGGGCAGGGTGGGATGTGCTGGCCTGGCTTGGGGGGCACTGGGCAAACTGACAGCTGCCAGGTCTGAGCCACTCACAGACTGGCCTTTTAGGAACATGGTTTACAAAAAACTTACAGCTGATTTTCCCAGTGGCTGTTCTCCCTCCCAGGGGAGGTGAAGGGGAGAGAAGCTGGTCCAGGGCTTTCTGTGGCCTACAAGCACAGACAACAGAATGCTGGGCTTTCCTGCCTACAAGATAGGGGCTGTTGCTCTTTTTGAAAGACTGATGCTCAAGTTGACTTTTCTTCATCAGTATCAGCCTGGCCTCTCCAGGCTGCCCTTGGAGCTGTGGAAGTCAGTTTGAAATCTGTAGGGTTGGGCAGGCAGAGTGCCCATCTCTGAGGTTTGGGTGTGGAACTGTGCCCTGTAGCCCTGTACTGGGAGCCCAGCCAGTTAAACCTTGCTGGGCATGATGAAATCACAGTCAGAACTTCTGTACCTTCTCAGCTGCCTTCATGGGTCTGCAGGAGTTGGTTTCATTGAAGAGAAATTCTGTGTAGTGTTTGCTTAATTAGAAAATAAACCCCGACGCTGTTGTTTAAAGTTACACTAGTTGGTCACTCCAGTCAGCCCACGGGCCTGTTGTGCTCTTGGTTTAATCAAGTTATCAGACTTCAGGAACTTTTCAAAACATGTAAGCTCTGTGTTTGATAACTAGTGTGAAGCCCTGAAGGTGGAGTGTTCATTAGGCAGTCAGACCTCTCTGTGTGGCTGCTTGGCCCCAGCCGGTGGTTCCTTGGCTTGTTATCTGTGAGTGACCCCTGTGCTGTGTGGTTTCTGTTCCTCCCCAGACGTTGACGTCCCTTGCCAAGCTGATGAAGGAGTGCTGGTACCAGAACCCCTCGGCCAGACTGACAGCCCTGCGCATCAAAAAGACTTTGACCAAAATTGACAATTCCTTAGACAAACTGAAAGCTGACTGTTGACCCTCTCCTCGTGGTGCTCTCCCGGCAGGAAGGCACCTGGCTGGCCCGGAGGGCTCTGGCCAGGCAGTTCCCAGCCCTGGTCCCCGTGGCTGCTCGGAGCAGGAGCTCTGGGGAGCAGCTGGGGACCCCGGGCCCTGCCCGGGCCACGCCGGGGCGGCGCTGGGGACTCAGCCGGACGGGCTGTGGCTGAGCTGGTGGCCTGAAGGAAGACAGAGAAATCCTAAGACAAGATCAGGGCATTAAACAATGGCTTTGAACAGCTTTTTTCTTTTTTCTTTTCTTTTTTTTTTTTTTGTTTGTTTCTTTTTTTTCCCTTTTTTTTAAAATTTTTAATATTTTATTTTAATTCTCCTAATCACTCCCAAGGTGAACACATGGAAGTGGTAAATTTTAATCAGCAATATTGCCTGTGCTTCTCTTCTTTATTGCACTAGGAATTCTTTGCATTCCTTACTTGCACTGTCACTGTTAATTTTAACGACATGACTTGCCAAAAATATGATTGGCTGTATCCTGCATTGATCTATGCCTGAGTAATAGGAAAAGAATTCGGTAAACTGAAAATGTAACTGTCAGACTTTAGCTGCATTTTACATGTGTACTGATGTTTACAATAATGCTGAACATTAGGAATTTCTTGTTTATCCAAAACTTGCAAATTATTTATTACTAGTGCACTTGCCAGTTTTTTAAACTGTAAAATAAGTGCATAAAGTTAAAGCTTATTTTTATGTGGCCTCTTTCATGATTTCTTACACAGACGTTTTTGTAACACAATATAACCTGAAACATGAATTGTTTTCTGTATTATCATATTACAACTTGATAGTCACATTTTAAGTGCTTCACATTTGTAGGTGTGTGGTCTGTACCATATTTTCAGTTGGAATATGGAACGTATATATAGCCATTTCCCACAGGACCTTGCGTCTGGCATCTCACTGATCTGGGAAAGGAAAGCAATGGAGGAGTTAACTAGAATATTAGGTCATGAATGCTGTGGGGAAAATGCATTTTATTTCTTCTAAGCTATATAATATGCATTTAAACTCTGCCAGAAAAATAACTATTTTGTTTTAATCTACTTTTTCTATTTAGTAGTTATTTGTATAAATTAAATAGAATGTTTTCAAGTCAAACGTGGGAGTGTTTTAGTTGTGTTACTGCCTGTCAGTGATCAGGTGTCCCTGTGTGGAGCCTGGGCTGCACCTGCAGGGTCCTGGGGGCTGCTCGTGCCCTGCTGAGGCTCCAGAGGGGCAGCAGGAGGTGCTGGGCTCTCCCTGGCCACGTCCCTGTCCCCCTGTCCCTTGGTCAGGATCCCCAGAGGGGCAGCAGGAGGTGCTGGGCTCTCCCTGGCCACGTCCCTGTCCCCCTGTCCCTTGGTCAGGATCCCCAGAGGGCAGCAGGAGGTGCTGGGCTCTCCCTGGCCACGTCCCTGTCCCCCTGTCCCTTGGTCAGGATCCCCAGAGGGGCAGCAGGAGGTGCTGGGCTCTCCCTGGACATGGCCCTGGCCACGTCCCTGTCCCCCACCCTCCTGTGGTCAGGATCCCCAGCCCTGGGAGGCAGTTGGCTCAGTGGGCACCAAGCCTTCCCTCTGCCTGGACTCTCCATCCACTCCTCTCCTTCCTTACACCCCGTGGAGGAGCCCAGGAGTTCCCTCTTGCCCTTGGAAAAGAGCTCCTTTATTCATAGGATTGGGATGCCCCAGGTGATCCGAGGCTCTGGGCAGGGATCAACCTCTCCACGCTTCCTCTCTGGGGTGAAACACTTCCCTGAGGTTCCCTTCAGCACTTCAGGTCTAGCAGGTTCTGCTCCGCTGCCCCTCTGTAACTGTTCCTGCTCAGCCCCACGCTCCCTGTCCCATTGCAGCCAGGTGCAATGCCTCATTCCCAGTGCAGGAGGAGCAGCAGCAGCCAAGTGTGCGGGGTAGGTGCTATCTGGGGCTGCGAGACAGCTCTGCAGAGCAGCCTGAGCTGGCACCAGCTGCCAGGTCTCTATTATATGTGATGAGAAGAAACCAGGAAAAGTGGGATGCAGTGAGTTTTTCTCTTAGTTTGTAACAGGAATTCAAATGCCTGAATGTGTTTTGGTTTAAATTGGTGTGTGTGTGAGCCGTGCCCTGGGCTGGCTGGGACACGGCTGCCTGTGCCACAGGGGAGCCAGGGCTGCACTGGAGCTGTGGAAGGGGAGTCAGCAGTGCTGGGAGCTGAGAGTGGGCACTGCCTGCAGCTCTGCAGTGCCCCGTGCCTGCTGGGACACCTGCCTTTCTCTAACAGCTGATGGAACAGGCAGCAGCACTTGAGCCTGCCTTGCTTCCCACCTGGTTTTTGTGGCGGTGCTTGGGGTGAGGCCAGCAGGGGTGTCTGGACAGGCTGGGGTGACAGGAGGTGGCACTGCAGAGTGGGGACAGGGCAGAGGTGGCAGTTCAGTGTGCAGTGTGTGGTCAGGTTTTTGGTTGGAGTTTTCACCTCTCCAGTGTTTTCCAGTGCAGGGCTTGGAGGAGAGAGCAGCCTGTTGTGCTGAGGGTTAGTGACAGCTCTGGCCATGCTGGTGGAGGCTGGGCCGTGTCCCTCCAGCCCTGCCACTCTGGGTCACAGCATCTTACTGGGCAGTAGGTCCTGTTAAATACCTGCTCCAGCTCTTCTTTGCCCTGCAGCATCCTCTGCAACGTGCTGTGTCCTAGAACAGCACTGACTGCAGGCTGGGAGCAGCTCTGGGTTGGGTTTGGGTTCCCAGCCCCAGCGCTGGGTACTGGCTGTGAGCTGTGCTGGGGTTGCTTGGGATGCTGCAGGATACGGGGCCTGCAGCAAGAACACCACGGCTCTCTCTCCACCCCCTGTCAGGGAGTTGTGCAGAGCCACAAGTTTCCCCCTGAGCCTCCTTTTCTCCAGACTGAGCCCCTTTCCAGCCCCCTCAGCTGCTCCTGGGGCTCCGTTCCCTTCTCCGAACACACAGGGGATAACTGACAAAGGGATAAAACCACAAGCCATAGGAACACCCCAGTAATACTCTTTATCCTGTGTTAGGTAAAGGAGATTGTCTGGAGAAGCCACTGGCAGAGTAACAGAGTCTGTCAGTGCTGGGAGTCCTGTGCACTCCCGGGTGTGCAGGGCAAGGTCACGGTCACTGCTGCTGCTCCAAGGAGTGCCTTCTGCATAGCAAAGCATCCAGGGTTTATTTTAAACATACTTCACTTTCATCCCTGCTACTGAAGTGCTTTTGGTCCAGGCAATGACTGAACTATTTGAAGTGTTAGCCAGTGTATATGTTGGAATTGGGTCGCTTTTTGGCAAATGTGAATCAAGAAGGTGAAGAGGAAAGTAATCATTGGGAGTTACTTCTTAGCAAGTTCTGGTCCCTTGGCTGGGATAAGTCGTGCCCCACTGTGCTGTCCTGATGTGCAGTTACTGCTGAGGACAGTCAGGCTCTGTGCTGCCCAAAGCCAGCGGGCATAGCTGGGCTCCCCTTGGGAGCTGGAGTGGGGCAGAGAAGGGAGAACTCAGTGACAGCCAGGGAAGTGTTACCTGTGTGATTTAAGCTCGTCTCCAGGTGTCTGGGCAGTCACTGGAGAGCATTCCTTGCTGCTTTTCCCTGGAGGCGTCAGGGCTTGGGCAGTGGGGGAGGTTCCACGTGAAGGGAACACCCCAGCCTCCCATGCGACTTTCCGGCGTGTTCATTAATCAGTGTTCCTCTAGTACCTCCACAAAAATCTAATCTTCTAAAGAGATTTGGAATCCTTATACATAATCTGCTGCAGTGAGGGTGTCGCTGCGTTTATTACTATGGCGATGGCACCGGCAGTCCCTGCTGCTGCTGAATTATTCATGTGTCTGGCGGGTTTGCACTGCACCAGCCAGGACAGAGCTGGGATCTGAGCCTGCTGAGGGGAGGCCCTGCCTGGAAGAAGGGCTCTGATGAGCAGCACTGCCTGTGGGATTCAGCTGTCCTGCTGGTGGGGACAATCCCCAGCAGTTACACCAGGAAGACTGGATGGATCCAAGGGTGTGTCAAATTTTGAGGGGTATGGGAAATGCAGATTTTTGTTTGGATTTCTCTGTTGCCCAGAGAGGCTGTGACTGCCCCTGGATCCCTGGAAGTGTCCAAGACCAGGTTCAATGGGGTTTGAAGCAGCCTGGGATAGTGGAAGGTGTCCCTGCCCATGGCAGGGGAATGGGAATGGGATGGGCCTTCCAACCCAAACCATCCTGTGATTCCACGATAAGCAGAAGGCTGGTTTGTTACTGGTCAGGAATGTGGGGCACTCCAGGGTGTCCTGGGGATGGAGAGCTGCTGGGAGCAGCCTAAGGCCAGGCACTCCAGCTAGTGTTGCTGTAGGGAAGTCACTGAAGGCTTCCTCCCTCTCAGCTGGAACTTCCCTTGTGGGCCTTCTGGGCTGGAATTATCCGTCAAAAATCCATATGAAGCCTTCCAGAATTTTATTTACCTGAATTAAACTGTTTTGATAGGGACAGTTCTCTTCCCTGTGAGGCAAAATGTCTGCTGTACAAAGTGCTGAGCCTTGGCGCAGTGGTTGGCACTGGAGAAAGGAAGCAAAGACATTCCAGGTGCTGTTCCATTTATAGAGAGAGACTCTTAAGCACAGCATACATTTAAAAGATAAGGTTTGTGTGAGAAAAGTGGAAAAGTCGAGCTACTGAGGAACTGTGATGGGTGCTCTCACCTGGGAATAGCACCTGGGCTTTGCATTCCCAGTTAGAAGGGAAAATCCCAGCACCTTCAGAGCCTGGCCCACAGAGCTGTGCCAGGACAGAGCCAGAGCCTGCCAGGGAGGGCTGAGCTCTGCTGGACCCAGCTCGTGTCCAGGCAGCCCCTCCTGGGGGAAAAGGCTGCAGGAGCAGAGCTGGGACCTGCCCCAGGGTGCAGCTTCTCTGTGGCCTTGTCCTGCAGCCCCTGGTGCTGTGGGCGGGATGTGCCAGGGCTTTGGGGCACTGACCCTGGCTCACCCTGCTCTGCACCAGCCCGACTGCGCGGGCTCTGGGGCCAGGACTGGCACCGCAGTGGCTGCCCTGTGTCACGCTTTGTGACCTTCAGCTCTGTGTCAGAACCCAGAGTGCAGCCCTGGGGCTCCCATCCCGTCCTTGGGGCTCTGCTCTCCCAGGTCTGAACCTCTGAGGTGGATTTTAAAAATGATCTAACATCAGTAATTAATAATTTGTCTCTAACTGCAGCCCCCACCCAAGCACTGACCACCTTCTCCAGTGCAGTGACTGTCCACTTCTTCTGTCACCAAACTACCTGATCTCCTAAAACCAGCAGCATTCAGGTACTGGCATCAGTGTCAGCAAGTCCAGGTCTTGGTTTCTGTGCTAAAATATTATCCTCTCAAAAAATGAAAAGCTGATGCTGTGTTCAGCTTCAACACCTGGATTTTTCTTCTTCCTGTGGGTATTGTGGAGAGATTTTTTTAAAGGTTTTTTTGGTTGTTTTTGGTGGCTTTCACAGCATGGAAAAGGCCACGCATACCTTCCTCTCATCCCTGTGTATTGTTCTTCTGTTCAAGCTCAGAGATAAGCCGTGTGTCAACTGTGAAAAACTGTGCCAGAAGGAAATCATACCTAGCAAGGCCAGGGATTTCTTGGTTAAAGACATTAAAACTTGCAGTCAGCTTGCTCTTTGGATCTTAAAAGATGATGACACCCTTAGTGCACTGCCAGCTGGAGTCAAGGACTTTGCATCGCCCCCATCTCCTCCCCCATGGGTCTCTGCAGCAGTTTTCTCAAATTTTCACTACCCAAAAATCCTTTTCCCAAGTTTCAGGGGTATTTCAGATTCACAACATGACTCTCTTTTCATTCTTGGAATGTTCTGGAAAACCTGGAGCCTTAAAATGCGATCCCACTTTAGTGCCTGCAGTGATGCTGGCTTGGCTGTGTCCTGTGCGCAGCGCAGGGAGCTGAGGGCAGCTGGAGCTGGCCGGGAGCTGGGGCAGAGCTGCTCCCTGCCTGGAAGGTCTGGGTGCAGCCCTGGCCTGCCCCAGGCCGGGCACTGACCGATGCTGTGCCCAGAGGGCCTCGGTTGTTTCCCCTCTCCCTGAGAACGCGCTCACACCTGGGCACAGCCGCCCTGTCAGGTCTCTTGTGACGAGATTCTGTGGGAATCCAAAACATGTGAGAGCCCCTCTTCACTGGGAGAAAGGACACTGGCATCAGGAAATAAAAAAGGTATTTTGTTGTTTCTAATTGTTTGCTGAAGTGAGAGAACCTGCAATTGTGTCTCCTCTGCAAGCACTTGAAAAAAAATTTGCATGAGAAACTTGACACAACTCCATGTTCTCAGTGTCTTCTGCTCTGTTTTATGAGGATCTTGAATTCAAATTAAACCCTTAGGAGAAGGGCTCTGGCCCTCTCCCTTATTCCAGTTTGGTGCCTTTGGCCATTCCAGGTGGATGGTTTGGTTTCCCTGTTGCTGTTTCTGGCAAATCTCCTCTCACTCCCCTGGGAGATGGTTCCAAACTGGGCCACTGGAGACTTCCCACTGGAAATATGGTGTGTTGGGCTTAGGTAGAAAGAATGGCCCTGGATCCCTGGCAGTGTCCCAGGCTGGGTTGGACACTGGCCTTGGAGCACCCTGGGACAGTGGGAGGTGTCCCTGCCCATGGCAGGGGTGGAACAGGGTGGCCTTTAAGGTCCTTCCAACCCAACCCATCCATGACGAAATAACTTTAACTACACTAATGCTCCCCCTTTGGACACTTCTTATGCCTGATGCTCAAATACTCCAAGCAGTTCCATTACTACCCTCCTCATCAGAAAGGCTCCCACCCACTGCAATGTGACCTTCCCAGGAGATTTATGGGCTGCTGTGTGCTTGATTTCTGAGCCACAGGAAGCAGCATCTGGGGAGGGGGTGACTAAAGAATTATAAAATGTTTCTTGGAACGGTTTGGGAATTTTCCACCTCTTGTTCTAATTGCCACAGCTAACAATATAATGCTTTTGCCAGAATGTATAATCCTGATCAGAATTTTTTGGTGGTTTTATGGCATTTCTGGATGAGCAGTGTGACTAAGGGAGTGCAAGGCTGCTCTGTAGCCAGGACACTGATGTGGGAGGCAGAGGACCAAGGGGAGGGGTAACTGCTGACCTGCTGCCTGTGACGGGGAGTTTGTGGATTCCCTTTGGGGTTTTTTTGCACAAAATTTCAGTAGATCTTGGTTTTGTTCTGATGTGGAGCAAAACAAATTACGAAACAAAATTCTCAGCTTCTGGCCAACTCAGTAAGTGCTTTCAGTCGGCAGAGGTTTCTCTGGTGGTACCTATTTCCAAAGACTCTTAAATCCCCAGGACAGGCTGTTCCTGTCCCCCATGAGCCATGCCATGCAAGCAGCCAAGGTGGGGAGCACATTTGTCTCACAACAGCCTCAAAGCCTGGTGGGGTTTTTCCCCTCCCATCCCTTTGTTGTTCTTTTGGTTTCTGCTGGTGTTTGCTGTGTCAAATGCCTGAGGAAGATCAGGCAGAGGGTGAAGGCTCAGTGATGATGAATAACCAGGACCCAAACCTTCAGGTCCCTGAGTGTATATATATATATATATATATATATATATATATATATATATATGTGTGTGTGTGTGTGTGTGTGTATATATATATATATATGTATATATATATATTTTTTTTTTATTTAATAAAAGCTTTGATTCTCCTTCTTTACAAGTGCAGGAGATACTCTTTTCATCGCTTCTGCAAAGTGTAAGTAAACATGTTCTGTACATTTTCTTTCTTAAACTGAAGAAAAACTAATTACATAATTCCTACTTTTATCTCTTCCTTTACATGGAAAAGCAGAATAATTCTGTGCTGTGAACCAAAACAGAGTCTGAACAAGTTGTATTCACATTTTCTGGTAGCATTGAGCAAATGAAGTGCATTGTTTGTAAGACTTGGGAAGGAGTGGAAGCGAACACGGATGTGCCAGGACCGGTGCTGCCCTGGTCTGGTCTGACAGCAGGGTGAGCAGTGCCCGGGTGCTGCTGAGGATCCAGTGTTCCCTCCTGGTGTTCCCAGAGCCAGCTGGGATCTCCAGGAAAGTGATACATGGCTTAACAGGTACTTGGCAAGTGATGGGTGGCTGAGCAGGTGCAGGACATGGAGAGCCGTGGGCAGGGAGCAGTCACCGGCTCCAGGCTTCCAGAAAGGAAACAGTGGCAATTCTTCCTCTCCTGTTTTATTGCTCTGACACCCAAACCTTCATATTTTATTGGATCCTCTCAGGTATTTTCTAACCCCCCTGCAGCATTTCCCAAGCAGTGAGGTGTGCAATATCTGCTGTGCTGTGTTTCAGTGCAATAAAACATCAGCCCATAGGGATTGCTGTGTTGGACTTCGCTGCACTAAGATGTTGCAATTCCCATCACAATTAATTAAGGATGGGGTGACATGGAAGTCTTGAGTGTCTTCCCGGGATCTCTTTAAATGAGGATTTTAAAAAGAAAAAAGTACAAGAGCAGCTTTTTCTGGTGCTGTTTAACAGCCACTTGATCCCAATACTTGGGTTTCATCTCTGCTGGGTATGTACTGTGGTGGAGGGCAGTTTGTTTTCTTGCAAAAGGAATTTAGCCAGATGATTTTTGCTTGTGAAGGTGTAATCACAGAATCCTAGAATGGCTTGGGTTGACAGGGACCTTAAAGCTCATCCAGTGCCATGGGCAGGGACACTTCCCACTGTCCCAGGTTGCTCCAAGCCCCGGCCAGCCTGCCCTGGACCACTTCCAGGGATGGAGCAGCCGCAGGTTCTCTGGGCAACCTGTGCCAGTGCTTTTCTTCCTAACATCTAATCTAAATCTCTTTTAATTCAAACCCATTCAGATATTGCAGAAACGCTGCAAACTGTTCAACATGTTACTGTTCGTGGGTGATTCGGTGCAGCCTGATGGAGAAGTCCCGGGGCAGGTGCCAAAAGGCACCGATGGGGATTTGGCAAAACTCCCAAGATTAAAACCCGTCCTTGTCCCAGGGCCGGTTTTGCGCATCTCTGCGGGCAGAAGCCCCGAGGGCGGCGCGGCTGCGGCGCGGAGCGGGGCCGGGCAGCGCCGGGAGCGGGGCCGGGCGGAGCGGGGGCTCGAGGGGCCCCGGCCCGGTCCCCGCTCCGCTGCCGGCGCTGCCCGGGCCCCGCTGCCGGCCCGGGGGGCGGCGGAGCCGAGCGGGGCGGGGGTCCGGGCGGGGCCGGCCCGGGCCCCTCCCCGCCAAAGCCGCTAAAGCCGCGGGCGGCGGGGCCGGTGAGCGGCACCGGCGGGGGAGCGGCACCGGCCCCGGGGCCATGCGGGGCGCGCCCGGCTCCGCGCTGCGGGCGGCGCTGCCGCTGCTGGGCGCCGCCGTGTCCCTGTGCGCAGGTACGGCGGCACCGGGAGCCGGGGAGCGGCGCCGGGAGCCGGGGAGCAGCGCCGGGAGCCGGGGAGGGCGATGGTCGGGGCGCTGCTCTAGAGCCCCGCTTATCCATCCCGGCCGCGCGCCCGTCGCCGTTCGGGGGGTTCGGGCTCTCGGTGCCTCCAATCACGGCCACGGGTACCGGTAACTGGGTCAGCGGGGACTTACCGGAGCGGAATCCCTGATCCCCGGGGCTTCCCGCGGCATCCCGGGCGGATCCGCCCCGGGGCTGCTCGGGGCAGATCCTCGGACGGAGCGGCCCCGGTGCCGGTGCAGGACCCGTCCCGGCGCCCGGCGGTGCCCGTGCCCCAGCGGAGGCGGCCGGGTCCTTCCGCACAGGTAGCACAGCTCCCTCAATCGGCCCTTCACAGCCCCAGCCCGCGCTCCCCGGCAGCGCTCTGCGAACCAGCGGTAAGCGAGGCAGCGTAGCACAGAATATTTTACAGATTTGCTGTTAGGTTTACTGGGTTTTACCTTTCTGTCCGTGTTATCACCAGAGCAATTTCTCTGTGTGGTGCTCGTTAGGACCTTGCAGAGAGGGGAGGTAGAGCCCCAGGTGCGGGAAGACCGCGCCCATCCAGCTGCTCACAGAACCCCTGCTTTTGGCAGGGAGGAGGAACAGAGCCCAGCTGTGGGCTGTGAAGTGCTTCTGTGTAGTACTGCACATCTGGTAACCTCTGGTACCTCCACGGGGTGTAAATCCTGCTCTGCAAGAGCTCTTCTCCTTATTTCTCTGGAGCTGTGCTGTGTTTGGAGTGACCCCAGGGACAGGCAGCCCGGTGTGCCCGAGTTAAACCCGAGCCTTGCAGCGCCGTGGCTGTTGCCAGCTCCCTCTGGAGAGCCTCCAGAGCACTACGGAACCGCGCTGGATTTGATTGTTTTGTGAATCGAAGTCCTGCATTGCTTTGCTCTCCGCAGGTGCAGTGCAGGGTCCTCTCCTCCTGCCCTGCCCCAGAGCCGGGCTCAGGCCTGGGGTGTGCACGGACCAGACAGGCAGATGTGTGCCAATAGGGGGACAGGCAGTGTGACTGTCTGGATGGAAAATTCCTTGTCAAACCCCTCAGACGTGACTTTAGGAGTGCTCCGGGCTGGGGACTCTTGTGCAAGCAATTCCAGCCTTGCCGTGGATCAGAGCTGTCAGCCTGGGTTATCTCAGCTGCTCCCCTGGAGTTTGTACTCTCAGCCCCTCACGGGCTGGGACCAGCAGGTTCTTGTTCAGCTCCGTGCAAGAGCTGCAGGACACAAAATCCCTGCACTCACAGCACTCTGCTCTGACACTCGTGTCCCATAAAACCTTCCCAAGGATACCTCGCCTGCTCAAACCCAAAAATGTCCTTTGGCAGCTTATTCCACCAAAAGTAATTTCCCTGGGTGTTGTAGCCCTTTCCCTGCCCTGTCAGTGTTAATTTCAATGCCTGGACCCAGCTCCTGCCTGCTGGGTTTTGCCTTGGCTGCTGAGCTTTTCCAGAATGGGGATTTTGAGCGTCCAGCATCCTCCTTCCCAAATAATGATACTTGCAAATATTTATAAAATCATTCCCCAGATGTTTATTTAAGAAATCAAAACTCTAGAACTCCGTGATGTCTCTCATTCAAAGATATTTTCTTCTCAATTCTAGAACAAATACTTTTCCTCTGTTCTCTACAACTTTCTAGTTTTTGTCCTGTTTGGTATCAGCCCTTCTTACAGTATATTTATATAGGGAGTGTTTCTTCCAACTATTTTCTTTCAGAGCCCTCTCCAGAGCGGGAACTTCTCCAAATTTTTCATTATAGTCCAAAAAGCAGATTTGTTTTTTTCTAAGACCTCTCATTGCTCAAAATTCTGGTTTTGCCTTCTGAGGAAATGTGTCACAAGAGAATAAATTTGTCACTTCCATGGCTGGGGCTGGATCTGTCCCTGCTGTGCTGAGGGGCCCCTTGGCACCCCCAGCCCCACAGCAGATGCTGGAGGGAGGATGGGCTGCACTGGGGGGCTCTGGGCTGGGAGCTGCTGCCTCTGTTGTACCTGTGGCAGCTGCTGGGAGTCCCCAGCAGGCACAGGTGGGATGGGCTGTGCCTGCTGGGTACACCTGGAGAGGGAGAGGAGGGGTTCCTCCCTCCTGCTCCGTGGAAGTTTGCTGCCCAGGGCTTTTGAGTGCCTGTGAAATGGTGAGCACCCGACCCCATTCATCTTCTAGGCGCGACCTGTGATTTCTTCATAGAACCCTCACACCTCTCCAGAGCTGCCTTTGACATGGCAGCTCAGCTTCTTAATGCCTGATCCCCTTGCTCTCTGTCCTGGAACTCTTCCTGCTTCTCCCGTGCCTTTCTGAGGTGGGTGACAGTGTCTGATCCCACATGGCAGAGCAGGGCTGCATCTTCTCCTGGTGTCTCCTGCTCTCCCCGGGGAGGCACAGCCCTCTGTCCCCAGGGGCTGAGAGTGTGCTGAGTGTGCTGTCCCTGCTCGGGCACAGCTGAGCCCGTGGTTCTGTGTGATGTCGCTGTCCCTGCCTGTTTGTTCTGTGTGATGTCGCTGTCCTCTGGCTGTTGGTGCCACAGCACAGGCAGTGATGGAGTCCCCATCCCTGGAGGGACCCACAGCCCGTGGGTGTGGCACTCGAGGACCCAATGGGTCAGCAGTGACCTCAGCAGAGATGAGGAACAGTTGGATCGGTCTCAGAGGCCTTTCCAATCCAAACAATTCCGTGATTCTGTGGTGAAATTGTTTTGCAGTGCTCTGAAGTCAGTCCCGCTCGTGCCTTCAGCAGCCCCCGTTACCCATTGCCCCTGCAGCTCCCGGGGCTCTCAGCCCGGCCCCGGGGCACAGCCCGGCCACAGCCCGGCAGGATGAGCTGCTGCTCCTTCCAGAGCCCGGCAGGATGAGCTGCTGCTCCTTCCACAGCCCCATGGCCACAGCCTGGCAAGCTGAGCTGCTGCTCCTCCTGCCCCAGCCCCAGCTGCTGCTCCTCTGCCCCAGCCCAGCAGGCTGAGCTTCTCTGCCAGCAGAGTTTCTCTGCCGTGGTCAGTTCCCAGCAATTGTGCAGTTGGAGAGCAAGGGCTGTGCTAGACCCACGCCCTCCCCACAGCACCTTTACTGGGACTTCTTGTCCTGGCTCCGTCACCAGCACGGGGCTGGACCATGGGAAACAGCCAGGCTGTAATTTTTAGGATCTCCTTTGAGCCCCTTTGTCCCACAGTGAAACTTTTGTCAGCTGGGCCCCTTCTGAGCCCGGTCGGTCAGGTCCAGGTGTGTGTCCTGTGGTGAGAAGCATCCCTGCCCAGGGATGGAGGTGCCAGGGGCAGCTGTGTCCTGGCACTGGGGTCTGTGCCTGGGGCAGGGGATCCAGCCTGAGTGGAGAGCCCACAGTCATGGGAGCTCCAGGTCTGTTACTTGGAAATAAAATCAAAGTGTATCTAGAAGGGCACAATAGACAATGACCATAAAAAATGATCAAAGATGGAAATGTTCTGGATATTCAGCATTTCCTCCCATCAGGCCACTTAGATCTTTGCTTTCCAATTTAATTTTGAAATGCTCTACTGCAAGCTGTGGTGAGTAGTGATGGATTATGACTTTGTGGAAGATAAGTGCCCTGTTAATCTGTGTAGTAAAAAGTTTGTGCTGAGATGTAGAACCTTGTGTGGCTCATAAGAGAGGGCAAGTCTGGGCTTTGCTCCCCCAGAGATTTTAGTTAAAAATCTCAGTTAAAAACAGAGTTTTAGCTTTTAGTTTTCTGTTAGCCCCATGGTATGTGGGCTTGTGTTAAGGGTTCAGTTCCTTCCATTTAACTTTTGAAGTTGCACTATGAATGTGTTTCGATTATTTGTTGTCTTCACGAAGCTGGTGTTTGAAGCCCTGTCCTCCCATCCCTTGCTGCCCTGCAGTGTGACTCTCTTGCTCCTCAGCTATCGGTGATTCATGTGCTTGAGGCTGACACTCGGTCGCCAAGGGCTGGAAGCACACAAACCCATCTCCTGTGTTTGCTGGGCATCAGGTGCTGCTCCTGCTGCTCCAAGGCTCACTGCAGGGCGTGTCAGCCTGTCCTCTGTGTTTTCTGGCAGTGGCACTGAGAGCTAACAGGCAGGAAATGTCGCTTTTTGGGGAAGTCAGGCAGATTATTTTCTTCTTTGAACACCAAGTCATCCTGCCCTTGATGCATGGTGGGACTCATCCAAGAATCTGGTGTGTAGTCCCAGCTCCTACTGCAATAACAGCAGGAAAAATGTCCTTGAAAACCATGAATGTGTTAAAAACACCAGAGAAGGGAAACCTCTGCTCCTGGGGTGTGTGTATCCAAAATCTGCTGTCCTTGTGTGCCAGGGTGGGCATCTCCTGTGCCCCTTGTGTGCCAGGGTGGGCATCTCCCGTGCCCCTTGGCTGGCTCCTGTACCCAAAATCTGCTGTCCTTGTGTGCCAGGGTGGGCATCTCCTGTGCCCCTTGTGTGCCAGGGTGGGCATCTCCCGTGCCCCTTGGCTGGCTCCTGTACCCAAAATCTGCTGTCCTTGTGTGCCAGGGTGGGCATCTCCCGTGCCCCTCTGCCAGCTCGTGTTCTCCTGCTGCTGTGGGGCCCTGTGGGTGCCAGCTGCCCTGGGAGGGGTCCCTCTATCCCTCTCCTGTCCGTGGCTCCTGTCCCTGCCAGAGGGAGCCCGTGGGGTCCCTGTCCTGCCCAGCTCTCCAGGCAGTCCTGGTGGGCAGCCCAGGTCCTGCTGGGGTGGGGATGGGCTCTGGGGGGGCTCAGGGCACGCTGGGGAGCGATGCTGCAGAGCTCCATGCTCAGGGAGCTGGCACAGCCTGTGGCCAGGCCTGCATGCCTGCCGTGCTCTCTGCAGCCCTGGCGTGCCTCAGTCGTTCACTTTCTCCTGATTTCTCAACCAGAGAATGGAATGTTTTCAGGGAATTGTTGTGCTAGAGTAAATAAAGGAGTCCTGCTCATTACCAGATTAAAGAGTGCCTCATTTTGAAAGTCTGGGGGCACATTTTCTGCCTGCCTCTTTAATCCTTTGACTCTTTGACAGTCACCTTGTTCCGTTCCTTGGTTTCCAGGGGGTGGGAGTCCTGACTTTTGCCCTGAGACAGAGCATCCCCAATGGCACTGGCAGGACTGTGCTCAGGGATGGCTTTGGGGAGGGAGGAGACATTTCTTGCTGTATAGAGGATTTCAGTCAGTAGTTGCCAATTCTTCCTCTTCTCTCGTGCTCTGGGGGAGGGAAGCAGCTCAAGGGTGGTGCTGCCTTGGGCAGTGGGAGGAGGCTGTCCCATCACTGTGCTGCTCCCCTGTGGCCTGCAGGCCGAGGGGGTGCCTTGCTGGCCCCTCTGGGACAGCACGGGGGAAATCAGAGCAGGAATGATCCAGATGTGTGGGGTGAAACTCGGGACACATGGCCCGTGGCTGTAGATGGGCTGGTCATGGAGCTGACCTGGGCAATCCTCTCCAGTGCAAGGAGTGGTTGTGAATGACCAGGAGCAGCCCTGGGCCGTTCCTGATGGAGCAGAACAGATAAAGCACAAGCTCTGGTGAGTGCTGTGTCCCTGAGGATGTCAGCAGGGCTGGGACACAGCCCCCCTGGAGCAGCAGTGGATGCACAGGTGTCTGTGCACAGGAGGAGCTGTGTGTGAGGCACAGCAGGGCTGTGACACTGGGTTTGTGGAGCAGCAGGGGTTGCACAGGTGTGTGGGGAGCTCTGTGTGAGGCACAGTGGGGCTGTGACACCGGGTTTGTGGAGCAGCAGGGGTTGCACAGGTGTGTGGGGAGCTGTGTGTGAGGCACAGTGGGGCTGTGACACTGGGTTTGTGGAGCAGCAGTGGATGCACAGGTGTGTGGGGAGCTCTGTGTGAGGCACAGTGGGGCTGTGATACCGGGTTTGTGGAGCAGCAGGGGTTGCACAGGTGTGTGGGGAGCTCTGTGTGAGGCACAGTGGGGCTGTGACACTGGGTTTGTCACCCCCTGCCCAGTGGGGTGGCAGTGGGAAACCCCTGGATCTTCCCAAGGGAATGTGCCAAAGGGCCCGGGCTGCTCCCCTAAGTCCACAAGAGCTGAGGCAGCTGAAGTGGCACGGGTGCAAGAAACCTGTGTTTTAATGGCTGTATTCAATCACCTTCCTGCTCTGTTAACAAAGGGTTCTGGATGGACACAAGGGCTCTGGAAACAGGCCCAGGGATTTGCACCACGTTTGTGATTTCTGACAATTTTTCTGCACGAGAAGTCAGCCAGCAGCACAGGCAGGTGTCTGAGCAACCCGAGGCTTCTGCTTTTGTAGAATTACATTTTAAGGGGGTCTCTGACAGTCTTCTGTGAGGAAAGTGTCTTGTCTTTCCCACAGCTCCAACTCTGGTTGTGTCTCTGAGCAGATTCAGTTACAGTTTTCCATTTTCCCCCTGTGTGAGGGCAGGATTGGGTGGTGCAGAGCCCTTGTGGTTGTGGCTGCTGTGGGCAGGTGAAGGGACAGGCAAGGGGTGCCGTGGTTTTGGGAGCCAGCTTTCAGGGGAGCTGCTTTTTGGGGTGGCCATTCTTCTCCACCACAAAAGACAGATGACAACTCTAAAATCCCCTGGGGCCGAGGTTTAGACACTTGTCACCTGTGGGTGCTGGGCCTGTGCTGCTGGGGTGCCCTGGGGCCGGCTGCAGCCCAGCACTGACCCCGTGCCAGAGCTCTCGGGGTGCCCTGGGCAGGCAGCTGGCGCGCTGTGCTGGGCTCTGCGTGCCCCCGACAGCTGTGCCCAGCTGTGCCCCGCTTGCAGGCCTGCAGTGCGTGTGCCAGCTGTGCGAGCACACCAACTTCACGTGCCAGACGGAGGGCGCCTGCTGGGCCTCGGTGATGCTGAGCAACGGGCGCGAGGAGGTGGTCAAGTCCTGCGTGTCCCTGCCCGAGCTGCACGCACAGGTCTTCTGCCACAGCTCCAAGAACATCACCCGGACCGAGTGCTGCTACACCGACTTCTGCAACAACATCACGCTGCGCCTGCCGCTCGGTGAGTGCCCCGCTGGCCTGGGCTGGGGGCACCTCCTGAACCAGGCTGGGGCTGCCCGGGCACACTGTGGGCTGGGGGGCACATTCTGAACCAGGCTGGGGCTGCCTGGGCACACTGTGGGCTGGGGGCACCTTCTGAACCAGGCTGGGGCTGCCTGGGCACACTGCGGGCTGGGGGGCACATTCTGAACCAGGCTGGGGCTGCCCGGGCACACTCTGTCCTGGGCTGGGGCTCCCTGGGCACACTCTGTCCCAGGCTGGGCACACTCTGTCCTGGGCTGGGGCTCCCTGGGCACACTCTGTCCTGGGCTGGGCACACTCTGTCCCGGGCTGGGGCTGCCTGGGCACACTCTGTCCCGGGCTGGGCACACTCTGTCCTGGGCTGGGGCTCCCTGGGCACACTCTGTCCCGGGCTGGGCACACTCTGTCCCGGGCTGGGGCTCCCTGGGCACACTCTGTCCCAGGCTTGGCACACTCTGTCCCGGGCTGGGGCTCCCTGGGCACACTGCAGGCTGCTCCCAGCTGCTTTCACACAGCAAACCACAAACTGCAGCTCTGCGATAAACTGCAGTTTCCTGCCTTTCTAAGGGTGTCCCAGCACTGGCCTTCATGTCCTACAGCGCTGTCCTAGGGCAGAGCAGTGGGGCACCCCAAGGCACTGCTGGGACCCCTTTGGCCCAGGCACTTTCAGCAGCCTGAGCCTGGGGTGGATGTGAGCAGCCTGAGAGGCAGCTGGTCTGTGCTGTCACCCCAGTGTCACCCCAGTGTCACACCGTGTCCTGCTCAGCAGGGCTGGGAAGGAAGCTGTGAGATTCCAGCTCCCCATGAGAGGGAGGAAGAAGGTTGGCACTCCCAGGAGCCCCGTGTGTCACCCGGCTGGTGCAGTGTGTGAGTCTGCCAGGCTCAAAGTTGTGTAACAAAGTTGATTTGGTGCTTTCTAAAAATAAATATTTATACTACTTTTAGCACAATTTTAGTTTAATTTTTTTCTTCTTTCCAAGATTTGGAAAGAAAATCCAAATTTTGCGTTTATTCCAGGCTTTTATAAAAAAAAGGTGTAAAATACACTGTTTTATCAGAT
Source organism: Molothrus aeneus (assembly GCF_037042795.1). Taxonomy (NCBI): domain Eukaryota; kingdom Metazoa; phylum Chordata; class Aves; order Passeriformes; family Icteridae; genus Molothrus; species Molothrus aeneus. The sequence goes on along the minus strand of NC_089652.1, from coordinate 38,473,760 downwards.
AATACCTTTTTGTATACTCACAATAGTGAGATATGTTGCAGGTAAGAAAGAGGCAAATTAGCACACAATCTAAAATTATAGCTTGAATTCAAGAAGCTATCATGTAGTCCTTAATGGAATTTGAAAGGCTGTTGCTGGGCAGACCATGGGGGAGCCTTGGGCACTGTCACCTCCTGGTGAACCCTGGTACCAACCTCACCTGAGCCGTGGGGCAGGAATCAGGATTGTTTAATTGGTGCTAAGGATGATTTGTATGATGCTTACAGATGACTGGGAATACAAGCATCATCAAGTCACCCTAGGACATTGTTTTTCTTTCAGCTGGCCACAGAAGGGACACACAATTGAGGTCATGCTGTAGAAATAAAGTGCCATGGTGGTTTTTCCGAGTTGGGAAGAAAGCTGCTATTTCTAGAGGAGCAGTGGAGGCGCATCTGCTGTTCTAGCACTTGAGCTGGGACTTGCAAAGCCTCTGGTTTCATATTTCCTTTTTTCCCCAAAAAAAGGACTGAATTATTACCCTGAGCCCTTTGCTCCAAAGGTTCAGGGGAACCCATGTGAGTGGGAATTGTGGCAGTGCAGTGAGGTTTCTGTGCTGGAATTGTGGCACTGCCAGGAAGGGGCCTGGGGACAGCTCCGGGGCAGGGCCCTTGTCCCTGACATCTGACAAGTGGCACCTGGGACAGACACCTGGGTAGGGAAGGTCGCTGTGCCTTGTCTGTACGCATCCATGTACCCATCCATGTACCCATCCATGTATCCATCCATGTATCCATCCATCTATCTATCTATCTATCTATCTATCTATCTATCTATCTATCTATCTATCCATCCATCCATCCATCCATCCATCCATCCATCCATGCATATATCCATCCATCCGTCCATCCATCCATCCATCCATCCATCCATCCATCCATCCATCCATCCATCCATCCATCCGTCCATCCATCCGTCCATCCATCCGTCCATCTATCCGTCCATCCATCCATCCATCCGTCCATCCATCCGTCCATCCATCCGTCCATCCATCCGTCCATCCATCATCCATCCATCCATCCATCCATCCATCCATCCATCCATCCATCCATCCATCCATCCATCCATCATCCATCCATCCATCCATCCATATATCTATCTATCCATCCATCTATCCATCCATCTATTATCTATCTCTCTATCTCTGTGCTCTGTACCCGCTGTGAGCCTGTCCTGCACAGTGTCCCCTGCACAGAGCCACTCCTGCTGTCCCACACAGTGTCCCCTGCACACTCTGGGGTGGCAGGGCTGCCTCAGTGAGGTGCCAGAGCTCCCGGGGTAGGGGATCCCTCTGTGTTGCTCTCCATCCCTGTTTCAGGGAAACCTCAGCCCTGTGGAAACAGAATGAAAAGGGTTTAGGAGATGCTTGCCATGTCAGTTAACAAGCAGCAGTTCCAAGGAGGAATCCTGCTCATAAATCCTCTTACAAACTTCCTGGATCACCCCTGGAGCAGCCTCTTGAAGGCCTCAAAGGGAAAACCTGTGAACAAAATGTACCAGCTTTGTGTTCAGGAGGGTTGGGGTTGCTCTGGTGAACAGACGTGTGGTATTGACTGCAGGAAGGAAGCAGTGGGTGCTGAGCCTGTTTGCTGCTGCTCTTTGAGACCCCACATCACCGTGGTCACTCTCAAACTCCAGGTTAAGGTGTACTTGAGGCCCAGCTTCTCCCTGAAGGGAAGGAGTAACCTGGCATGGGGTGGAGTTTGTTATCCTTACATCTGCTGCAGCTCCGAGATCTCATTTGTACTCATGGTTTTGAGTGTTGAGGGTTTTTTTATGGGTCATATTTCTGGTTTGTTTCATTTCAGGGGAAAGCACTGGTTGATTTTTCTTTTAAACTTATTTCAAATTTTGGGGACATGGAAAGAATCATGTGTGTGTGTTCCTGTGCAAGTGAATCCCTCAGCAGTGTCTTCCTAGAGCTTCTTGATATCGCGCTCCTTGGGTGGTGGTCAGAATGCTGGCCTGAGACCAGAACAGAAGGTGTGTGGGGGAAAAGCTCCATCGCTTACAGACGTGTGGTCTGTTCTGTCTGTCCTGTCTCCTGGCCAGGACCATGGTGGGAAAGCATCGAGTGGAGAAAAGGAGACTCAGGGGTGACCTTTTCACTCTCTGCAGCTTTCTGAAAGGAGCTGTGCTCTGGTGGGGTTGGTCTCTTTCTCCAGGCAGCACTGACACAACCAGAGGTCACAGCCTCAAGCTGCACCAAGGGAAATATAGGCTGGATATTTGGAAAGAGTTTTTTACAGAAAGGGTGAAAAACTTCTGGAATGGCTGCCCAGGGAGGTGGTGGGGTCCCCATCCCTGGGTGTGTTTAACAAAGCCTGGGTGTGGCGCTGGGTGCCAGGGTTGAGTTGAGGTGTTGGGTGGGACTCGATGAGCTTGAAGGTCTCTTCCAACCCAGTGATTGTGTAAATCTATGATTGTGTGAATCTGTGATTGTGTGGATCTGTGATTGTGTGATTCTGTATGAATCTGTGGTTCTGTGTGATTCCTTGTGATCCTGTGTGACCCTGTGTGAATCTGATTGTGTGATCCCGTGTGAGCCCGTGACCGTGTGACGGCTGCGGTGTCCCAGCCCAGCGGGTCCCTGTGTCACGCTGCTGTGTCACTGTCCTGGTGTGTCTGTCTGTCTGTCTCAGCAGCAGCGGCGGCAGGGGCTGCGATTCTGTGTGAATCCATGATCCTGTGTGATCCTGTGTGATCCTGTGTGACCTATGTGATTGTGTGATTCTGTAATTGTGTGACTGTGTGACCGCGGCGGTGTCCCACTCTGTAGCCCCTGTGTCATTCTCCCGTGTGTCTGTCTGTCTGTCCCGCAGCAGCAGCGGCGCGGGGCGGTGCCGCTCGGGTCCGTGTGTCACTCTGTCTGTCTGTCTGTCCCGCAGCAGCGGCGGCGCGGGGCGGCTGCGGGCGGTGCCGCTCGGGTCCGTGTGTCACTCTGTCTGTCTGTCTGTCTGTCTGTCCCGCAGCAGCGGCGGCGCGGGGCGGCTGCGGGGCGGTGCCGCTCGGGTCCGTGTGTCACTCTGTCTGTCTGTCTGTCTGTCCCGCAGCAGCAGCAGCAGCGGCGCGGGGCGGTGCCGCTCGGGTCCGTGTGTCACTCTGTCTGTCTGTCTGTCTGTCCCGCAGCAGCAGCGGCGGAGGCTGCGGGCGGCGCGGGGCGGCTGCGGGCGGTGCCGCTCGGGTCCGTGTGTCACTCTGTCTGTCTGTCTGTCTGTCCCGCAGCAGCAGCGGCGGGCGGCGCGGGGCGGCTGCGGGGCGGTGCCGCTCGGGTCCGTGTGTCACTCTGTCTGTCTGTCTGTCTGTCTGTCCCGCAGCAGCAGCAGCAGCGGCGCGGGGCGGTGCCGCTCGGGTCCGTGTGTCACTCTGTCTGTCTGTCTGTCTGTCCCGCAGCAGCAGCAGCGGCGGAGGCTGCGGGGCGGTGCCGCTCGGGTCCGTGTGTCACTCTGTCTGTCTGTCTGTCTGTCCCGCAGCAGCAGCGGCGGAGGCTGCGGGCGGCGCGGGGCGGCTGCGGGCGGTGCCGCTCGGGTCCGTGTGTCACTCTGTCTGTCTGTCTGTCTGTCTGTCCCGCAGCAGCGGCGGCGCGGGGCGGCTGCGGGCGGTGCCGCTCGGGTCCGTGTGTCACTCTGTCTGTCTCTCTGTCTGTCCCGCAGCAGCAGCGGCGCGGGGCGGTGCCGCTCGGGTCCGTGTGTCACTCTGTCTGTCTGTCTGTCCCGCAGCAGCAGCGGCGGAGGCTGCGGGCGGCGCGGGGCGGCTGCGGGCGGTGCCGCTCGGGTCCGTGTGTCACTCTGTCTGTCTGTCTGTCTGTCCCGCAGCAGCAGCAGCAGCGGCGCGGGGCGGTGCCGCTCGGGTCCGTGTGTCACTCTGTCTGTCTGTCTGTCTGTCTGTCCCGCAGCAGCAGCGGCGCGGGGCGGCTGCGGGCGGTGCCGCTCGGGTCCGTGTGTCACTCTGTCTGTCTGTCTGTCTGTCTGTCCCGCAGCAGCAGCAGCGGCGGAGGCTGCGGGGCGGTGCCGCTCGGGTCCGTGTGTCACTCTGTCTGTCTGTCTGTCTGTCCCGCAGCAGCAGCAGCAGCGGCGCGGGGCGGTGCCGCTCGGGTCCGTGTGTCACTCTGTCTGTCTGTCTGTCTGTCTGTCCCGCAGCAGCAGCGGCGCGGGGCGGCTGCGGGCGGTGCCGCTCGGGTCCGTGTGTCACTCTGTCTGTCTGTCTGTCTGTCCCGCAGCAGCAGCGGCGGAGGCTGCGGGCGGCGCGGGGCGGCTGCGGGCGGCGCTGCTGGCGGCCGTGGCGGTGCCGCTCGCGTTGCTGGCGCTGCTGGCCGCGCTGCTCGCCCGCTCGGCCCGGGGCTGCCGCCGCCGCCCGCCCAACGTGGAGGAGCCGCTGTGCGAGGGCAGCCTGGCGGGCACGGGCAAGACGCTCAAGGATCTCATCTCGGACATGACCACCTCCGGCTCCGGCTCCGGTAGGTGCGGGCCCGGCCGCCCCCGCTGCGCCCGTGCGGCTCCGCCTCTGCCCAACCACAAAAATTCGGTTCTCTGTCGGAATGGAGGCGTTAAAAAAGGGAGCTCGGAAATCAGAACCAAGTGTGAAACCCAGCGCTGCCGGCCGATGCAACGTGGCAGATAATGGAAGGTGCTAAGCTCACCTGAGTGGCTCAGGATGCTGCCTCCCAATTTTTGTTTTTGTGTTTCGTAGCAGAATAATGTTCCTCCAAATTCTTGTTTTGAGCAGAACGTTCATATTTTAAACATTTTCCTCATTTCTACTGTGACGCCTCCATTGCTGTTGAGAACTTGTTAAACCAAAGAAACCTATAAATGAGGTGGGAATTCCAGCTCATTTGGCCAGTGATGTACAGCCCAACTTTCCCTAACTAGAGCTTTTATTGAAAAGTATGTAAACTATGCTTGCTTTTATTTGTAAGTGAAAAACGCACAAATGGTGCCTAATTTAATTTATTTCCATGAGCTGCATACCTCTGAGGATTAAGTTGTTCTTCCCTAATGCCTTTTCACAGCTCTAATGAGCAGACTTTGGCGTTATTTATGCTGAAGTTTTTAACTGTTCCCAGCCAGACCTGAGCCAGGAACAGGGCTGGACTCGAGCAGAACCAGAGCCCCATGCACCGGGGTGGTTTGTTGTGATTTCAGCCAAAATAAAGGTTGCAGTTATTAAAAAAAACCCCAAAAAACAAAAAAAACCCAACCCCCCCTTGTTTTAAGTCCCCAACAAATACGGAATTAAATCAAACCAGGCAGAGTGTGTGGCTGGCAAAGCACAGTGGAGCTGCTATAATAATTTATTTTTATTTTCAAAAATTTCAGCTAGAGTAGAGCAACTGATCGACTGCAGGACAGCTGCAGTCTGTATCAAACCAAATGGAGTAGCTTGGGCCAAATTTTAAGATTTTTACTGGGGTTTTAACAAGTTTTTTCTATGTACAGACACTGGGAAGTAACATCAAAAAGTCTGATTTGAGGAGATACTGGTTGGGAGAGGATTTTCCCTTGGCATGGTTGGGAAGCAAAGCCATGGGTGCAGCTCACTGGGAGAGGGCAGTGCTGGGGTTTAAGGTCCCAGCTGAGCCATTTCACAGGCACCTGCCTCTCTTTTTCTCCAGGCCTGCCTCTGCTGGTCCAGAGAACCATCGCCAGGACCATTGTGCTGCAGGAGATTGTGGGCAAAGGACGGTTTGGGGAAGTGTGGCACGGGAAATGGTGCGGGGAGGACGTGGCTGTGAAAATCTTCTCCTCCAGAGACGAGCGGTCGTGGTTCCGGGAGGCAGAGATTTACCAGACGGTGATGCTGAGGCACGAGAACATCCTGGGCTTCATCGCTGCTGACAACAAGGGTGAGCAGCACGGGGGCTGCCTGCCTCCTGCATGGCTCTGTGTCGCAGGCGTCTTGTCATGAAAAAGCCTTTCCGTGGGATTTTTCCTCCTGAGAAGCTGAGAGGCCTCAGGAACAAAATGTACCCAATGGTTATCTGCTGCTGTGGAATGCAACAGGTGCATCTGGGATTGGGCTCATGGGGTTGTTGCTAATTAATGGCCAATCACAGCCCAGCTGGCTGGACTCTTTGTCCGAGACAGAAGCTTTGTTATCATTCCTTTCTATTCTTAGCTTAGCCAGCCTTCTGATGAGAACCTTTCTTCTATTCTTTTAGTATAGTTTTAATATAATATATATCATAAAGTAATAAATCAGCCTTCTGAAACATGGGGTCAGATCCTCGTCTCTTCCCTCATCCTGGGACCCCTGTGAGCACGGTCACAGCTCTGCCAGCCCTAACAGCTCTGATTCTGTGTGCTGGGCTGGGTGATGGTTGGACTCCGTGGTCCTGGAGTGCCTCCCAGCCCCAGTGGTGGCACTCACGGAATCCTGAGTGACTGTCCCAGCACAGCTTCTGCTGCCCCAGCTCCCTCTGAAACACAGCCCTGGGCTCTTCCCTGGCTCACCTCCCTGCTGGCATTCCCCAAAAAGGGGAAGGCTTTCCCTGGCTAACATTTCTGTGAAAAACACCAATCACTTGTTTTTAAAATTTTAAAAGTTTAATAGTAATAAAATGGTTATAAAAATAGTAATACAATTAGGGTAATTATAATTTGGACAATTTGAATTAGGACAATATGAGACAATAAAGACAAAGAGTTATGGACGTCCAAGTACCTTTTTCTGGGCAGCACGAGCCTGAAAAAGGACACAGGTTAACAGAGGATTAACCCTTAAAAGCAATAGCCTGTTGCAGATTCATATACCTCATACATGATGCATAAATTCCATTCAAACACAGGATTCTGTCTGGTCATCATCAACTTCTTCCTCTGAATCCTGACAGTGCCTTCGTGTCCTGTGGCTGCTATCTCGCTGCAAGCCCTTTCTTTGAAAAAAGCATCCTTCATAGCATAGTTTCTACTTTAACATTTTTTTTATAACCTAAAACTATATTTAACACACTATTAAGAGAATTAATACAGCATTACTTTCTAACACAACACATGTAATATTCATTTTAATATTTGCGCAAAGCCAATCATAAAATACATGCATTTTTCACAATTTCTAATACTCCTGCTTCCTCTGGCTAGATAATGGGACGTGGACTCAGCTGTGGCTTGTCTCCGAGTACCACGAGCAGGGCTCTCTGTTTGACTACCTGAACAGGGGCACGGTGACCGTGGAGGGCATGGTCAGGCTGGCACTGTCCGTGGCCAGCGGCCTGGCACACCTCCACATGGAGATCGTCGGCACGCAAGGCAAGTGCTGCCCTCCCACTTTCCTGACAGTGCTTTAAGGAGCCTCGGTGCTCTCAAAAGCGTTCATGGGCGGCGTGGTGTCGTGAAGTGTTTTCCAAGCTGCTGACGCCAGGGGGAACAGTGTGGGTGAGAGTGGGGCAGTGCAGACAGGGGAGAGGGATTCCCTTCCCACGTCCACTGCCTGCGCTTTGTCCATGCCTCCAAAGAGATGCCTACAGAAGTAGCTCTGCCGAAGGTGAGTGAGCGCTAATGAAGGAAAAACTTGGAGAAATTTCTTCATGGGAAGGTTTGTCCAGCCCTGGCACAGGTTGCCCTGGGCAGTGGTGGGGTATAAAGCTGTGTGGATGTGGCACTTGGGAAAATGGGTTAGTGGTGGCCTTGTCAGTGCTGAGGAATGGTGGGACTCAGTGGTCTTAGAGGGCTTTTCTGACCCAATCCATTCAGTGATTCAGTAATTTTCTAAACAAATTTGGATGGTGAACTTCCAGTTTCTCCTTTTGTGCTTTATTCCTGAAATACAGATATTGAAAAAAAAATGCTCCTAAAGTTTTCTTTTGAAGTTGAGAACATTTAGCAGAGATTTGCTTGGTTCAAAATAAGCTTCAATATTTCTATAGGGTACAGTAACAAAAGTGAATAAAACTGTTTTTACATCCTTGCTCCTTGCATTAAAATCCACACTGTTGTTACCAAAACTGGAGGCGGTTTCTCTTGCTGTGAGCAGGGAAGCCAGCGATCGCTCACCGGGATCTGAAATCCAAGAACATCCTGGTGAAGAGGAACGAGACCTGCGCCATCGCCGACCTGGGCCTGGCCGTGAAGCACGACTCGGTGCTGAACACCATCGACATCCCCCAGAACCCCCGCGTGGGCACCCGCAGGTGGGTCAGGCACTGCACCCCCAGACCCCCGGCATGGGCACCAGGAGGTGGGTCAGGCACTGCACCCCCTGAACATCCCACAGAACCCCCACGTGGGCACCTGCAGGTGGGTCAGGCACTGCACCCCCTGAACATCCCACAGAACCCCCACGTGGGCACCTGCAGGTGGGTCAGGCACTGCACCCCCTGAACATCCCACAGAATCCCTGTGTGGGCACCAGGAGGTGGGTCAGGCACTGCACCCCCTGAACATCAGCCAGAACCCCTGCATGGGCACCCGCAGGTGGGTCAGGCACTGCGCCCCCAGAACCCCGGCATGGGCACCAGGAGGTGGGTCAGGCACTGCACCCCCTGAACATCCCCCAGAACCCCCGTGTGGGCACCCGCAGGTGGGTCAGGCACTGCAGTCCCTGGGTATGGGTCAGGCACTGCACCCCCTGAACATCAGCCAGAACCCCCATGTGGGCACCTGGAGGTGGGTCAGGCACTGCACTCCCTGAACCCCTGCATGGGCACCAGGAGGTGGGTCAGGCACTGCAGTCCCTGAACATCCCACAGAACCCCCGTGTGGACACCTGCTGGTGGGTCAGGCCCTGCACTCCCTGAACATCCCACAGAACCCCTGCATGGGCACCAGGAGGTGGGTCAGGCACCGCAGACCCTGGGGATGGGTCAGGCACTGCAGTCCCTGGGCATGGGTCAGGCACTGCAGTCCCTGGGCATGGCCCCTCACAGCCCTGTCCCCATCAGCCACGTCCCCTCTGCCCTGGCACTGGGCAGGGATGGCCACAGCCCCGGTGGGGAGGGAGGGAGGCTGGGTGGGTGGGTGGAGGATGTTGCAGGTCCTGCTGTGGATGGAGCTCTCTGCCTCATGTGAGGCATCATGTGCTGGTCACCCTGGTCACCATGGTACTCTGGGCTGGGCAGGGCACAGCTGCAGCATCACGAGGGCTCACAGGGCTCCCACGGGCACGTGGCAGCACAGCTGTGGCCTTTGGTAGGAGCTGCCCCAGCAAAGTGACCCTGTGTGCCCCAAAGGTACATGGCCCCCGAGATCCTGGACGATGCGATGAACACGAACATCTTTGAGTCCTTCAAGCGGGCAGACATCTACTCCCTGGGGCTGGTGTACTGGGAGATAGCCCGGCGGTGCTCCGTTGGAGGTGAGGCTTTGGCCTTTCACCCAGTCCCAGCTGGGTTTGGGTTGGAAGGGACAGTCGAGCCCTCCTCATTCCACCCCTGCCATGGGCACCCACACAATGATGCATCTTCCCAGGAATCACCGAGGAATACCAGCTGCCTTACTACGACCTTGTGCCTTCTGATCCTTCGATAGAAGATATGAGAAGGGTTGTCTGTGAACAGAAGCTCAGACCAAGTATTCCAAACCAGTGGCAAAGCTGTGAGGTAAAAGCAATTTTCTAGTTTATTCTAGGTTTATTTTGTAGGGTTTTTTTTTTCTAGTTTTATTTTATTATTTACATTTTCAAGTTTAAATCAAGACAGAACTTTTCAGTGAGAGATAGGGCACTCAGTGCCCAGCTTCTCCTGAATTTAGAAGCTTCATATGTCTAGCTGTCCTTCAGATCAATACAGAAAAAAACTCTCTGCACCAAGTGCTTGATGCTGTCCAAGGCAGATCTTAATTGATGCTGCTGCTGTTGTGTCACTGTTTCAGAGCACTGCACTTTATCTCCCTGTATTAAAAATGGAAAGCAGGGGGTGGTGGTTGTATCTCTGGCTGTTGTATGTCCTCCTGCAGACCCTGTTTGTACCTGGGTCCCATTTCTATCCCCCAGCCCCTATCTGTACCCTGGTCCCATTTCTGTCCCCACACACTCTGTTCCCAGGTCCAATTTCTCTCCCCAGTCCCTGTTTGTACCTGGTGCCATTTCTATCCCCCAGTCCCTGTTTGTACCCGGGTCTCTTCTTTGTCCCCAGCCCCTGTCTGCACCCGTTCCCATCTCTGTCCCCCACACCCACTCTGTACCCAGCCTCATCTCTGTCTTCAGCCCCTGTCTGTACCCGGTGCCATCCCTGTCCCCACACCCTGTCTGTACGTGCTCTGTCCCTGTCCCCAGTCCTGGTCTGTACCCATTCCCATTTCTGTCCCCAGCCTGGTCAGTGCCGACTCTGTTCCCATCCCCAGCCCTGGTCAGTACCCATTCCTGTTCCCATCCCCAGCCCTGTCTGTGTCCATTCCCGTTCCCAGCCCCTGTCTGTGTCCATTCCCGTTCCCAGCCCCTGTCTGTGTCCATTCCCATCCCCAGCCCCTGTCTGTGCTCATTCCCGTTCCCATCCCCAGCCCTGTCTGTGCCCATTCCCATCCCCAGCCCCTCTCTGTGCCCATTCCCATCCCCAGCCCTGTCTGTGCCCATTCCCATCCCCAGCCCCTCTCTGTGCCCATTCCCATCCCCAGCCCTGTCTGTGCCCATTCCCATTCCCATCCCCAGCCCTGTCTGTGCCCATTCTCATGCCTAGCCCCTGTCTGTGCCCATTCCCGTTCCCATCCCCAGCCCTGTCTGTGCCCATTCCCATGCCCAGCCCCTCTCTGTGCCCATTCCCATCCCCAGCCCTGTCTGTGCCCATTCCCATCCCCAGCCCTGTCTGTGCCCATTCCCATGCCCAGCCCCTCTCTGTGCCCATTCCCATCCCCAGCCCTGTCTGTGCCCATTCCCATGCCCAGCCCTGTCTGTGCCCATTCCCATGCCCAGCCCTGTCTGTGCCCATTCCCATTCTCATGCCTAGCCCCTGTCTGTGCCCATTCCCGTTGCCATCCCCAGCCCCTCTCTGTGCCCATTCCCATCCCCAGCCTTGTCTGTACCCATTCCCATCCCCAGCCCTGTCTGTACCCATTCCCATGCCCAGCCCTGTCTGTGCCCATTCCCATTCCCATGCCCAGCCCTGTCTGTGCCCATTCCCATGCCCAGCCCCTGTCTGTGCCCATTCCCATTCCCATGCCCAGCCCTGTCTGTGCCCATTCCCATTCCCATCCCCAGCCCTGTCTGTGCCCATTCCCATCCCCAGCCCCTCTCTGTGCCCATTCCCATCCCCAGCCCTGTCTGTACCCATTCCCATCCCCAGCCCTGTCTGTGCCCATTCCCATCCCCAGCCCTGTCTGTGCCCATTCCCATCCCCAGCCCTGTCTGTGCCCATTCCCATCCCCAGCCCTGTCTGTGCCCATTCCCATTGCCATGCCCAGCCCTGTCTGTACCCATTCCCATCCCCAGCCCTGTCTGTGCCCATTCCCATCCCCAGCCCTGTCTGTGCCCATTCCCATGCCCAGCCCCTGTCTGTGCCCATTCCCATGCCCAGCCCTGTCTGTGCCCATTCCCATTCTCATGCCTAGCCCCTGTCTGTGTCCATTCCCGTTCCCATCCCCAGCCCTGTCTGTGCCCATTCCCATCCCCAGCCCTGTCTGTGCCCATTCCCATTTCTGTCCCCAGCCTGGTCAGTGCCGACTCTGTTCCCATCCCCAGCCCTGGTCAGTACCCATTCCTGTTCCCATCCCCAGCCCTGTCTGTGTCCATTCCCGTTCCCAGCCCCTGTCTGTGTCCATTCCCGTTCCCAGCCCCTGTCTGTGTCCATTCCCATCCCCAGCCCCTGTCTGTGCTCATTCCCGTTCCCATCCCCAGCCCTGTCTGTGCCCATTCCCATCCCCAGCCCCTCTCTGTGCCCATTCCCATCCCCAGCCCTGTCTGTGCCCATTCCCATCCCCAGCCCCTCTCTGTGCCCATTCCCATCCCCAGCCCTGTCTGTGCCCATTCCCATTCCCATCCCCAGCCCTGTCTGTGCCCATTCTCATGCCTAGCCCCTGTCTGTGCCCATTCCCGTTCCCATCCCCAGCCCTGTCTGTGCCCATTCCCATGCCCAGCCCCTCTCTGTGCCCATTCCCATCCCCAGCCCTGTCTGTGCCCATTCCCATCCCCAGCCCTGTCTGTGCCCATTCCCATGCCCAGCCCCTCTCTGTGCCCATTCCCATCCCCAGCCCTGTCTGTGCCCATTCCCATGCCCAGCCCTGTCTGTGCCCATTCCCATGCCCAGCCCTGTCTGTGCCCATTCCCATTCTCATGCCTAGCCCCTGTCTGTGCCCATTCCCGTTGCCATCCCCAGCCCCTCTCTGTGCCCATTCCCATCCCCAGCCTTGTCTGTACCCATTCCCATCCCCAGCCCTGTCTGTACCCATTCCCATGCCCAGCCCTGTCTGTGCCCATTCCCATTCCCATGCCCAGCCCTGTCTGTGCCCATTCCCATGCCCAGCCCCTGTCTGTGCCCATTCCCATTCCCATGCCCAGCCCTGTCTGTGCCCATTCCCATTCCCATCCCCAGCCCTGTCTGTGCCCATTCCCATCCCCAGCCCCTCTCTGTGCCCATTCCCATCCCCAGCCCTGTCTGTACCCATTCCCATCCCCAGCCCTGTCTGTGCCCATTCCCATCCCCAGCCCTGTCTGTGCCCATTCCCATCCCCAGCCCTGTCTGTGCCCATTCCCATCCCCAGCCCTGTCTGTGCCCATTCCCATTGCCATGCCCAGCCCTGTCTGTACCCATTCCCATCCCCAGCCCTGTCTGTGCCCATTCCCATCCCCAGCCCTGTCTGTGCCCATTCCCATGCCCAGCCCCTGTCTGTGCCCATTCCCATGCCCAGCCCTGTCTGTGCCCATTCCCATTCTCATGCCTAGCCCCTGTCTGTGTCCATTCCCGTTCCCATCCCCAGCCCTGTCTGTGCCCATTCCCATCCCCAGCCCTGTCTGTGCCCATTCCCATGCCCAGCCCTGTCTGTGCCCATTCCCATTCCCATCCCCAGCCCTGTCTGTGCCCATTCCCATCCCCAGCCCTGTCTGTACCCATTCCCATGCCCAGCCCTGTCTGTGCCCATTCCCATGCCCAGCCCTGTCTGTGCCCATTCCCATGCCCAGCCCTGTCTGTGCCCATTCCCATTCTCATGCCTAGCCCCTGTCTGTGCCCATTCCCATCCCCAGCCCTGTCTGTACCCATTCCCATCCCCAGCCCCTGTCTGTGCCCATTCCCATGCCCAGCCCTGTCTGTGCCCATTCCCATTCTCATGCCTAGCCCCTGTCTGTGCCCATTCCCATCCCCAGCCCCTCTCTGTGCCCATTCCCATCCCCAGCCCCTCTCTGTGCCCATTCCTGTTCCCAGCCCCTGTCTGTGCCCATTCCCATCCCCAGCCCTGTCTGTGCCCATTCCCATGCCCAGCCCTGTCTGTGCCCATTCCCATTCTCATGCCTAGCCCCTGTCTGTGTCCATTCCCGTTCCCATCCCCAGCCCTGTCTGTGCCCATTCCCATGCCCAGCCCTGTCAGTGCCCATTCCCTGCAGTGCCGAGTCCCTGTCCCCAGCCCCTGTTGAGTGCCCGCTGGTGTCCGGCAGGCGCTGCGGGTGCTGGGCCGGCTGATGCGGGAGTGCTGGCGCGCCAGCGGTGCCGCGCGTCTCACGGCGCTGCGCGTCAAGAAAACCATCTCGCAGCTCTGCGCGCCCGAGGACTGCAAGGCCTGAGCCCCCGCGGGACGAAGGGGATGAGGGGCCTCCGCTGGCTCCCCGGCGTGGCTGTGTTGTTGTTTCTGCTCTACCTCAGACGGCGCGGTCAGCGCTGCGGTGCCCGAGGCGGCGCCCAGCTCCGGCGCTGTGTCCGGCCCTGGCACCGGGCAGCTCGGCGCTCACGGTTTGGGTTTGGCACAGCAAGTCCGTGACTTGCTCTGGCTTTTTTCGGTAAATCAGACACCGGTGAATGGCAGGAAGGAGCTTAAATCATCATGGCAGTGTAAAAATACCTTTTGCTGTTGTGCTTTTCATCCTTGTCAGACCCCAAACGTCCTGGAAGTGTCTGGTGTTGGTTAAAGCCTGTTTGTGAGACAAACCTCGTATTCTGTCCTCAAACCAAGTAAAAGACCAAATTAACCCAGCTTCTTTACCTGTTTTTTTTTTTTTCAATTTAATTTCAGGGACCTGAAAAGTGGTTGTCAGTAAATGCATTTTGAATTACTATATTTATAATTACCCAAGCAATTAGAAAAGATGAAAATTCCACTAAGTGTGTACACTGTGAGCAAAACCATTGAGTCAGTTCCCTATTAACATTTATTTTTATTGTCTCAATTTCACATACAATATCATGGTTAAAAATTGAGTTGTTTTACTCTCTCTTTTGTTCATTGAACAGATCAATCAAGGGACAACTTTTCCTTTTAACAGTTGTTAGGAAAAATAATAGAGGCAACACTTTCCTGTTAGCTGTGAAGGGATGAAACAGGAGAAATTCTACCTAAACTGAGAAAATATTTATTTTTAGCAATGTTTTTCCAATCACTGGCAGCATTTTTTTAGTGCCTTTTGATGTATTAAGGGGAAGCTTTAACAAAAGCCAGTGCAGCGTGTTCAGAGGTTTTTTACAGAATTCTGTAACATGAGGCTGGTGATGAATATTTACATTTCTGACCAGGTCTCCATAATATCAGAAGCCAGCAACGTGAGTTGCTATGTTAAAATTCAACAAAGTTCTGGCATTTTGTGAATTTTCGCCCACTCCATGGCCTGCATATTTGAATGTAGTGTTGGAGTATTCTTAATTGGCTATTTACATGTTTCTAACTCCATCTGGCCCATGGGAACTAATCCTGAAGATGTTTCCAGAATAGCAAAGCTTTGCAGAGATCTGCTGTGGCCCCTGCAGCTCCATGGCAGGAGCTGTTGGTGCAAAGTCTCTTCACTGGAGCTGTTGCAGGGAAGGAGGTGTTAAACTTTTACTGAGTGCAGGGTCAGTGGTGCCATCCATTGCTCCGGTTTCACCTGCCGTCCTCGCCCTCAGGAGGCCGTGGGTGGCTTTGGGCACCTTGAGAGCTCAGCCTGCAGGGCTCTGAGAGCTGCAGCCCAGCCCTGCATCCTGCTTCCCTCCACTGCAGCCCAGCCCTGCATCCTGCTCCCCTCCGCTGCAGCCCAGCCCTGCATCCTGCTTCCCTCCTCTGCAGCCCAATGCTCAGCCTTCTTCCCTCCACTGCAGCCCAGCCCTGCAGCCCAGCCCTGCATCCTGCTCCCCTCCGCTGCAGCCCAGCCCTGCATCCTGCTCCCCTCTGCTGCAGCCCAGCCCTGCAGCCCAGCCCTGCATCCTGCTCCCCTCTGCTGCTGCCAGTGCTGCTGCAGGGCGGCTTCTCACACCTAACCAAGGCTGAATGAGGCATCCAGGATCCACGGCAGGCTGGATGGGGCTTGGAGCAGCCTGGTCCAGTGGAAGGTGTCCCTGGGAGGTAAAACGAGGCAAGCTTTAAGGTCTCTGCTGACCCAAACCATTCTGGGGTTCCGTGATTCAATTCTTGTGTGCTTCAAGTGCAGGAACTCCCCGTGGAGCTCAGTGATGTGGCTTTGCAGGCTGTTGGAGGGGTGATCTTGGCAGCTGCAGGATCCAAAGCCTGGTGCTGGCTTGACTATCAAAAAAAAATTGCAAAGCTAAGATCCAGCATCTGTATGTACAAGAACACATTTATCTTAGAAAGGAAGAATCAAACCTTTATTTTTTTTAAGTGGGAAAATAGTTTCAGTTTCTCCCCTGGAGTCTCTGACAATTGTTGACCAGCCCAGTAATTTGAACAAGACCCTGTTGGCGCCTGGCTGGGAAGTGTGGGTGGAGGATGCTCAGGCTCAGCTACTCCTCACACAGGTCACAGCTCCAGCCCCAGAAGTGCTTTAACCTTTTCCCTGGACATAGCTCTTGGTGTCAGACATTACAGTCTGTTTGCCCTGGCTTTTCACCCAACTCAGTATTTTTGCTCTGGTTTTCTTTTCTCTTTTGTTGTTGAGAGGTGAATGTACATTTTGATGAATTGGAGTTGAGCGTAACTGAGCCAAGGGGCTGATGTTGTGTTGAGCTCTGAAATGTTTGTAAACTCTACAGTCCTTCAGAAAAACTCCAAAGAACCCTTGTTTTAGTGGCCTTTCCCCTCCCTGTGGGTTTGTCTTGGTCTAGTTTAAGCACAGAGGTTATGCCAAGACACTTCTGTGCAGTTTAGGGAGGCTTAGGTTTCCTCAGAGGTCACAATGTTCCTGGTAATTTTCACTTAAAGCAAAAGTTCCTAAGGTCATGAAAATTTTCAAGGTCGAGGATGCTCAAAATCTGTTACCACATTCAGCTTCTCCTAATTGATGCTTCTAACTGGGGGGGAATAACCAATATTTTGTAATTTGCTTCTAATAACAATCTAAAGTTTAATGTAGGGATTATGCACTGAAAGAGAAAGTTAATTAATGTTTCCTGTAACACCTATTTTTTTTTGTATTACTTGAACTGCTGCCCCCACACACTCCTTTGGAAACTCAGGCTGTAATCTCCTCTGCACTTCCCTACTTTTATAATTTGCACTTAATCAAGCTCATTCCCTCACATGACACTATGAAGAGTCCTACAATGTTTTAGTAATTGCTGTGCCACTTTGCTTGGTACTAGATTCAGGAATTATGAATAAATGAGTTTAGAAGTGTGCCCAGTCCCCACAGTGGGTCTGGGCTTTGAGCAGGGCAAGTTCTCCTCAGTCCCTCGAGCTCCTGTGCCAGGATGGGCTCAAGGCTGCCCCAGCTCATGGGAAGGAGGAGTTTGGGCTTTGCCTGGGGGCAGCATCACAGGACAGGGCCAGGGTGGCACTGGGGGCTGCAGGTGGGCACACGCTGGGCACCTCCTTTGGGTGCACGGGGACGGGCACAGCCTTTGTGTGTTGGTGAAGGTTATGGCTCAACCCCCTGCTATGGGTCTGTGAGGGTGTCCTGGGGGGTCCTTGAGCCATCCCTGGGAGCCCCCCGCAGCCCTGCATGTCTGTCCCCTCCTCTGTGATCCCAGGGACCGTCCCCACAGGCCGTGGGACCCCAACCCCCAAAGCTTTTAGGGAAAGATGTCCACGTTCTGCTCTAATGGGCAGAGCAACATTTAGGAATGTACAGGGAATAAGCATCGAGGTACAATATATTTCTACAGAATATAAGAAATGTGCAATAAATTGTAACTTACACTGAATGTATTTTTGGCATAAATGGACCAGATGTGTTTTGAATGTAGCTATGACATTGTGTCTAAGCCTGCTGTGATTCTCAGTCCCCAGGAAAAACGTGTCATGTTTTGTCAATCTACAAACCACTTCCTCAGTTGTCTGTTTTTAAAAGAAGTGTGAGTATTTTATCTGGAACACTGTAATATTTCTGAACTAAGTATAGCAGTGCAATGCTCACTTCAACTCTCGTGTTGTGAAATATCTGATCTGTGTACACTTCAGAGTTATTTTTAAAACTATTGCTAAAGTTATTGCTTGATATTGCAGCTGCCTGGATGTAAATAATGGTTTAGCTGTTGTATTTTGTATGCAATTTGGGGAAGACGTGGCAATTTTAATAAATTCGGCATACTCTGCCCTTGTGCTCCCATGGCCTGAAATTGTTCTTATGTTGTTTGTGTGAGGGGAGAAGGGTTGAGCCTGTAGAACCCTTCCCTCGTGGCTCTTGCACCCACAGCAGTGTGAGCTCTCCCTGAGCTCCCTTTCGTGCAGCACTCCCTGATCCTGCTCTTCCCCCAGTGAGATTTTCAGTGGTGCAAATCTGAGTGGGACCAGCTCACCCTGACACTCAATTCTGGAGTGTGAATGCTTGAAAATTCCCCTGACACAGCCATAATCCAGGAATTTAAGTCAGACTTTATTTTAACTTAAGGCACGTCAACATGAAATCTGATGAGCTGTGACCCAAGAAAGCTCAGTGGCTTTTGAAGGATAGTGTGGGGTTTTTTTGGTTTGTTTTTAACCAAAACAGACCTTTGCATTGTAGCCATGACTCGTGGGCTCTCTGCTCCCTGCCCACCTCCAGGGCGGTGTCGCTGTCACGGCGGTGGCCGTGCCCCGGCAGTCGGGGTCCCGCAGAGCTCACGGTGAGCATCGGCTGCCATCCCCCGGCCACGGCTCCGGAGCGCTGCCCTTCCAGCACCGGGGCCATCTCCGCCCCCCGGGACTCATTCTTTTCCAGCACACCTGGGAAGGTGGAGGCGGGTGATGCCTCTGCCCTGGGTGCCCCAGCTGCGCATCCCGGCCCTCGGGGCTGCCACCCGGGGGGACACCGCTCGGTGCTGGGGCTGGCTGGGAAAGAGCAAGGCCTGATTCCCCAGGCTCTTATTGCTGAGTCAATCAACCCCGCAGCAGCCCCCGGTGTGCGCTTGGCAGCTGAGGAGGGGAGCGGCTCCTGGGCCCCCGAGGGCTGTGCCCACCGAGGGAGGATGGCTCCTTCCTTTGTCCGGGTAAGGCGCAGTGGGCAGACACCCTGCGGGCGCTGCAGCCTCGGAGGGATGAGTGCCCCATCCCTGGAAGCGTTCAGGGCCGGGCTGGGCCGGGCAGGAGCAGCCTGATCTGGAGGAGGGCGCCCCACGGCTCCAGCCCTGGCACAGAACCAGCGCCGTGCCCGGGAGGAGGCTGGGGCAGGGCATCCGTGTGTGACCACCGCGGGCACCGTGAGCCCTGCCCGGGCTGCTCTGCCCTAAACCGGGCACCGTGAGCCCTGCCGGGGCTGCTCTGCCCTAAACCGGGCACCGTGAGCCCTGCCCGGGCTGCTCTGCCCCTGAACCGGCACCGTGAGCCCTGCCGGGGCTGCTCTGCCCTGAACCGGGCACCGTGAGCCCTGCCGGGGCTGCTCTGCCCTTGAACCGGGCACCGTGAGCCCTGCCCGGGCTGCTCTGCCCCTGAACCGGGCACCGTGAGCCCTGCCCGGGCTGCTCTGCCCTGAACCGGCCCCGAGCAGCTCCGAGCCCTGCCGGGGAGGAGCAGGCGGGCCGGGAGGGATGGGTGCCGGGGGTGTGGGGGCGTGTGAGGAGCTGAGGGATGCGTGTCGGGGCTGAGGGGCGCTTTCAGGGGCTGAGGGGCGCTTTCAGGGGATGAGAGTGATGCCTGCCGGGGGTCAGGGGTGCCTGCCGGGGATGCAGGGCGCAGAGCAGCACAGGGTAACGGCTCTGCTGGAGCAGCTCGCACCAAGGTCCTGCTTTGTGCTCTGATGAGAGGTGTCGTTTGTTTCTGCCCTCAGCTTGTTTGCAGATGAATCACTGGGTTTCAGGAACGTCAGAAAGGGCTGCCGGAGGAAGCGAAACGCGCTTTGTTTTCAAGCACTCAGCGGGGTGACCGTGAGCAGGAAAAGGGGAAGAGGCTTTGAGTCACCCGCTCCCCGCGCTGGTCACCGTGCCTTGGCAAGTGAGCAGATGACACCCAGGGGTGCAGATATTTTTCTCAGCAAAAGGGAGAGAGCTTTCCCCCTTGCCTGCTGTGCTTTTTGAACATCGTTTTTCTTCCCCTTAGCCCGGAGGGGTTCTCCCAAGGAGCTCGGAGGTGAAGCACAGACATCTGAATCCGTTGTTGTGGTGCTGCTGTGTGCAGCACTTCCCTGTCGCTGTCTGTCCGCCAGGAGAGGCACAGGGACCGCAGCCACCAGCCCTCCTCCAGGTGGGAGGAGCAGATGTTTCCTGACAGGCTGTTTCTCTGCCCTGAGATGCTGGGTTTTTGAGGGATGAACCTTTAGGATGGGTTTGTACTGACACTTCAGCCATCCAGGGCAATGAGGGGATCCCCTGGCACTAAGAGCTCATCTGCACCAGCCAGTGTAGGCACCTCCTCCATGGTGACCCATCCCTGTCCCTCGTCCATGGACACCCATCCTGCAGCTCCTCCGCTGCAGCTGGCAGAGGCAGGGCCCTTACAGAAGGTGCAGAGCAGCTCTGCCTTGATCTGCTGTGCCAGCCTGCACTGAGCTTCCACACAGCTGGCAGGCCAAGCCAGCACCCTCAGCCCCCAGTCCTGGCTGCCCCCTCTCCTGCCTGGGCCCTGCCAGCCTTTCCTCCTGGAGCTGGCAGTCCCAGGTGTGTGTGGCAATACTTCGTCGAGGCACATAAAAGGTCTCTACTCAGAAAAATGACAGTAACCTGTATGTTTTTATTACTTCTCTGTTTTGATACAGGAACCCTGCTTTTCCCCTTGCAGGCTCACATCCCAGCCAGGGTTACTTGTGTCCAGGTCTGGCTGCTCTGTGCAGTTACTGCCCCTGGTGTTTGTCCCAACAAGAGCTGTCCCAGTGAGTGTCTGTCAGGATGGCCAGCCTGTGGCAGCAGCTGCTGCAGGTCACTGCCAGCCAGCAGTGCCAGCAGTGGGGACACAGGGCCGTGTCCAGCAGCGGGGACACAGGGCCATGTCCAGGAACAGGGACACAGGGCTCCAGCTGTGGCTGCAGGGCTGGTGCCAGGGCTCCGTGGGTGTTTAGGGCTTGGCTGGTGGCTGCCAGGGCTGGCAAACTGCTCTGCCCAGGGCTCGCCTGCCCTCCTGCACTGCTGACCTGTGACTGAGGGGCAGCAGGGACAGGCACCCACTTCAGTGACCCCCCAGCCCAGGGCTGCTGCCTGTGCTTCTCCATCACGTCCAGGAGCAGAAAATCTGAAGGCTCTTCAAAGCCACGCTGAAGTAACAACAGGTCAGGTAATAAGTGGAGAGAAAAACCAACGCAGCCAGAAGCTGTCAGAGCCATCGATCTTCTTCGAGCCCTGGCCATGCAGGAAAGGTGCAGGGATGGCATCTGGCCAGGGCTGTCCCTGGCACCGTGCCTGTCCCTGGCAGCCCTCTGTGCCCCGGGGGCTCTGCAGGGGTTTGCTGTGTGCTCCCAGAGCTGCTGTGCCTCGGTCCCCACTGAGACCCGAGTGCTGGCTGAGGGCACTGTCCTGCCCTGCCCTGCCACGCCTCAGCCTCTGCTCCTGGCCTGCAGCTCCTGCTTCCCTCTGCAGCTGGAGGAACTGCGCTGACACCATCAGCCGAGGGCGGGATAACTTTCCCATCCTTGCCAAAAGGTGAGTGCAGGGATGCCAGGGATGCCGAGCAAGTCAGAGTGTGAACAGGTTGAGGTCAGGTGAGTGCCCGAGGCGGGCAGGGCTGTGAGGACAAACCCTGGCAGAGCAGCAGCTGCTGGTGAGAACTGTGCGCAGGAATGGAAAAATTAAGCAGATTTCCGTAACTGCCAAGCCCGATTCTTAACTCCCGTGTGAGCACAAGGCGCACCGAGAGCCTGGGGCTCTGCTAGGAGGAATTTGAGTAAGTCGCACCTAAACCACAGATCACGTGGAGGCCCTTCCGCCCTCGCCCTGCTCGGAGCGGGGCAGCGGGGCCCGGCACAGCGCTCACCCTGAGCCCGGCACAGCACTGCTCATCCTGAGCCCGGCACAGCACTGCTCATCCTGAGCCCAGCACTGCTCACCCCGAGCACGGCACTGCGCTCACCCTGAGCCCGGCACTGCGCTCACCCTGAGCCCGGCACAGCACAGCGCTCACCCTGAGCCCCGGGAGCTGCCCTGAGCCCGGCCATGGAACAGCGCTCACCCTGAGCCCGGCACAGCGCTCACCCTGAGCCCAGCACTGCTCTCACCCTGAGCCCAGCACAGCGCTCACCCCGAGCCCGGCACTGCTCACCCCGAGCCCAGCACTGCTCACCCTGAGCCCTGCAGCGCTCACCCTGAGCCCGGCACAGCGCCCACCCTGAGCCCAGCACTGCTCACCCTGAGCCCTGCAGCGCTCACCCTGAGCCCTGCAGCGCTCACCCTGAGCCCAGCACTGCTCACCCTGAGCCCGGCACTGCTCACCCCGAGCCCAGCACTGCTCACCCTGAGCCCGGCACTGCTCACCCTGAGCCCTGCAGCGCTCACCCTGAGCCCAGCACTGCTCACCCCGAGCCCGGCACTGCTCACCCTGAGCCCTGCAGCGCTCACCCTGAGCCCTGCAGCGCTCACCCTGAGCCCAGCACTGCTCACCCCGAGCCCGGCACTGCTCACCCCGAGCCCGGCACTGCTCACCCCGAGCCCGGCGCTGCCCCGAGACCCGCATGGCCCTGCGGCGGCTCCTGCAGCCCAGCTCCAGCCTCAGCTCCTGCGAGGAGCAGCCCGCGGACGGCAGGAGGATGCAGCACCTGGCCAGCACGGTGGGCACGCTGCCCCGTGGGCGCAGGCAGGTACGGGCTGAGCCCCCGGCCCGGGACGGACCCCCGGGCTCCCCGTGCTCCCGGGCTGGGCTGGGCGGCTGGGAGGGCGGCCGCGGGCTGGTTTGGGGTGGCCGGGGAGCTTTGGCAGCGCTGGCAGAGCGAGGGATGCTCGGGCTGTGAAGGGCGGTGGCAGCTGAGCCCGGCCCAGCTGAACTCTCAATTTCCAGCCCTGCTGGCAGCCAGGGAGGGTTTGTGGTGTCTGGGCGCTCCTTCAAAAGTGCATTTACCTGGGCCAGGCGGCCTGGCTGCCCTGTCCCGCAAGGCTGCCAGCAATAACACCACGAGCCATTTCCGTGTGGATCCGGGGAGTTCCTGTACCGCTGCCGGGGCTGACTCTGCCGCTGGGCTTTTCCCCAGAGCAGCACCGGGCAGCACAATTCCCTGGGTTCCCACAGAACCGTGCTGCTGTGGCTGTCAGTCGCTGGCTGAGCAGCTCAGCTCAGGGCTGTTTGTCTGACACGAGCGAGCCCGAACAGAAAGTGCCTGTGGGGGCGTGAGGATCTGAAAGTATAACCAGAAACTCCACTGCGATAGCTGTGCTCTCCAGGCTTTGCTTTGCTCGGCTGCAGAAGGGCCCTGAGCCTTCCCTTGGTTCGTATGTGAGGGGACGAGGCAGAGCCAGAGCCGGTGCTGGAGGCGCTGCCCCGGGGGCAGCAGCTCCTGCAGCCCCTCCAGAGCCCTCGGTGGCCGGGAGTGGCGAGGGGATGGTGGTGGCTGGGCTGGGCTGTGGCTGGCCAAGCTGAGCTAGGGCCACGGTCACACTGCAGGGCCTGTGCCCAGGGCAGGGGTGCCTCGCCAGGCCCTCTCATCTCCCCCCAGAAGGATTATGCAGCCTCCCTCTCCTCCCCCTGTCCCTCAGTGGTGAATGCACCACGTCCGGGAAGGGGCTGTTTCTGCAGCAGCTCACACCGTGGCACCATTTCATCCTGCTGAAGAGACATCATCTCTGCTCACTGTTATTCCTGTCCCTCTTTTAGGGGAAAACCCCACGTTTGACCTGGCTCTTCCCAGAGACCTCTCCAGGCACACGCGTCCCTGGCCTGAGCAGGGGCCTGGCTGGGAGATGCTGTGCAGACACTGCAGGCCTCAGGGCGTGCACTCCCTGCCTTGGTGGTGCCTTGTGCCTCTCCTGGCAGTGCTCAGTTTGTAAACACCCACAGAATTTTAGAGGAAAGGGAGTAAAGTGAGATGAGCTCTTGGCACAACAGAGATGTGATCTGTGCTCTGAGCTTGCTGCCAGCATCTGACAGGAGGATTTGACCTCCAGATGCTTTTCCTCCTGGTCAGAAAGTTCAAGCTCTCCTCTGACCAAGGCAGAGGTGTTGGTGGGATGCAGCAGCTGTTTTTGGTTCTTCTCTAAGCTGCTGGTTTTATCTGTGTGCCTCAAAGAACCACAAACCTACTGATGCCTTTCCTCTCCTGTTTCACAGCTCGCCTTGGCCAGATCCAGCTCCTTGGGCGACCCCACCAAGCCACAGAGGTATGATTCTATGATTCTGTGATTCTAGAGTCACTGTTCCTGGCTTGTTCTGCATGAAAGGTGTGTCTGGGGAACTGTGCAAGCCCAAGTGGGATCGGGGTGCAAGGCAGAGAGTGGTACCCAGCATTTGGGATGGGCAGGTGCAGCTGTGACCTTTGCCTTGGGCATGGGAACAGGCAGCACCACCGTGGGAGGGACAGTGTGGTGACACCGCACGGTGTGGTGACACCCTGCAGGCACAGGAGGGATGGTGTGGTGACACCCCACAGTGTGGTGACACCCTGGAGGCACAGGAGGGACTGTGGTGGCACCCCAGGGTGTGGTGACACCCTGCAGGCACAGGAGGGACTGTGGTGGCACCCCAGGGTGTGGTGAACACCCCATGGGCACAGAGAGGGCACAGTGTGGTGACACCCCACGGTGTGGTGACACCCTGGAGGCACAGGGAGGGACAGTGTGGTGACACCCCACAGTGTGGTGACACCCTGCAGGCACAGGGAGGGACAGTGTGGTGACACTCCACAGTGTGGTGACACCCTGCAGGCACAGGGAGGGACAATGGGGGGACACCTCTGTTTTGGGTGGAAATGAGGCAGCCCCCCACACTCCCATGAATTCTGTGTGCTCCTCCTGCAGGCACCTCGTTTCTATATTGAAAGAAGACAAAGAGACGTTTGGCTTTGAAATCCAGGTAAGACCTAAGTGACAAGTTGTTTCACTAACACCAAAATGTGGTGCAGAGTCTGACGTGTCATATCCCCCAAAGCAGCTAAGGCAGGCCAGAGCAGAGGAAGGGGTCTGCCAGAGCCTGTGAAATCCGAAGGGCTTGCAGCACTCATACAAGACAGGGATGTCTCGCCAAGGATTATTTCGTAGTGAAGGTCATAGATAAGAATTTCTGGTCTTCTCACAAGTCAAAGTGTTGAATGTAGGAGAAATCCCATCCAAATCCAAATAAGAGGCAATGACAGTGCCTTCTTACCTCGATAAGTGAATGTTTTTGGGAGAATTGTATATGAGAATATTTTCAAACAAGATCAAAAAACTCTCTTAAAATTACCTTATGCTGGCTTTTTTCTACCTCCTTTAATATGCACAGAGAGATATGTACTTTTCAAGATGTACAATTTTTTTCCATAAATACATGCTAAGCATGACTTTGGGGCAGGAGTGAAATCATATAGGAAGAGATTCTGTTTGGTGTAGAAGTCAGTAAGTCATTAAGTAGGAGAACCAGAATGTTACCAGGAGTACTGCTAGTGGGAGATTCTGTGTTTGTGGGTTTTTGTGAGAAAGGAAACTCCTGATCAGCAGGGCTGCTAAAATCCTGGGTAAAGCTAGAAAATGATCCCAGCAATGAAGAGATGGACTTTGGGAGCAGAGGGATCTGCCTGCCAGCAGTAGGACGCTTTCAAAGTGCTTTCCTCTCTCTGCACACAAAGGGAAAAAGTGTTTTCTGTGAAATTAGTGTATTAGGAAAAGCTTAACTTTGCCCAATTTGGGTCTGTGACTAATGAGGGGGTCAGCACTCAGCTCATGAACAGAGGAGAGCTTTCAGAAGGGAGGATAATTGAGTCAATTATTGGGCCCTTGTGTAAATTGTCAGGGCAGATTTTCATTAAATGTGGCATTCTGATTAAAAATAATTGTTCTTGGCACGTTTTCTTCCTGAACATACATTCAGTGTGAGCACTTCATAGGAAGTGCGGGCTGCAGAAAGACAGCACCCGTCAGCTACTGAGGATGTTTAGAAGCTGCAGTTCCATCACCAGGAGATAAATTCAGGCAAAGCAGAACAAGATGATGTGAAGCTTTAGGCCTACATCTGCAGGGGGCTCATGCTTCACTCGTCACTCCTAGCTTGGGCACCAATTTTACTGCTAGTCCAAAGGCTGGAATCACCAAGGCACGGGGGGATTTGGCCAGAGGAGCTCTGAGCTTCCCCGGCCTCCATCCCTTTGTTCCACCCTGCCTGAGAAATGTGGGTCTCCAGTGTGAGCTGTCTCTGGGTTAGAAGTGGCAGTCGCAGGTTTCCAGGAAACAGATGTGGTATTTGCATGTCACAGAAAAGGTTTCCTGCTGCCGCGGGATCCGGACAGGCCGCGGCACCGCATTTTGCATTTTTCTGAATTCATGTCAGCACCCACAACCACAAGAGGGATTTAGAGTAATTAGAGTTACTAAATGTTCAGTTAAATGTGCAAGTCAAGAATAAAAAGCATTTTGAGGAGTGTGGGGATGTGTGTGGGTGACAAGTTCCAGAGGCCAGAAGAGCAAAATTAAGTTTAAATCTTCCATCTTTTCTGTTCCAATGCACACTGAGCTGTCTGGTAGCAGCAGCTGACTCCACACAGCATTCCCAATGAATAGGAGTCAATCTCTTGGAAAGCCCCAGTCCCATCCTGTCATGTTCCCCTGGGAACATGAGACATCTTTCCAGAAAGCTATTCCCACCCATGCTGACATAATCTTGGTTGAAGTTACAAGAGTTTTTAATGCTGAATAACCAGCTTGCTGTAAAACTTTTTGTTTAAAAAAAAACAAAAACAAAAAACCAAACCAAAACAAAAAACCAGGCATCAGCCTGTTTTTAAAACTTATTTGTTGTTTTTCTTCCCCCAAACCCTGTCTACAGGCACATGTTAAGTGTCTACTGTTTTCTGCTGCACAAATGCATTTTTAATTGTTGGGTTTATAGCATTTTGATCTCACTTACATGAAATGCACTCATTGAAAAAGTACTGAATTTTAACTGGTTTTTGTGGCTCCAGGATTGGTAACTCTGTCCCTTTGGCTTTCACAGACTATTAGGTTCCCACACCAGAATGATTTCTCCGTGGAGGTGTGCACTTGTGTCTGCAGGATCCAAGAGGAGAGCCCTGCCCACCTCTCTGGCCTCCAGACTGGTAACTGTCCCTGGGTGTTCCTGACCCTCCTGTGTGCCTGTGGCTGCTCCCGTGGGGCAGGGGAGGTGGGCAGGGGCTGCTGATGCCCACTCTGGCCTCTGTGTGTGTCTGGCAGGTGACATCCTCACCTGCATCAACGGCGTGAACGTCGAGGGCTTTGGCCACAAGCAAATAGTGGACTTGATAAAGTCTTCAGGGAACTACTTGAGGTGGGTGTCTCTCCTTTGGATGGGGTTTGGCCTCATTTCCTCTGCCACTGAAGGCAGGACCTTGCTGCCCCACAGCCCTGCAGTGCCTGAGGGGCAGAAATCCCAAGGCTGGGCTGGGCAGAGCCTCTGTGCCTCAGGGCAGCATCACCCTTCCCACAGGTTAGAGACTGTCAACGGGGCCTTGTTCCTGAGGAAAATGGAGCTGGAGACCAAACTGCGGGCTCTCAAGGTAATAGGATTAATTGTTTGCTCCCCTGTCAAATGGAGATGGCTGTGGGCTCACTGCTGATGGGGGCAGTGGGTGCCCATGGGACAGGGGGTCCTGGCAAGGGCTGACGCCTGTGAGTTCCCTGCTGGCAGCACCCCCAGCCACCCCAGCCCTGGTGCCCCTGATATTATTTTTTGGAAACCAGGAATAGAGAAGAAATGTGGTCACAATCCCAGGACTGGGTGGGTGAGCTGAGGCTGGTCAGAATCTGCAGAGAGCTCACTGGACTGGTGGGGAGGTGCCTCCTGTGGCTGTCCCCAGGCACAGCCTCGCCTGTTTGGCGATTTTAATCAGCTCTGCAGTGGTTTATTTCACCCCCAGAGCTGACCTGCAGCACAGGGATAGAAGCGTTGCTGGGTGTTGGGTGGCTGGTGGTGCTGGGCCTGCCAGGATTTCCAGGTGTGCTCCCAGGGCAGGCAGGGGTGGCTGTGCCATTCCCACACTGTGAGGAGAGGCGGGGTGCCTGCTCTGGTGGGTGCTCCAGAGCTGGGAAGGGCTGCAGACGGATGCTGGCATTGCCTCAGCTGGGTGAAGGTGGGTCCATGCTCTCCAGGCAGGTTCCAGGCTGCTCCTTTCCCAAACGGGACCTGGCAGCGCTTCGGCCCGAGCGCCTCAGCCATGAGCCAACCCCTGTTTTCTGGGAGAAATTTGCCGAACTCTGGCACACCCGGGTGTTTCCTGAGTGTGACCTGCATGTGCACAGACTGTTCAGTTTCCCGGGAGTGACGGAGCTGTTCCCTGTCCCACAGCAGGCGCTGCACCAGCGGTGGGGGGAGCTGCGGGCGCTGCTGGCCCGGGAGCGGCTCCTGCTGCACGGTACGTGTGGGGCCCTTCTGGGCAGCCCTTCTGCCATCTCCGGCTTCCCTTCCCTCCTCAGGAGGGCAAGGGCCTGGCCTGGGAACGCTTTTCTGCCAAGGGGAATGACCTTGGCTGCTGCTTGACCAAGGGCTCTTTGCATCACTCCTGGGCTAGGAGTTTATGTGGGTGGGAAAACTTTTTCCATTCTTATTTTGGTTATACCGGGGAAGGGGCTGGGTTGGGTTTTGTATGGACTGCCCAGGGTGCAGGGAGCACCTCACAAGCAGGAGCAGCTGCCCACGTGGGAAGGGGCAGCTCCCTGTGCCAAGGGGCAGGGCAGGACACTCCTGGTGCTGCCAGGGCACGGTCAGGGTGCTCCAGGAGAGGGGCAGGCTGGCCAAGCTGCTCTGTGGGCAAAGCTGTTCTTTGGGCAAGCTGCTTTCTGGGCAAGGCTGCTCTCTGGTTAACGCTGCTCTCTGGGCAAGGCTGCTCTCTGGCCAACGCTGCTCTCTGGCCAATGCTGCTCTCTGGGTAACGCTGCTCTCTGGGTAACACTGCTCTCTGGGTAACGCTGCACTCTGGTTAACTCTTCTCTCTGGCCAATGCTGCTCTCTGGCTAACGCTGCTCTCTGACCAATGCTGCTCTCTGGCCAACGCTGCTCTCTGGTTAACGCTGCTCTCTGGGTAACACTGCTCTCTGGGTAACGCTGCTCTCTGGGTAACGCTGCTCTCTGGTTAACGCTGCTCTCTGGGTAACGCTGCTCTCTGGGTAACGCTGCTCTCTGGCCAATGCTGCTCTCTGGGTAACGCTGCTCTCTGGGTAACGCTGCTCTCTGACCAATGCTGCTCTCTGGCCAACGCTGCTCTCTGGTTAACGCTGCTCTCTGGGTAACACTGCTCTCTGGGTAACGCTGCTCTCTGGGTAACGCTGCTCTCTGGTTAACGCTGCTCTCTGGGTAACGCTGCTCTCTGGGCAAGGCTGCTCTCTGGCCAACGCTGCTCTCTGGCTCACGCTGCTCTCTGGTTAACGCTGCTCTCTGGGTAACGCTGCTCTCTGGCCAATGCTGCTCTCTGGTTAACGCTGCTCTCTGGTTAACGCTGCTCTCTGGCTCACGCTGCTCTCTGGTTAACGCTGCTCTCTGGCCAATGCTGCTCTCTGGGTAACGCTGCTCTCTGGTTAACGCTGCTCTCTGGTTAACGCTGCTCTCTGGTTAACGCTGCTCTCTGGCCAATGCTGCTCTCTGGCTCACGCTGCTCTCTGGCCAACGCTGCTCTCTGGCTCACGCTGCTCTCTGGTTAACGCTGCTCTCTGGTTAACGCTGCTCTCTGGCCAACGCTGCTCTCTGGCTCACGCTGCTCTCTGGTTAACTCTTCTCTCTGGCTAACGCTGCTCTCTGGTTAACGCTGCTCTCTGGTTAACGCTGCTCTCTGGGTAATGCTGCTCTCTGGCCAATGCTGCTCTCTGGTTAACGCTGCTCTCTGGCTCACGCTGCTCTCTGGTTAACGCTGCTCTCTGGGTAACGCTGCTCTCTGGTTAACTCTTCTCTCTGGCCAATGCTGCTCTCTGGGTAACGCTGCTCTCTGGTTAACGCTGCCCTCTGGCTCACGTTGCTCTCTGGTTTCCAGGAGAGGTGAACGACAACGCCCTGCTGGGTTCGCTGGAGCCGGGAGAGCCCGGCTCGGTTGGCGGCTGCAGTTCCCCGGGGCCCTTCTCCCCAGGCAAGCCGCGCTTCTCCAGCGAGAGCAGCTCCCGCAGCCGGCTGAGCTCCATGACGGTGGGCAGCGAGGACAGCTTCTACCAGGGCAGCGCCTGCGAGGACTGGGCCGCGGAGAGCCTGAGCCGGCAGTCCAGCCTGGACGATGACTGCGTGTTCCCCAGGGACGGGGCTGTGCGCAGGGGCTCCGTGCGCCGGCACCGCAGCATCAGCCTGGCCAGCAGCAGCATCAGCCTGGCCAGCAGCGGCTCCGCGTCCCCGCTCTGGGACAGCGGCAGCTGCTCCAGCAGCTTCGGCACCCTCCCGCGCAAGAGCCGCAGAGCCAGCGTCCGGCAGCACCTCCTGAAGTTCATCCCGGGCTTCCACCGCGCAGTGGAAGAGGAAGAGAGCCGGGTCTGATGTCACCGTGTCACCCTCGACGGCCTGAGGCTGCCCCGCTGGGGCACACCGCGGTGGCACCGCCGGGCCCTGCCCCAGACAGCAGCTCTGATCAGAGTCACACGGCTCTGGGGCTTTAATTATTTTCATTTTCAATCAGAGCACGCTGCGGACCTCTTCATTAACGTGAAAAATGAGTGACTCCAAAATGTGAAGAACCTTTGCAGAACTTCCTCAGCGAACTTTACTGTTAATAACAGTTTTAAATTGAATGTGAAGTTGATAGCTATTTATTTCCTGTTACCGGAGTCAGTGTCTTCCAAAGGTCTTTAATAAAATGAGTGCTTCTACTAAAATCAGTTACAGAGTCTCACGGGAAGAGGATGGAGCCTGGAGCGTGTGGCAGAGAGAGCCCGGGCAGGGTGTTCTGGAATGAAACTGCTCTGCCAGGTTTGCATCCCTTGCACAAACGGTGCAGTAACCCAGAGCTGGCTTGGTCTGACCAGCTGCAGCCTCTGCCAGGTGCTGATATCCCATGTCTTGCCAAATGTCCCATTCCAGGGCATGTGGAGTGGAAAGGACCCTCCCGAGGTGCACATGTCCCCAGGTGCTCTGCAGAGCCCCGAGGGGTGTCTGTGACACTGCCCGGAGCAGCTCTGTGTGCCCAGCAGGGCTGGCCTCCCTGGGGCAGGAGAGAACAAATGCAGAGGGCTGTCCTGCAGGGCCGAGCAAGATTGGTGGCACTGGCAGGTTGGTGACATCCCTGGGGCAGGAGAGAACAAATGCAGAGGGCTGTCCTGCAGGGACGAGCAGGATTGGTGGCACTGGCAGGTTGGTGACATCCCTGGGGCAGGAGAGAACAAATGCAGAGGGCTGTCCTGCAGGGACGAGCAGGATTGGTGGCACTGGCAGGTTGGTGACATCCCTGGGGCAGGAGAGAACAAATGCAGAGGGCTGTCCTGCAGGGACGAGCAGGATTGGTGGCACTGGCAGGTTGGTGACATCCCTGGGGCAGGAGAGAACAAATGCAGAGGGCTGTCCTGCAGGGACGAGCAGGATTGGTGGCACTGGTGGCACTGGCAGGTTGGTGACATCCCTGGGGCAGGAGAGAACAAATGCAGAGGGCTGTCCTGCAGGGACGAGCAGGATTGGTGGCACTGGTGGCACTGGCAGGTTGGTGGCATCCCGGGACCCCCCTGGAGTGCTGTGCTGGGGACCCTGCCCACCCACCAGAGCAGGAGCTGCCCCTCGGTCCCGCGTTCCCCCTGCTCTCTCTCTCTCCACACCTGCTCACATTGATTTCAGCTGAGGCTTCAGGCAGCAGGGATCACACGAGAGTGTGTGTGAAGTGGGGATTAATAACCATGGGCACAGAGGTGAACAAAAATAGGTTTTTTGCTCCCTCTCAGTACACAGAAAAGGCTGTTTGTTCAGCCCAAGCAGCCTAATGATGTTTTTCAAGTACAACTGGAAGCACTTTAAATATAATTCAAGACCTTGTGTGACTCATTCAGGCAGCCTGTGCAGTTGTACCCTCAGGTGCTGCTGTGCCAGGGTTCTCTGGGCTTCTCAGAGACCACAGGCTAAATCCAGCATCTGCCCTGCGAGATGAGCTCCAAACAAAAACAATCTGTTCCCAAAACTCCTCTGATTCACCAGCGTTGCTGAGACAGAAGAGTCAGCACTGGCCTCTGTAATTGCTGTGGAACAGATTGAGTAGGTGGAAATATGGCACAGCTCCTGGACAGATGAGGGGCACTCAGGGGATATGGGGGACAGTCAGGGGGATGGGGGACAGTCAGGGGATATGGGGGACAGTCAGGGGGATGGGGGACAGTCAGGGGATATGGGGGACAGTCAGGGGACACTGGGGGACAGTCAGGGATATGGGGGACAGTCAGGGGACACTGGGGGACAGTCAGGGGGATGGGGGACAGTCAGGGATATGGGAGACAGTCAGGGGACACTGGGGGACAGTCAGGGGATACGAGGGACAGTCAGGGGACACTGGGGGACAGTCGGGGAGATGGGGGACAGTCAGGGGACACTGGGGGACAGTCAGGGGGCTGGGGGACAGTCAGGGGAGATGGGGGACAATCAGGGGGATGTGGGGGACTGTCAGGGGGCTGGGGGACAGTCAGGTGACACTGGGGGACAGTCAGGGATATGGGGGACAATCAGGGATACGGGGGACAGTCAGGGGGCTGGGGGACAGTCAGGTGACACTGGGGGACAGTCAGGGATACGGGGGACAGTCAGGGGAGATGGGGGACAGTCAGGGGACACTGGGGTACAGTCGGGGGGATGTGGGACAGTCAGGGGAGATGGGGACAGTCAGGGGACACTGGGGGACAGTCAGGGGAGGAGCTCCCATGGTGTGTACATGGTTGATGCCCTGTCCATGCTGCTGCACCGAGTGCCTGCAGTTCAGCCTGGGAGCCCCTCTGCTCTGGGTCCAATATTATGACCCATGATTTTCTGCCTCAAAATAGAGTTTTACTTTTCATTGCCAGTAGCACCAGCTGAAAGGAGAAAAAAAAAATCAGAGTCTGGTTCTATTTGACCAAAACGTTGCATTAAAGGCAGATGTGGGGGTGTGCAAAAGCAACCAGGGGCAGAAAAACCAGAACATCTGGTGAGAGTCGTCGTAGGGCCCAAAGGGAATGGACAGCTCCAGCAATGAGAAAGGGACCCTGAAGTATTGCAGAGTCCAAAGGTGAGATTCCTTCAGGTATGAAGGGTTAAATTGCCACAGTTTGGGACACAGGCACTCCCTGTGAGTGTGGAAAGGCTGGGGGAGCCTGAGCACCCCAGAGGCTCAGGGCAGGCTGAACAAGTGATGCTCTCCCAGCAGGGTGGGGGCACGCTTTGGGTGCCTCCGGATGACAGCTGACACGTTCTCACCACAGTCACAAACAGGATGTGGGTGACAGCACCGAGCCCTGCTGAGCCCCAGCCTGGGGAAGGAAGGAGCTCACGGCAGCCAGAGTGCTCAGAAAGAAAACCAACTGAAACAGCTTTTGAGCAAGGCATTTCTCCTCGCAGAGAGCACTTTGGGTGGAGCAGGGTGGGTGTACAGGCAGCATGGGACAGTGACACCAGGGCTTGGGGCTGGGCTCCCTGGGCCTCCAGCAGCAGAGTTCCCACTGATCACAGGGGTGATCACAGAGCTCCCAGCAGCCAATGGATCTTTGCTTATCCCCCGGGGGCTGAGGGGGTAACACGAGTTTACTGCAGCTGGTCCTCGACAAGTGCAATTGGATTTTAAGCTGAACATTTCAATTTATTTGATGAATGCTACAGAGCCTGACCTTCTCAGGGGACTTAACTGCTCAGCTGAGTGTTGCCCACTGTCCAGACCCTCCCACCAGGTCCTGACTCCAGGGTTCCATCCTGCCCTACACTCAGGGATGTGGTGCTGCCCTTTGGGTTCCATCCTGCCCCACCGCCAGGGATGAGGTGCTGCCCCCCTGGCTCCATCCTGCCCCACATTCAGGGATGTGGAGCTGCCTCCCTCCTGCTGCTCTGCCGGGCTGGTTCCCGCAGCCCCACCCCGCGCTTCCTTTCCCCATGGCTGTGGGGCCCCGTTCCCCTGTTCCCCTGTGCTGGTCACACCAGCTCTCTGGGCTCAGAGCAGAGGATGGCACAGGTGGTTATCAGGGGCAGCTGAGCCTGGCCTGCCAGCACCCCCAGGCAAAGGGGACTCACTCTTTATCCACAGACAGAGCCAGGAGTGAGTCCTGGTGCTCCCGGCATGCACCAGCTGCTGTGAGTGGTGTCACATCCAGCTGTGGCTGTGCCACACCAGATTGGACAGAACAAAGCTTTTTCATTTTTAAAAGCTTGAAGAGGCAGAAATCCACCCCGTGGGGGTTGTGGAGAAAGAATTGTTCCCTGCCCTTGAGGGGTGGTTTTGCCCAGCTGTTCACAAGCAGCTGCCTGCGGTGGGAAGAACCCACAGCTGCCTTTTCCTTCTGCAATCCTACAGCCCAAATGGTTCTGTGATCCTGTGACAATAGGAAAGAACCTTCTCCTCTCCAGTCACCAGACCTTGCTGGGTGCTCAGCCTCTCCTCCTGAGGGCACCAACAGCTGCCCATTGTCAGCTCACATTCAAACCTTATCGTTTGCTTTTCTTGGACAACATTTTCCAGCAAAGGATGGGTTTTATAAATCATTCACACCAAATTAATTTCAAAACAATAATGAAAACTTGTTGATTTAAAGACACAAACTCAAGAGATGAATAGAAGCAGTGGAAAGTGTTTGGGTCCATTTCTAACCAGGGGCTGAACTTGTCAAGAGGATTTCCAAACCCTAAAGCCCAAAGATACCAGAAATGCTGTATTGCACAAACACAGAATGTCATTCACAGCAGGAGATTACACTGTTATGTAAACCTGGCTTTGGGCACCAGGGTTGAGACGAGTTCAGCTGCGGTCAGAAATGCTTGGGTGACTCTCCAGCTTCCCTCTGCAAACCTCCCTCTGAATCCTGCCAGCCTTAGGGGTGACTGAGAGTCACTGAGAGACTCATGGAATGTCTTGGGTTGGGAGGGGCCTTAAAGCTCTCACTGTTCCAGCACCTTGCACAGCTCCAAGCCCTGTCCAACCTCGCCTGGGACACTTCCAGGGTTCCAGGGGCAGCCATGGGCCCTCTGAGCAGTGCTGTCTGTCCAGGGTGTGTGGCCAGGCACGGGTGGACAGTGTGACACTGTGCTGTATGCAGGGCCTGTGCCTGTCCCACTGCTGGGGCTGCTCCCCAGAGGGAAAAGTGCACCCATTGTGCCCCAGGGCACGGTGAGGTTCATCCATGGTGATGTTCATCAACAGTGAGGCTCATCCACAGCGAGCTTCATCCATCCACGGTGAGCTCCATCCCTGGCAAGGGTCATCCACAGCGAGGTTCATCCACAGCAAGCTCCATCCACAGCAAGCTCCATCCATGGCGAGCTCCATCCACAGTGAGGTTCATCCATGATGAGGTCCATCCATTGCGAGCTCCATCCCTGGTGAGGTTCATTCATGGTGAGCTCCATCCACAGCAAAGTTCATCCATGGCAAGGTCCATCCACGGCAAGGTTCATCCATGGTGAGCTCCATCCCTGGTGAGCTGTGTCCCTGGCGAGGTTCACCCATGGCGAGGTTCATCCACAGCAAGGTTCATCCACAATGAGTTCCATCCACGGTGTGTTCCATCCACGGCGAGGTTCATCCATGGTGAGCTCCATCCATGGCAAAGTTCATCCATGGTGATCTCCATCCATGGTGAGCTCCATCCATGGTGAGGTTCATCCATGGCGAGCTCCATCCATGGCTAGGTTCATCCATGGTGAGCTCCATCCATGGCAAAGTTCATCCATGGTGAGCTCCATCCATGCTGAGGTTCATCCATGGCAAGGTCTGTCCATGGCGAGGTTCATCCATGATGAATTCCATCCACAGTGAGCTCCACCCATAGCAAGGTTAATCACCATGCAGGTTCCTCCATGGCGAGGCTCATCCATGGTGAGCTTCATCCGTGGTGAGTTCCATCCATGGTGAGCTCCATCCATGGCAAACTCCATCTACGGCAAGGTTCATCGTTGGCAATGTTCATGCACAGTGAGCTCCATCCACAGCAAGGTTCAACTACAGAGAGGTTCATCCATGGTGAGGTTCATACACGGCGAATTCCATCCACACTGAGGTTCATCCATAGCGTGGTTCATCCCTGGTGAGCTCCATCCATGGCGAGGGTAATCCATAGCCTGGTTCATCCATGGTGAGGTCATCCATGGTGAGTTCCATCCAGAGCGAGGGTCATCCATGGTGAGCTCCATCCATGGTGAGCTGTGTCCCTGGTGAGGTTCATCCATGGCGAATTCCATCCACAGTGAGGTATATCCATAGTGTGGTTCATCCATGGCGAGCTCCATCCCTGGTGAGTTCCATCCCTGGTGAGCTCCATCCCTGGTGATTTCCATCTCTGGTGATTTCCATTCCCGGTGATTTCCATCCCTGGTGAGCTCCATCCCTGGTGATTTCCATCCCTGGTGAGCTCCATCCCTGGTGATTTCCATCCCTGGTGAGCTCCATCCCTGGTGATTTCCATCCCCGGCGCGGTTCCCCTGTGCGGTTCCCCGGCGCAAACCCGCTGGGGAATGTTAAGCGGGTTAGGTGGCAGGCTGGGGAAGGTGGTCACCCTCCGGGGATTAGGGGTCAGAACAAAGGCTGTGCCTGTGGCCAGCAGGGACACAAAGAGCCATTGTGCCCAGAGCACAAGCTCCTGTTTATTCCCGCGGGGCTGACATGCCCACAGCCCCGCTCTCCAGGCCGGCACAAAAGCTTCCTTGCTTCAGATTGTTTGTTTATGTAAATTATAATGGTGCATTTAATTATGCAACGGGCAGAGCCTGGCGACGAGGGAGGTGCTGATTGGGCTGGCAAGCCCCGGGCACAGCGGATGGTGCGGCCGGGGCTGGGCACAGGGGACGCGCCAGGGCCACTCGCGCAGGGGACAGACCCTGGGGCGAAGGGGCCAGGAGGAGCTGCCCACCCCGGGGCAGGAGCGGGCCCCGGCCCGGCACGGCCCTCAGCATGACAGAAGAAGTGCCCGCAGCTGCCACCATGCTGGCGTGCAACGGGAGCCTTCCCCCGCAGGACGGCCCGCTCCAGGTCATCGGTGGCCTCCAAGAAATTGCAAAATCTCTTGGGACAGTCCCGTTCGCAAATGCTGAAACAAGCCCTGACACTTCACCTGCAGAGGAAAATCTGGAGGAAAATATAAATTCACTGCCAGAGGACATCACTCCTGAGAATTTTGCTGGACAGCAGCGATGCCAAGGTATCGTAGGGGGCTGCCTGTCTCTAGGTGTTGGGAAAGAAAAGTTCTGTTTTATCCATAGCCTGATGAATAATGGGATGTGCTGTGTGTTAGCCAAAATTCCCAGTCTGTGGTAGCTGTAACAGTGACTTGGAGTATTTTGGAATCTGGGACGCATTTGAGGGATGCAATGAAAAGACCATAACGAAAGAAATGAGCAATTCTAAATCTGCTCTGAAAACCTGCTGATCTGCAGGTTGCTAATTGCTCTGTCAGCCCATGTCTTGTGCTTTGTGTTTCCAAAGAAAAGCGAGAGGAGAATGCTGGGACACCACAGCAGGGACCAGCGGATATCCAGGACGCAGGGACCAATGGCCAGGGATCAGGGGAAGGTAATGCAAAATGCCATCTGATGTGGGGTTTCACTGGTGTGTGGCACAGAGACAGTGGATGCAGGTGGTTATTATTATTTTTTAATTGGGTCAGACCCTTCTATTCCAGGGAGTAGTGACTCATCTCTCACCTGTGAGTTGCTGCACCTTAGAAACCACAGCTGGTGTCTTCCTGACAGAGTTTTACGTGTCTCATGGGCCATGGGGCATCCAAGCATTGTGGGGTCTTCAGGCAGGGGGTCCCAACAGCCTCATGGGGTTGGGAGATTCTCTGTCTTCTGCTCCATGCTCAGAGGAGAACCTCGTGAGGCTGCAGGTGCTCACAAACCCCAAATTCTTTTCCTGCCTGATTCACCAAGTGTTGAATCCCCCAATGCCCAGGTATCCACACAAAATTGCTCTCCTGAACACCTGTTCCTGGGTGTTGCTGTGCTCATTTCTGGGTGAAAATGGTGGAAATGAGCAGGAGCCAGGGCTGGAGCCTCAGCTACCTCCTGTGGTGAGTTGGGCTGCAGGGGGATCACTGACTGTCCTGGTCATGAGCTAAAAATGTACTGAGTATGTACAGAAATGAACATATTTATTTCACTATGGAAACTGCAGCCTCTTCTCCAAAAGGAGGAGTATTCCATGGTGTGTTAGTGGAGGATAACAGCCACGTCTCTCCAAGGGGGGCTCTGGGCATTATTCCTTTCCTCATCTCCCACCACAGGCTCCTCCTGTCTTGTTGGCTCTTTGGGACAAGAGTGGCTGCACCGGAGCTGCTGGTGATGCTCTGCCCTGAGCTTTGCAGTGCGCTCTAAATGAGCCATGGGCTGTGCCCTGCAAGCAAATCCTTCTTCCATTAACAAAAGGAAAAATATCCTGAACATTTGTCATGGCCAAATTAATATTTCATAGCAACTGCCTAGGCTGTGAGGAGGTGAATAGTGGTGGAGCTTTCCCATTTAGAGCTGACATCCATATTCCAGCTGTGCTGCTTTAGGAGCACACAATAAAACCTATTAAAGGATCTCTCATGGGCCCCCTGCACCCGCCCTGCAACCACAGCGCTTTATCTCCAAATTGCAGGCAGCTTTTTAGTACC
Organism: Molothrus aeneus; assembly: GCF_037042795.1. NCBI lineage: Eukaryota > Metazoa > Chordata > Aves > Passeriformes > Icteridae > Molothrus > Molothrus aeneus. The sequence continues at coordinate 38,435,521 of NC_089652.1, read as the reverse complement.
CGACCAATTTAGTCTAATTAATACTCTGGACCCCACAGGCAAAACCTTGAATAGACCATTTGTTTCGACACTAGAGCATCATTAACCACAGAGACATGCCAAACAGGGCAAATGGGAGATGGCCATGGCAGCGGGGGTGGCCACTGCTGAGGGGGGGACACGTCCCATCGGGGCACAGCTGGGCACTGCATGCAGAACGGCTCCCTTCCCTTCCCTTCCCTTCCCTTCCCTTCCCTTCCCTTCCCTTCCCTTCCCTTCCCTTCCCTTCCCTTCCCTTCCCTTCCCTTCCCTTCCCTTCCCTTCCCAGGACAGGGGGTGGCTTTGGGAGCTGTCCCCTGGTGTTGGGGTGCCGCCCGGCTGTTGGGGTCCGGCCTGGCCCCGTGTCATCCCGAATGGCGAGTCCGGGGGCAGGAGCCGGTGGTGCCGCAGCCGCCGTGTCCCCCGTGTCCCCCGTGTCGCGCAGGGCCGGCTGGCACGGCGGGGACGGGCACGGCGGGGACGGGCACGGTGCCCGCAGCCGGCAGGGAGGCACCGGAGACCCCGGCGGGCAGCGCCGAGCCCCGAGGGAACGCGGCCCGGGAGGAGGAGGAGGAGGAGGAGGAGGAGGCGGAGGAGGATGAGGACACCGAGGAGGACGAGGTTCAGGTGATCGAGATGAAGAAGGAGAGCAGCGAGGCGTCCCGGCCGCAGCAGCGGGACAAGCAGCCTTCGGCCCCGGGCAGCCCCGGCTGCAACTCCCCGCTGGAGAAGGCTGGGGAGCCGCCCAGCCTGGGGAAGAAGAACGACATCTCCCGACACAGCTACTCCAGGTACAACACAATCTCCTACCGGAGGATCCGTAAAGGAAACACCAAACAGCGCATCGACGAGTTCGAGTCCATGATGCACTTGTGAACTGAGGGGGAGCGCCCGATGCACCGAGCCCTTGCTCTGGGCTTGGCTTTATTTTGCTCCCCCAAAACGTGTCTCTTCACACAACACAAGGTCACTGCTTTTCTTCTTTTTGTACATGATTTATAATACACTGTGAAACGTTAACATCTTGGCTTTGACGGGGGCACAGGCATCCGTAGCGCAGGAAAATAAATAATCAGTTTGCTAAATGCACACCACTGGATGTCCAGGTTACCCTCCTTTCTCCTCCCTGCCATTGTAACTGCGTTGAGACCAGGGGAGGGCTGGAGCTGGCTGGGCCCCTCTGGCTGCCGGCTGTGCTGTAAGGAGCTGGCAGCGTGGCAGCTGTGACACTGCCAGGGCAGGGGCACCAACAGGGACAGCTGTGACCACCCCCGCTGTGTTCTGCAGTCTGTCTGTCTGTCCTGGTGTCCCCTGCCTGTCCCAGCTCGTGCCGAGGTGCCACCAGGCCAGGGCAGCAGTGGGCACTGCTGCTGGTGCTGGCTGGCCACGGTGCCAGCCCGGGGTGGCTTTGGGGCACGGGTGACCAGTGCCACCTCCAGAGGCACAGCCGGGCTCTGGGCTGGCCCCAGGGGCAGCAGCTCAGCTGGCACCCCCCTGCCCGTGCCTGTGTGCAGCTGGTGAGCCTGGCCACCACCAGGAACACCTCTTGTCCCAGTGCTACCACTCAGACTCTCTCAGGTGTCCTGACTTTCATCCTAAGTTTAGGTGCAAAATTTGAAAGATTATTTTGTCAAAACCAGGCGGGTTTTAATCCATTATTTTTGTCTCCCCTGGATATTACCCTTCTCCATTTTGAAGGGCCTTTGTGTAAGCACCATGCAGTGGAGTCAATATTTTTAAACTGTTTTACTCTAGGTTTGTCTGGAGTTGGGACTTAGCTTTGCACTTGTCATCCCAGAAAGCATCTGGGAAAGCTGAGGACTGCTGGCAAGGGAGAGGAGGTAAGGAAGGAGTTATACAGGGTCTCCTGCAGCCATAAGTGCCTTTTAAAGGATTAGTTTTACATCTCCAGCAGCACTGAATATCGCTTTGGCTTTTCTTGTTCTACATAAAGGCAATTATTTATTGGCAACGTGAAAATAATACGGGGCAATTCTGCATTGTGCCAGCAGACATAGCCCTCATTGTGCCATTCACACTTGTTTGTTTGCTCCTTGGCCTGGGCAAGTTCTGAGCGTTGCTTGTACCAACCTATACTGCGGGTCTGTTGCTGCTGGCAGCTGCTCTGGGGTGGCACGGCCTCTCGGGGACGTGGCTCTGCTGCTCCAGCCAGGGCCACCGCAGCGCTGGGCCAGCCTGGGACAGGGGAGGCGTCCCTGCCATGGCAGGGGGTGCAACGGGACGGGCTTTAGGGCTCCTTCCAACCCAAACCCACTCCAATTCTATCGGTGTCTGCGACCACTCCCCGCACTTTCGGTGGAAAGGCTCCCCAAGGCTTTGAGCACCTTGGGCTGGCTTTTGCCTCCTTGCAGAGCGGCGCTCGCTCAGCCCAGGACCGCAGCGCCCTCTCCTGCTCTCCTGGGTGAAAAAAGTGAGAAAATGGAAGCGCTGGGATGCTCGGTGGGCCGAGAACCTGCCCACCTGGCCGGGCCCCGGGAGGGAGTGGTGTGAGCAGCCGGGGTTCACGGGCAAGGGACGGGCACGGACGGGGCGCTGGAGCTCAGGCATGGCCGGGGACACAGGGTGGGACAGGAGCGGGGCAGGGATGAGGGGCTGGAGCTCTGGCATGGCCGGGGGCACAGGGTGGGAGAGGAGAGCAGCAGGGATGAGGGGCTGGAGCTCTGGCATGGCCGGGGGCACAGGGTGGGACAGGAGAGGGGCAGGGATGAGGGGCTGGAGCTCTGGCATGGCCATGGGCACAGGGTGGGACAGGAGAGCAGCAGGGATGAGGGGCTGGAGCTCTGGTATGGCCGGGGGCACAGGGTGGGACAGGAGAGCAGCAGGGATGAGGGGCTGGAGCTCTGGCTGTGCCCATGGGCACAGGGTGGGACAGGAGAGCAGCAGGGATGAGGGGCTGGAGCTCTGGTATGGCCGGGGGCACAGGGTGGGACAGGAGAGCAGCAGGGATGAGGGGCTGGAGCTCTGGCCGTGCCCATGGGCACAGGGTGGGACAGGAGAGGGGCAGGGATGAGGGGCTGGAGCTCAGGCATGGCCATGGGCACAGGGTGGGACAGGAGAGCAGCAGGGATGAGGGGCTGGAGCTCTGGCCGGGCCCATGGGCACAGGGTGGGACAGGAGAGGGGCAGGGATGAGGGGCTGGAGCTCAGGCATGGCCGGGGACACAGGGTGGGACAGGAGAGCAGCAGGGATGAGGGGCTGGAGCTCAGGCATGGCCATGGGCACAGAGTGGGACAGGAGCCGGGCAGGGATGAGGGGCTGGAGCTCTGGCCGTGCCCATGGGCACAGAGTGGGACAGGAGCCGGGCAGGGATGAGGGGCTGGAGCTCTGGCCGTGCCCATGGGCACAGAGTGGGACAGGAGAGCAGCAGGGATGAGGGGCTGGAGCTCTGGCATGGCCGAGGACACAGGGTGGGACAGGAGAGCAGCAGGGATGAGGGGCTGGAGCTCTGGTATGGCCGAGGACACAGGGTGGGACAGGAGAGCAGCAGGGATGAGGGGCTGGAGCTCTGGCCGTGCCCATGGGCACAGGGTGGGACAGGAGAGGGGCAGGGATGAGGGGCTGGAGCTCAGGCATGGCCGGGGACACAGGGTGGGACAGGAGAGCAGCAGGGATGAGGGGCTGGAGCTCAGGCATGGCCATGGGCACAGAGTGGGACAGGAGCCGGGCAGGGATGAGGGGCTGGAGCTCTGGCCGTGCCCATGGGCACAGAGTGGGACAGGAGCCGGGCAGGGATGAGGGGCTGGAGCTCTGGCCGTGCCCATGGGCACAGAGTGGGACAGGAGCCGGGCAGGGATGAGGGGCTGGAGCTCTGGCCGTGCCCATGGGCACAGAGTGGGACAGGAGAGCAGCAGGGATGAGGGGCTGGAGCTCTGGCATGGCCGGGGACACAGGGTGGGACAGGAGAGGAGCAGGAGCTGCCTGCACTGCCCTGAGGGCACACGCAGGGATCTGCTCGCTGCCCCTTGCAGCAGAGGCACTTGGAGGCTGCTGCTGGCCAGGCCATGGCAGCCACAGCCCGAAAATCCTTTTTCTCCGTTTCTGCCGGGGCCGGGCTGACGGCAGTGAGTGAGGGGCGGAGCCTCGAGGGGTGTGTCGGTGACAGGGGACAGGTGACAGGGGACAGGGGACAGTTGTCACAACAGCTGCAGCGGCTGTGGCTGCAGCAACCAGCTCGGCTCCCTGCACGGAGTGAGGAGCCAGGAGGCCAGAATGCAGGGAATTGGTGCTTTGGAGGCTCCTCCTGGGGCGATGCTGTACGGCTCAGCCTGGCAGCAGCTCGGCGGGAGCCTCTCAGATGGAACACTCTGTGCTCAGAGGAAGCCGCTCCATCCACTACCATTTCTTCCTTTTTATTTAACAATTCAGCACCAGGGACAGCAGGGCCCCCTGTCCCCACCCCACACACGGGTGTCCCAGCCCTGCTGCTCCCTGGCCCTGCCGCACCCGGAGCCCAGCCTGGGGTGCCCGGTGGCACCGCTGTGCCTGCTGGAGAAATGCTCTGCTCTCCTTTCTGGAGCAATGCTCTCCTTTCTGGAGCAATGCTCTCCTTTCTGGAAGACTGGGCTGACTGGCGCCCTCGGAGTGGTCCCGGCACGGAGCAGCAGCGGGGCCCAGCTCACTGCCAGCCGCCCCCGGGCAGGCTGCAGACCCTGAGCACAGATCCAGCATTTCCAGTGAGCATTTCCAGGAGCGGGCAGCGGCTGCGAGTGACAGCGCTGCCGATGGGATGTGACCGTGACATCTGACTGCCTGCTGCCCGCTCCGTGACAGCTGATTGAATGTCAGCAAACAGAACCTGATGAAACTCATGCTCCTGATGCGAGCTGACTGCCCGAACAATGTCTGTGTCATTTTTCTGATGGTGACTGCGGGCTAGCTGCGCTGAAGGAGGCAGAGAAAATCAGGAAGACAGCTGGAATAGGAGTCAACTGGGGAAACCTGTGGGGCCAGTCAGTATCTTGGCAGACTGAGCCTGTCAGATGCTGTCAGCAGTGATGCACATGTCAGAGGCAGTGCTGGGCCCAGAGCAGGGGCAGGGCTGTGGGGCAGGGCTGGGGCCCGGCTGTGCCCACCGCGAGCACCGGGTCCATGTTCACCCCACGCACCCCAGCACGGCGCAGGGGGCAGGAGGAGAGCACGGCCTCCCACTGCAGCCTCAGGGCACAGGGAGCAGCATCCCACTGCAGGGATCCCCAATGGGGGCAGCGGTGGAAACCCTGCCTTGTCAGAACCCAGGACATTCCTCTGGCTGCCCTGCCCAGGGGGCTCAGAGACCTTGGCACAGCCCAAGACCCCTGTGCCTTTGATTTAGCCCTTGGAAAAAACAACTACCAACCTTTAGAGGAAGAATTACACATCAAAAGAGATTAAGTAGAATAATAGTCAGTTTGTCACAGAGTGAAAAAAATAGATTTTTTGAGGTTTTTAGAATGGGGGCTTGGGGTCCCAAGATGGAGGAATTTGGGCGTGCCCTGTCCTTTTTCCTTCTACTTCCTAGCCTCCATCTTCTGGGTGATGGTGGCACTTTTGGATTGGTTTAGAGTAGAAGCTCACTGTCTAACACAGGTGATGGGCATTGGGAAGTCATTGTAAATATTGTACAGGTGGTTTTTAGTATAAAAAGATAACACAGCCCCAGGGCAGGCAGAGTGCCTCTGTCTGTCCTGCTGAGCAGGCCTGGGCAGGTCAGAGAAAGAATTTTATAGATAAGGAACAGTAACCAACCTTGAGACCGAGAACTGAAGAGCTCTGACTCCTTCTTTGAGCACTGGGCTGGGAAAAGAGAATTTCTGACACATCTGGGGGTCCCTGTGAGCAGCCAGAGCCCTGAGATTGCCTGGTGTTACATAGATCTCACAGCCTGGGCACACAGAATTTATTCTCCCATCAAATCCATCCCATCAGTGCCTGGTGCTGGATTTTGGAGTGAAGAACTTGAGAGTGCAGCCAACACCTGCCCGTGGCAGCGAGTGCAGAGGGAGCCTGGTGTGCAGAGCCTGGCTGTGCCCTGCAGCCTGGGCTGAGGGAGGAGCCCCAGAAGGGGCTCGGGGACAGGGCTGGGTCCTGGCAGCCCCAGGCGGGACAGCCTGGCTGTCCTGGGAGGAGCAGCCTCCAGGCTGGCCCTGGAGTGTGCCTCTGGCAGGAAGCAGGATAAACCCCTGGCTCCCTGCTCCTGCAGCTGCTCTCCCCCCAGACAAAGCAAGGCTCGTGTGTCCTGGCTGTCCCCAGCACAGGCAAGGGCTGCTCCAGGCCTCTCCTGCAGCCCCGTGTGGGACTGACCCCATCCACCTCCCACCACAAAATGAGGGCTTCATTGATGTGTGAGTGATTCCTCACAGACGCCCGAGCCTCACCTGTCACACAACACCTCCCACAGGGAGGGATCCTGCAGCCACATCCAGCGTGGACATGGCACTGGATATTTTTGATGCATTGGTCGACAAACGTCCAGTTTCTGAGGAGGAATGAGCAGCCCAGTTTGCTGCTTACAGGGCCCCAGACGTATTTCTGTAGCTTATGCTGCTGTCAGAGGGAGCTGAGGGATGTTTGCTTACAGTAGGGTGGGGACTTTTTTTTCAAAAAATATTTCCATTTAATAGCACAGAAAAGGAGTTTTTTCCCAAAGTCTCCCGCAGAGAGGGAAAATGCTGCTGCTCTGTTCAGGGGCGCTGCTCTGGGCGCTGGGGTCCCTCCACGCGCAGGTCTCACGTCACACGCTCCAGTTTCCATCGGAGATGCGCTTCCCCCGTGGCCAGGCACAGCAGGGCAACGCCGTGCCCCAGGCTGCCCTCAGTCTGCGTGGTACCTGCTGAACTGCCACTTCTGGCGGGGGTTCCCGGCGTCACAGCGCCTCAGCCGCAGGGCCCTGAACGCGGCATCCACCTCCAGGCACGCCGGCTGCTGCGGGAGGCGCGGGTGCTGCGAGACCAGGTGGGCACTCTGCGGGACAGACAGGGGCTCAGGCTGGGGGAATCAGGCTGAGGGGTGAGGTGCAGGGGCTGTGAGACCAGGTGGGCACTCTGCGGGACAGACAGGGGCTCAGGGGCTGCCCTGGGGGAATCAGGGGGTGCTCGGGCTTCAGGGCTCCTGCACCAGCAGCAGCAGCAGCAGCAGCAGCAGCAGCAGCAGCAGCAGCAGCAGCCCTGCTTTCCCTCAGAGAAAGCCCAGCTCCTCACAGTGTGCCCTTTTCTGGCTCATCCCTAACACCTGAGATATCTCTGCTGACTGACAGGGACTGTGGCTTGGGATCCAAGCCTGCAGCTGCTGCTGAGCCGGGGTCACAGCACACCTGTGCATTCACAGCACACCTGTGCATTCACAGCACACCTGTGCACTCACAGCACACCTGTGCACTCACAGCACACCTGTGCAGTCACAGCACACCTGTGCATTCACAGCACACCTGTGCACTCACAGCACACCTGTGCACTCACAGCACACCTGTGCATCCACAGCACACCTGTGCACTCACAGCACACCTGTGCATCCACAGCACACCTGTGCACTCACAGCACACCTGTGCATCCACAGCACACCTGTGCATTCACAGCACACCTGCCCAGTCACAGCACACCTGTGCACTCACAGCACACCTGTGCAGTCACAGCACACCCGTGCAGCCCCAGCACACCTGTGCACTCACAGCACACCTGTGCAGTCACAGCACACCTGTGCAGCCACAGCACACCTGTGCACTCACAGCACACCTGTGCAGTCACAGCACACCTGTGCAGTCACAGCACACCTGTGCACTCACAGCGCACCTGTGCAGTCACAGCACACCTGTGCACTCACAGCACACCTGTGCAGCCACAGCACACCTGTGCACTCACAGCACACCTGTGCATCCACAGCACACCTGTGCATCCACAGCACACCTGTGCAGCCACAGCACACCTGTGCACTCACAGCACACCCGTGCAGTCACAGCACACCTGTGCAGCCCCAGCACACCTGTGCAGTCACAGCACACCTGTGCAGTCACAGCACACCTGTGCACTCACAGCACACCTGTGCATCCACAGCACACCTGTGCACTCACAGCACACCTGTGCACTCACAGCACACCTGTGCATCCACAGCACACCTGTGCACTCACAGCACACCTGTGCATCCACAGCACACCTGTGCACTCACAGCACACCTGTGCATCCACAGCACACCTGTGCATTCACAGCACACCTGCCCAGTCACAGCACACCTGTGCACTCACAGCACACCTGTGCAGTCACAGCACACCTGTGCACTCACAGCACACCTGTGCAGCCACAGCACACCTGTGCACTCACAGCACACCTGTGCATCCACAGCACAGCTGTGCATCCACAGCACACCTGTGCAGCCACAGCACACCTGTGCACTCACAGCACACCTGTGCACTCACAGCACACCTGTCCTGGGCTGTGCTTGGCTGGGAACAGAGGGCTGAGCTCTCTCACTGCCTGCGTGGCAGCTGCCAGGGCAGGGAGTCCCTGGGGTGGGATCTGCTCCACAGGGAATGAATGTGCAGCAGGACCCTGGTTTCTGTGCTCTCAACCTGGCAAGGACGTTGGGTGACCCAGCCCCAGAGCCCGAGTGCTGGGGCAGGGAAAGAACAAAGAGTCTGAGTGCCCTCCACCCTTCTGCTTTTCCCATCTGCTTGGATTAACCTCTCTGAGCCCGGGGATGCTGCAGGTGCTGCCACCGGCATGGGACATTTCTGTGCCACTCCTGGCACTGCGGCGATGCTCAGGAGCAGCTCAGTGTCACCGAGGTGAGACACTCCTGGTGTGACCTGTGCAGGGGCCTGGGCAGGAGCTGCCCCTTTGCGCAGACAGGAGCTGCACATCCTTGCAGGACACAGTGCCTGATGCCAGGAGAGGGCAAAGCACTGCAACTCCTTCAGGCAGCAGCCACTGAGCTCTCCTCATTCTCCTGTTGCTGGCACCAGCAAAAGAGCAGCACCAAATCAATCTCACCCTCAGCTGAGAAACCAGGCTGTGACAGGAGGCAAGACCTGCCCCTGCCCTGTAACAGCTCCCTGGGCACTTCTGCCTACTTTTCACAAAGTGAAGTGACAATTTCACAATTTTCAGTAAGTGGATAAAAATTTTCCTGTATTTTTCACTAAACACCCAACGTGAGCCTGCGGCACTCTGGCATTCACCACTTTAGGCTGAAAAAACCAAAGAGCAACAGGAAATTGTCTGTGTATTGAATGCTACACTTTTTCTTTCTTAAGTGAAGAGTGTTTTTTCCCCAACAATAGACTATGCCATTTCAGAGCATTTTGGACAATTACTTGCACCAGGCTGACAGAGGTAGAGCCATGACTCTGTGCAGTGCAGGCAATTAGTGTAAGTATCCATTCTCCTCCTTTCCATAAGTGCTGTCTTTAAACACCCCTGTGAGCTGAGAGCCGATCGATGCTGACTCATCTCCCCTTAAGTGCTATTGACGGTTTCTGTGTAAAACCAGGCTGTTTTGGCTGTTTTGCTGCTGCTGCTGCTGTGGCTGTGGCAGTGCCTGCAGGTCCCCAGTGTCCCCAGCCTGGCAGCCGTGTTGGGACGCTCGGCACTGGGATGGACACAACCCCTGGCAGAGGGGCATGAGGGATGGGGGCCTGGACACCAGCAGGTCTCTAGGAGACAGGCAGCCTTGGCAAAGCGGGCAGCAGAGGGTGGGGTGCCCCTGTGCCAGGCTGTGCCCCCATCAGTGCTCTCCTGGCAGCCTGACCCACCTGGGCGGGCAGGGCCACCCCTGTCCCCTCCTGCCGTCCCTGGAGGCTGCAGCTGCAGCATCACTCACCAGCCCTGGCTGCACAGGGGCCACCCCTGTCCCCTCCTGCCATCCCTGGAGGCTGCAGCTGCAGCATCACTCACCAGCCCTGGCTGCACAGGGGCCACCCCTGTCCCCTCCTGCCATCCCTGGAGGCTGCAGCTGCAGCATCACTCACCAGCCCTGGCTGCACAGGGGCCAGGTTCCTGTGGAGCCAGGCCAGGCTGCGGCTCCTGCCCTGGCACTGGCGCAGGCCCAGGGCTCCCAGCACGCCCGCCGGGGCCAGGCACAGCTCTCCGTGCTGGATCAGCCTCAGCCAGGTGTAGTTGAACTTCTGGTTCTGTGGGGAGAGAGCAGGAGGAGACACGGCCCCGTCAGGCTCCATGGCAGGGCTGGCCACACTGCTCTGGGCACCTGTGCCAGGGCTGCCCACCCTCCCAGCCAGGAACTCCCAATTCCCAACATCCCACCCATCCCTGCCCCCTGGCAGTGGGAGCCACTCCCTGTGTCCTGGCACTCTGGGTCCTTCTCTGGCCCTCTCAGAGCACTGAAAGGGCTGTGAGGTACAGCTGGATGGACACACACAGGTCACAGGCTGCTATTTAAATCTTTCTCTGCTTTCATGTGCAAACTCACAGCTTTACAAACTTTCCTAACCAGCCGAATTTGCTGTTTCTGTCGCTGTTGCTCGGCCACAGGCTGTTCCTGCCCCTTGCAGGCAGGGCCTGGCTCTGTCCCCGGGTGGGAAGGGCTGTGCTAGCCCCGGGGAGGGCACAGGCCACAGGGGAGGCTCGGGGGCTCCGTGCCCGGTGCCACAGGCAGGGTGGCACACCCGGGGTGCCTGCAGGCTGTTCTTACCGTGTTGTTAGCATCGCACTTCTCAAAAGCCAGGGCGGTGCCTTCCACAGCGATGCACCCCGCCAGGGCCACGTTAGCGAGCTGGGAAACAGCAACAAAAGGCAGATTTGGAGAGGAATTCCCAGGACGGGGGAGAGGATGTTGCACTGCACTGGAACTCCTGGGCTCACGGGACACTCTAATTAACACTGTGCACATAACGAAGGGAGGCAGAACAGAGTGTCCCAGGCCAGGCTGGATAGGGCTTGGAGCACCGTGGTCGAGTGAAAGGTGCCCCAGCCCATGGCAGGGATGGAATTAGCTTTAAGGTCCCTTTCCACCCAGAGCGTTCTGGAATTCTGTGGTGCTGGAGAAGGGGAGCCTGACCCGGTTTCTCTCACCAGGCACCGAGCAAGAGCCTTGTGCAGGCAGCATTGAATCCAAAGCGACTTTAAAGCGCTCTCTGCCCGGTGCCCCGGCGAGGAGCAGGATCCGAGCCCGGAGCGGGGCCGGTCCCTCCGCCCGTCCCGCAGCGCCGGCAACGCGAGCGGCTGCTGCGCTCTGCTGGCGGCGGAGCCGTGCTACAGACCCTGCTCCTAGAGACCCCGACCCTACAGATGCTGCATCTATGGACCCCGACCCTACAGACCCTGCTCCTAGAGACCCCGACCCTACAGACCCTGTTCCTAGAGACCCCGACCCTACAGACCCTGCTCCTAGAGACCCCGACCCTACAGACCCTGCATCTATGGACCCCAAACCTACAGACCCTGCATCTATGGACCCCAACCCTACAGACCCTGTTCCTACAGACCCCGACCCTACAGATGCTGCATCTATGGACCCCGACCCTACAGACCCTGCTCCTAGAGACCCCGACCCTACAGATGCTGCATCTATGGACCCCGACCCTACAGACCCTGCTCCTAGAGACCCCGACCCTACAGACCCTGTTCCTAGAGACCCCGACCCTACAGACCCTTCTCCTAGAGACCCCGACCCTACAGACCCTGTTCCTACAGAGCCTGACGCTACAGACCCCGCTCCTAGAGACCCCGACCCTACAGACCCTGTTCCTACAGAGCCTGACCCTACAGACCCTGCATCTATGGACCCCAACCCTACAGACCCTGCTCCTAGAGACCCCGACCCTACAGACTCTGCTCCTAGAGACCCCGACCCTACAGACCCTGTTCCTAGAGACCCCGACCCTACAGACCCTGCTCCTAGAGACCCCGACCCTACAGACCCTGCTCCTAGAGACCCCGACCCTACAGACCCTGTTCCTAGAGACCCCGACCCTACAGACCCTGCTCCTAGAGACCCCGACCCTACAGACCCTGCTCCTAGAGACCCCGACCCTACAGACCCTGTTCCTACAGAGCCTGACGCTACAGACCCTGCATCTATGGACCCCAACCCTACAGACCCTGCTCCTAGAGACCCCGACCCTACAGACCCTGTTCCTAGAGACCCCGACCCTACAGACCCTGCTCCTAGAGACCCCGACCCTACAGACCCTGCTCCTAGAGACCCCGACCCTACAGACCCTGCTCCTAGAGACCCCGACCCTACAGACCCTGTTCCTAGAGACCCCGACCCTACAGACCCTGCTCCTAGAGACCCCGACCCTACAGACCCTGTTCCTAGAGACCCCGACCCTACAGACCCTGCTCCTAGAGACCCCGACCCTACAGACCCTGTTCCTACAGAGCCCGACCCTACAGACCTTGCTCCTAGAGACCCCGACCCTACAGACCCTGCATCTATGGACCCCGACCCTACAGACCCTGTTCCTAGAGACCCCGACCCTACAGACCCTGCTCCTAGAGACCCCGACCCTACAGACCCTGCTCCTACAGAGCCCGACCCTACAGACCCTGCATCTATGGACCCCGACCCTACAGACCCTGCTCCTAGAGACCCCGACCCTACAGACCCTGCTCCTAGAGACCCCGACCCTACAGACCCTGACCCTATAGACCCTGTTCCTACAGAGCCCGACCCTACAGACCCTGCTCCTATTGACCCCGACCCTACAGACCCTGCTTCTAGAGACCCCGACCCTATAGACCCTGCATCTATAGACCCCGACCCTACAGACCCTGCTCCTAGAGACCCCGACCCTACAGACCCTGCATCTATGGACCCTGACCCTACAGACCCTGCTCCTATGGAACCCGACCCTATAGACCCTGACGCTACAGACCCTGGCCCTATAGACCTCGACCCTATAGACCCTACACCTACAGACCCCGACCCTACAGACTCTACATTTACGGACCCTGACCCTGTAGATCCCGCACCTACAGACCCTGTTCCTACAAACCCAGACCCTAGAGACCCCGGCCCTACAGACCCTGCACTGACTGCAGCCCCCAAGCGGGGGCAGGGGCTGAGGCTGGCTGTGCTCCCACTCGGCCATCCAGACACCCAGCCAGCCCTCTAGAGGGAAGTCATCCCTTCTGTCACCTATTTCTTTATAAAAATGCCCAGGAACGCAGGCCTCTGTGCCGTATCACACACCCCAGACGCTGCCAGAGGCCCAGGAGCAGGGCAGCCCAGGGCACGGCCAGCCCCTGGGAGCAGCCCCTGGGCACGTACCTGCCCGCTGGCTTTGACCAGGGGAGCCTCCAGGTCCGGGTACACGTTCTGCAGGTACCAGCGGAAGGTTCTGCAGCGGAGCCTCTGCCGCAGCCGGATCTGCTGGCTCAGGTCGCCCACATCCACGCTGTGCAGCAGGTGGTAGGCATGGCCATAGAACAGCTCCTTGTACTCGTCCAGCCACACCTCGGCCACCCGCGCCAGGTTCCTCTCCACCGTCCTCACCCGGTCTCTTGGGAAGGAGTAGGGATTGTCATTCCTGAAAATGTGCCCGACCCTGGAGCACGGAACTATCTCGATCTCTCCTCCGCACATCCACACCTGAGGAACAGGGATGGCTGATGGACACCAGCTGAGCGTGGGCGCTGCCTCGTGCAAGCCAGGAGAGGCAGATCAGGTGCCCAGGGAGATGGAGCTGTCCCTGGGAGCCCCTGCCTGCGCCCCATCACCCACCCAGGCTGGCAGGGGTGCAGCTGTGGCACAGTCACCTACCTTGAATGAAATCTCCATGTTTTCCCCTCCCCAGACATCCAGTCCTGGGTCGTACATTCCCAGCTCAGAGAAATACTTCTTATCGATGGAGAACAGGCCACCTGCCATGACGGGGCACCTGGGGACATAGAGGCCACACGGTGTATCAGAGAGGGCGTTTGGGTGGCCTGAAAGCTGTAATGGGGCAGGGAAGGGCAGGAAAAGCAGTGCAAGAAAGGCAGTGAGGAAAGAAAAGCACTGCCAAGAAAGGCAGTGAAATGTTCTCCTGGCTGACACACCAGCATGAGTGGGGAAAAAGGCCTCAAGGACTTTGCCCATGCCTGATGGGGGGATTGCCTGTGCCTCACCTGTCCTGGAAAGCACAGGAACAATACTTGGCCACAAAATAACATCATTTGGCCTCAAAGCAGCCTCTGCTGCTGAATTATTACCAAAGGAACGGGCTGGTTTGCAAAGCTCTCACATCTCCTTTATTTACCTTATTATATCAGTTTCCTTGATCTTATTTTTCTCAATGACCTCTTGTGGAATCTGCCTCCATCCAAAATTCATTGGCCAAGTAAAAATCCCACGCTGGAAGTTGTCCACGGTCATGTAACTAAACAGAGGAAAGATCGGGCTGACTAATTCTGAGTCACACTCCTGATTGAAAGGTCACCCCTAATGAGAGAAGATGAATATCTGTGGGTAATTAAACCAGGGTTTTAACAAATTTCATCAGGAATCCTCTTCATGTACAGAAAGTTGTGAAAAATCAGAAAGGTGTGTGATAAACAGAGGCCACATCCCCAGCTAATGTTTGTCAGAGCTCAGTGCATCCCTCCGGGTGTCCAGAGCTGCTGGGACCCCTGCCAGGGGGCTCAGAGACCCTGGCACACAGCCCAGAACACCTGTGGGTTTGATTATGACCCATGGAGCAAATTACCAGCTTTGTATGAAGACCTGAAAGCCACAGAAGTTTAAGTAGTGTAATAATAAAATTATCACTAGGTGAAAAAGTAGATTTTGGGGTTTTTTAGAATAGGGGTTTTGGGGACAAGATGGAGGGACTTGGGCGTGTCCAGCCTTTCTTCTTATTCTTCTCTACCTCCATCTCCTGCTGTGATGGCGGCACTTTTGGATTGGTTTAGAGCAGAAGCTCACTGTCTAACACAGGTGATGGGCATTGGGAAGTCATTGTAAATATTGTACAGGTAGTTTTTAGTATAAAAAGATAACACAGCCCCAGGGCGGGCAGAGTGCCTCTGTCTGTCCTGCTGAGCAGACCTCGGCTGGACAGGAGAAAAATTGTTTTAGATAAGATACAATAAACAACTCTGAGACCGGAAACTGAGGAACTCCGACTCATTCTTCGAACGTGCAGCCAAAACAGAGACTGTCCACGTGTCTCGGGGCTGCAATGAACCGCAGCACATCCAAGAATGTTCATTTGACAGCAATGCCCTGTGTGCCCCGTGGAAGGCTCTGCAGGCTGTGCGGGCTCTGGAGCCACGGCTCCATGCCTGCAGCGCGTGCTGGTGGTGCCAGGCTGCGCTGGGCACTGCAGGCACGGGCTGTCTCACCTCATGTCCCTGTCGCTGATGACCTCGATGACGGGGCAGGCCACCTTGGTGCGGCGCAGGCGGACGCGCTCCAGCAGCGGCTCCAGCCAGCCCACGTTGCACTCCACGTGCGAGTCCAGGAAGGTCAGCACAGCGCCTGGGGCACAGCAGGGCAGGGTCAGCCCCGGGCACCCCAACCCTGCCCTGCTGGCAGCCCCCTGTGCGCTTGGGGTGCTGCTGATGTGCCACGGCCCTCCTTTGCAGCCATGGTATCTTCTGAAAAATCCTTTCCTTAGGATTTCTCCTCCTGAGAAGCTGAGAGGCCTCAGGAACAAAATGTACCCAATGGTTATCTGCTGCTGTGGAATGCAACAGGTGCATCTGGGATTGGGCTCATGTGGTTGTTTCTAATTAATGGCCAATCACAGCCCAGCTGTCCGGACTGTCTCGGTCAGTCACAAGCCTTTGTGATCATTCCTTTTCTGTTCTTAGCCAGCCTTCTGATGAAATCCTTTCTTCTATCCTTTTAGTATAGTTTTAATATAATATATATATCATAAAATAAAACTCAAGCTTTCTGGAACATGCAGTCAACATTCTCGTCTCTGCCCTCACCCTGGGACCCCTGCGAACACCACCACACTCCCTGACTCCCCAGACCTGCGCAGCCACAGCCAAGAGCGTTTTTCCCCTGCTTGGCAGAGCAACTCCTGACAGAAATGGCCATTTTGGTGCTGACACAGCCTGGCAGGGCAGGTGGTGGAGCCGGGGCTGGAGACGGTGGCAAAAGGACGCCCTTGGTGCACTGGGAGGGACAAAGGCCGTGCTGGAGAGGGAGCCCAGCACCTCTGGGGTCCCCTAAAGCGTGTTAGCCCAGCAATTTTTTTGGGTTTGATCACTCCAATTGCGTTTTCTTGTTTTTCCTCTAATCCCAGTTTTCCCTCAGCATCTCGTTAAGCCATGTTGATGGCAGAGAAGAGCTCTGGTGATCCCTCTGAGCCCCTGCACTAAGCATTAAGCTGTAAACTAGGAATGTAAGACTCTTGTCTGAATTAAAGTCTTTTCCCTGGCATCGTTGAGCGTGGGGCTGCCCTTGGAGGGGCTGTAGGAGGTGCAGAGCCCCCCACCCCTGGCTGGGAGCTCTGGCAGCCCTGGAGCTGCCCCATCCACCCCGGATCCCCCCATACACACACTGCCAATCCCATTGCAGCTTGGGTTGTGTCCCCAAGGCCTGGCCCACCCCGTGCTCCTGCCCTACCTGTGGCAACCTCAGCTCCTGCCAGCCTGGCCCGGATCAGGCCGTGCCTCTCCCGGAGGTGCAGCACCTTCACCTTGGGGAAGCGCGACATGTACACATCCAGCTGCTCCTTCAGGTACTCTGCGGAGGGGACAGCGACCTGGCTCAGCCCCTGTGCCCTCTGACACGGTGAAAAGCTGCAAGCAGATCTTCCCAGGCATGCCAGGAGCCCAGGTCTGGGCTGTGAACACCTGGGCACGGCTCTTTGTGCCCGTGGTGTGAGCTCTGAGCCACCTGAGACAGCGCTCTCCTGGAGAACCAGCAGTGGGGAAATGGCACCACTCCTCTGTCACAGACATCTTTTATGAAAAATCTTTTCTTTACGATTTTTCTTCTTGAGAAGCTGAGGGACTTCAAGAACAAAATGTAAACAATGATTATTTGCTGCTGTGGAATGCAACAGGTGCAGCTGGGATTGGTCTCATGTGGTTGTTTCTAATTAATGGCCAATCACAGTCAGCTGGCTTAGACTCTCTATCTGAGACAGAAACTTTTGTTATCATTCTTTCTTTTTCTGTTCTTAGCCAGCCTTCTGATGAAATCTTTTCTTCTATTAGTATAGTTTTAATATAATATATATAATAAAATAATAAATCAAGCCTTCTCAGATCTTCACCTCTTCCCTCATCCTTGGACCCCTGTGAATACCACCACACTCCTCGATTTTGGAGGGCTGAGCCCAGCAGAGAGTGCAGGGCATCACTGCAGGGGCTGGGTACCAGCTGGAATGGCGATGGAGGGCCCTGTGCAGCACAGATCCTGGCTCAGCACTGCTCCCACTGCAGCTCCCTGCCCTCTGAGCCACCCCAGAGTGTGTCCCCTGCACTGGGAGCTGCACACTCGGGCCTGGGAGCATCTGATTGCACAAGCCCTTGAGCCAGGATGCTCCAAACACGAATGGGCTGGGCAAGACCCAGCTCCCTGGTGCTCCTGGAGCCTCTGGCAGCCTCCTCCTTCCTCCCCCAGCACCCCCCTGCCCTCCGATCACCCTCAGCCCCAGCGCAGGCCAGGGAGGCACTTCAATACAGCAGAAGGAGAAAATGTGATTTCTCTCCTACTTGGAATTGAATTACAGGACAAATGGCATTTTGGCCCCAAGTTCTATTAGCTCCATGAGGCAGCAGAGGCTTCCCCTACCCTTGGTGCTGCAGTCGTCCACCAGGATGATCTCCTCGAGGAGGCGCGGGGGAGAGCGGCTGAGCACGCTGTGCACGGAGCGCAGCAGGGCCGACCACACCTCGTCCACAAAGCACATGATGACGCTGGTGGTCGGCAGGTCGTCGTGGACCTGCTGCTCAGAGCACCTGCAACAGCAACACGGGCCCACAGGTGATGGCCAGGCACGGTGTTCCCGGGAAAACGCGTGGGGAAAGGGAGAACGCCCGACGCGACACGCGGGGGGAAAGCCCTGCAGTGCTGGGAGGGGAACACAGGGAGAGGGGGGCCCCCGCATGGGCAGCCCCATGGGACAGGATGGACTCACTTGGTTCTGACACTGAAGGGAATTCAGAGGTATTTCAGGGCTTCGCAGTTAATCAGAAGTGCTCTGGCTAAGTGAAATTCACCCCAGAATTACTCTGTGTCACAATCCTCGAGATGTGTCTTTCTGTCTCAGGGAGGTCAGCGGGCAGAGAACACCAGAAAGTCCATTTTGGATCCAGCCCTGTCTCACCTTGCTGGGCAGCTGGTGAGCAGAACCGGGTCATGCCCCCTTTGTCCTCCACTAGAGAATCCTGGAATTGTTTGGGTTGGAAGGGAACTCAAAGCCCATCTCCTTCCAACAGCTCCCATGGCAGGGACACCTTCCCCTAAACCAGGCTGCTCAGAACCCCATCCAGCCTGGCCTCAAACTTCCAGGGATGGGGCAGTCACAGCTTGTCAGGGCACCCTGTGCCAGGGCCTCCCCACCCTCACAGGGAAGAATTCCCTCCCAATATCTCATCCATCCCTGCCCCTGGGTGTGGGAAACCACTGCTCCTTGTCCTGGCACTCCAGACCCTTCCCCAAAGTCCCTCTTCACATCTCTTGGAGCCCTCATGCACTGGAAGGGGCTCCAAGGTCTCCCTGGAGCCTTCTCTTCCCTTTTTCCCTCAGCCCCAGGACTCCTGATCCGGGCTCTGCATGGGATGCTCCCCACAACCCTCCTGCCCCCCACACCCCTCCTCAGGGCTCCCTCCCCACACCAGCTGCAGGGACACAGGGCCCATGAGTTCAGCACTGCCAGTGAAGCTGCAAAGGCAGCAGGCACTGAGCACAGGGAGCCATGGATTGGCCAGATTTGAGTGTCCAGTGCAGTACTCCAGGCAGAACCACAACAGGAACTGGAGTCTAAATTGGGACAGACTGGAATACACACCCAAAAAAAAATTATTGGCTGCCAAGAGCTGCCACCAGCCCCTTCCCTGAGCTGGCCCTTACAACCTGGTTGTGCCAGCAGGCTGGTGACAGAGCTTGCACAGGCTCCTGCCAGAAGCAGGGTGCCCAGGGCAGCTCCGTGCCCTGAGGCAGCAGCTCACAGCCCTGTTTGGCCAAGGAGTTCCCAGGACAGCAGCTCACAGCCCTGTTTGCCCAAGGCATTCCCAGGACAGCAGCTCAGACCCCTGTTTGCGCAAGGCATTCCCAGGACAGCAGCTCAGACCCCTGTTTGCCCAAGGCATTCCTAGGACAGCAGCTCAGAGCCCTGTTTCTCCAAGGCATTCCCAGGACAGCAGCTCAGACCCCTGTTTCTCCAAGGCATTCCCAGGACAGCAGCTCAGACCCCTGTGTGCCCAAGGCGTTCCCAGGACAGCAGCTCAGAGCCCTGTTTCTCCAAGGCATTCCCAGGACAGCAGCTCACAGCCCTGTGTGCCCAAGGCATTCCCAGGACAGCAGCTCACAGCCCTGTTTGCCCAAGGCATTCCCAGGACAGCAGCTCAGACCCCTGTTTCTCCAAGGCGTTCCCAGGACAGCAGCTCACATCCCTGTTTGGCCAAGGAGTTCCCAGGACAGCAGCTCACAGCCCTGTGTGCCCAAGGCATTCCCAGGACAGCAGCTCAGACCCCTGTTTGCCCAAGGCATTCCTAGGACAGCAGCTCAGAGCCCTGTTTCTCCAAGGCATTCCCAGGACAGCAGCTCACAGCCCTGTGTGCCCAAGGCATTCCCAGGACAGCAGCTCACAGCCCTGTGTGCCCAAGGCATTCCCAGGACAGCAGCTCAGACCCCTGTTTGCCCAAGGCATTCCTAGGACAGCAGCTCAGAGCCCTGTTTCTCCAAGGCATTCCCAGGACAGCAGCTCACATCCCTGTTTGCCCAAGGCGCTCCCAGGACAGCAGCTCACAGCCCTGTTTGGCCAAGGAGTTCCCAGGACAGCAGCTCAGACCCCTGTGTGCCCAAGGCATTCCCAGGACAGCAGCTCAGAGCCCTGTTTCTCCAAGGCGTTCCCAGGACAGCAGCTCACAGCCCTGTGTGCCCAAGGCATTCCCAGGACAGCAGCTCAGACCCCTGTGTGCCCAAGGCATTCCCAGGACAGCAGCTCAGAGCCCTGTTTCTCCAAGGCGTTCCCAGGACAGCAGCTCAGACCCCTGTTTCTCCAAGGCATTCCCAGGACAGCAGCTCACAGCCCTGTTTGCCCAAGGCATTCCCAGGACAGCAGCTCAGACCCCTGTGTGCCCAAGGCATTCCCAGGACAGCAGCTCAGACCCCTGTGTGCCCAAGGCATTCCCAGGACAGCAGCTCACAGCCCTGTTTGGCCAAGGAGTTCCCAGGACAGCAGCTCACAGCCCTGTGTGCCCAAGGCATTCCCAGGACAGCAGCTCAGACCCCTGTTTGCCCAAGGCATTCCTAGGACAGCAGCTCAGAGCCCTGTTTCTCCAAGGCATTCCCAGGACAGCAGCTCACATCCCTGTTTGGCCAAGGAGTTCCCAGGACAGCAGCTCACAGCCCTGTGTGCCCAAGGCATTCCCAGGACAGCAGCTCAGACCCCTGTTTGCCCAAGGCATTCCTAGGACAGCAGCTCAGAGCCCTGTTTCTCCAAGGCATTCCCAGGACAGCAGCTCACATCCCTGTTTGCCCAAGGCGCTCCCAGGACAGCAGCTCACAGCCCTGTTTGGCCAAGGAGTTCCCAGGACAGCAGCTCAGACCCCTGTGTGCCCAAGGCATTCCCAGGACAGCAGCTCAGAGCCCTGTTTCTCCAAGGCGTTCCCAGGACAGCAGCTCACAGCCCTGTGTGCCCAAGGCATTCCCAGGACAGCAGCTCAGACCCCTGTGTGCCCAAGGCATTCCCAGGACAGCAGCTCAGAGCCCTGTTTCTCCAAGGCGTTCCCAGGACAGCAGCTCAGACCCCTGTTTCTCCAAGGCATTCCCAGGACAGCAGCTCACAGCCCTGTTTGCCCAAGGCATTCCCAGGACAGCAGCTCAGACCCCTGTGTGCCCAAGGCATTCCCAGGACAGCAGCTCAGACCCCTGTGTGCCCAAGGCATTCCCAGGACAGCAGCTCACATCCCTGTTTGCCCAAGGCATTCCTAGGACAGCAGCTCAGAGCCCTGTTTCTCCAAGGCATTCCCAGGACAGCAGCTCACAGCCCTGTGTGCCCAAGGCATTCCCAGGACAGCAGCTCACAGCCCTGTGTGCCCAAGGCATTCCCAGGACAGCAGCTCAGACCCCTGTTTGCCCAAGGCATTCCTAGGACAGCAGCTCAGAGCCCTGTTTCTCCAAGGCATTCCCAGGACAGCAGCTCACATCCCTGTTTGCCCAAGGCGCTCCCAGGACAGCAGCTCACAGCCCTGTTTGGCCAAGGAGTTCCCAGGACAGCAGCTCAGACCCCTGTGTGCCCAAGGCATTCCCAGGACAGCAGCTCAGAGCCCTGTTTCTCCAAGGCGTTCCCAGGACAGCAGCTCACAGCCCTGTGTGCCCAAGGCATTCCCAGGACAGCAGCTCAGACCCCTGTGTGCCCAAGGCATTCCCAGGACAGCAGCTCAGAGCCCTGTTTCTCCAAGGCGTTCCCAGGACAGCAGCTCAGACCCCTGTTTCTCCAAGGCATTCCCAGGACAGCAGCTCACAGCCCTGTTTGCCCAAGGCATTCCCAGGACAGCAGCTCAGACCCCTGTGTGCCCAAGGCATTCCCAGGACAGCAGCTCAGACCCCTGTGTGCCCAAGGCATTCCCAGGACAGCAGCTCACAGCCCTGTTTGGCCAAGGAGTTCCCAGGACAGCAGCTCACAGCCCTGTGTGCCCAAGGCATTCCCAGGACAGCAGCTCAGACCCCTGTTTGCCCAAGGCATTCCTAGGACAGCAGCTCAGAGCCCTGTTTCTCCAAGGCATTCCCAGGACAGCAGCTCACATCCCTGTTTGGCCAAGGAGTTCCCAGGACAGCAGCTCACAGCCCTGTGTGCCCAAGGCATTCCCAGGACAGCAGCTCAGACCCCTGTTTGCCCAAGGCATTCCTAGGACAGCAGCTCAGAGCCCTGTTTCTCCAAGGCATTCCCAGGACAGCAGCTCACATCCCTGTTTGCCCAAGGCGCTCCCAGGACAGCAGCTCACAGCCCTGTTTGGCCAAGGAGTTCCCAGGACAGCAGCTCAGACCCCTGTGTGCCCAAGGCATTCCCAGGACAGCAGCTCAGAGCCCTGTTTCTCCAAGGCGTTCCCAGGACAGCAGCTCACAGCCCTGTGTGCCCAAGGCATTCCCAGGACAGCAGCTCAGACCCCTGTGTGCCCAAGGCATTCCCAGGACAGCAGCTCAGAGCCCTGTTTCTCCAAGGCGTTCCCAGGACAGCAGCTCAGACCCCTGTTTCTCCAAGGCATTCCCAGGACAGCAGCTCACAGCCCTGTTTGCCCAAGGCATTCCCAGGACAGCAGCTCAGACCCCTGTGTGCCCAAGGCATTCCCAGGACAGCAGCTCACATCCCTGTTTGCCCAAGGCATTCCCAGGACAGCAGCTCAGACCCCTGTTTCTCCAAGGCATTCCCAGGACAGCAGCTCACAGCCCTGTGTGCCCAAGGCATTCCCAGGACAGCAGCTCAGACCCGTTTGCCCAAGGCACTCCCAGGACAGCAGCTCACATCCCTGTTTGCCCAAGGCGTTCCCAGGACAGCAGCTCACAGCCCTGTTTGCCCAAGGCGTTCCCCGGACAGCCCAGGTCTCCTCCGGGCCAGGTGTGTCACTCACTGCCGGAGGCGGTTCCTGCCTGGCAGCTCGCACAGACCCGGGGCTGCCTTTGTGCCACCGGGGCCCGGGTCCCCTGCTCAGGAAGCGTGTGCAGGTGGCCCCAGGAAGCAGCCCCAGCCGTCTCCCTGTCCCTGCTCCACTCCTGCTGTGCAGGTCTCACCTCGGGCAGCGCCACCAGCACGGTGGCAATGTCTGCACGGTGCTGTGGCACGGGCACAATCGTGGCACAATGCCCAGCCCTCCATAACCCCGGTCTGTGAGGGGGGAACAGGGACATGGGGGGGTCTCTGCACGGGGCAGCCCTGTCACCTTCCCAGGGACTCAGAGGTGTTTGCACGAGGGGCTGAGTGCAAGAGAGGAACCTGGCATTCACCTGAGCTGGAACCAACACATGAATTCTGACTGCTCAGAGCTGCACCTGACCCACCAGGCTATCAGAGCTGCACCTGACACACCAGGAAACCAGAGCAGCACCTGACCCACCAGGTAACCAGAGCTGCACCTGACACACCAGGTAACCAGAGCTGCACCTGACACACCAGGCAATCAGAGCTGCACCTGACACACCAGGAAACCAGAGCTGCACCTGACACACCAGGCAATCAGAGCTGCACCTGACACACCAGGTAACCAGAGCAGCACCTGACACACCAGGTAACCAGAGCTGCACCTGACACACCAGGCAATCAGAGCTGCACCTGACACACCAGGCAATCAGAGCAGCACCTGACCCACCAGGTAACCAGAGCTGCACCTGACACACCAGGCAATCAGAGCTGCACCTGACACACCAGGTAACCAGAGCAGCACCTGACACACCAGGTAACCAGAGCAGCACCTGACCTACCAGGTACAGCGTCCCAAGGCACAGAGAGGCCTGAGCCCATCCCCTGTGCTGGCTGTCCTGGCCCCTTGGGCAGCTGGGCTCAGTGGGTTACAACCTGCAAACTTTACCCAGTTTTATGTTTAACAACAGGCTGCTCTGAGCTGGACAGGCAAAAGCCATCTGACAGGTAGCATGGCTGAAGTGGAGGGCTTGCTGTGCCCCCAGCAGCCCTGCCCAGAGCCACGGAGCCATGCCCAGGGTGCAGCCTGGGCCTTTGTGCAAGGGGAGCAGATCTTACCCGGCAGGCCTGGTGTCTGCGATGGCTCGATCCACAGGGATCAGGTCGCTGAGGTAGACATTGAAGTTTCCTTCTTTCCATCTACTTTTTGCTTCTTCTTGTTTGTCATCAGGGACAGCAACAGGGTGTCCAAACTGGCCGGGAGCTCGGGGGTCTCTCGGGGCGAGCGTTGCATCCATGGACAGGACTCTGTGCATCCCTGGGCTGCTCCCTGCTTGTTCCTGCCCATCCTGGCCAGTGCCATTTGTTCCAGGAGCTGCTCCCCTCTGCTCCTGCCCATCCCAGACAGTGCCAGTTGTTCCAGGAGCTGCTCCCCACAGCTCCTGCTCATCCTGGCCAGTTCCAGCTACTCCAGGGGCTGCTCCAGGAGCTGCTCCCCGCTGTTCCTGCCTATCCTGGTCAGTGCCAGCTGCTGTAGGAACTGCTCCCCCTTGCTCATGCACATCCTGGCCAGTGCCAGCCGCTCCAGGAGCTGCTCCAGGAGCTGCTCCCTGCTGCTCCTGCTGATCCTGGCCAGTGCCAGCTGCTCCAGGAGCTGCTCCCCGCTGCTCCTGCTCATCCTGGTCAGTGCCAGCTGCTCCAGGAGCTGCTCCCCCACGCTCATGCCCATCCCGGCCAGTGCCAGCTGCTCCAGGGGCTGCTCCTGGTGTCGTCCCCAGCGTCCGGCTCCGGCCACCCCCGGCAGTGGCCCCAGCAGTGGCAGTCGCAGCGTGTGCACGGTCACTGCTTTTTTCAGCAAGTTCTCTGTGCTTTCCACGTCTCCCTGTGGCGTTGCCCGCAGAGTGGGGCCCACGGCGCGGGGCTGCGGGGCCGGCGAGGTTCACCCCCTCTTTGCTAATGAGGATGAAACGAGTTTCGGAGGGAGTTTCTCCGCGTCCCGTGTTGGTGTCCCGTGCTCCAGGCTGGGCTGCGGTGCCCGCATCCCGGGCTGCGGGGCCGCTCGGTGCCGCCGTGCCGCTCGGTGCCGCCGTGCCGGAGGGGCGCTGCTCGCTGCCGGGGGCTCCGGGCAGCGCCGAGCCCGTCCCGCCAACGGGGCCCGGGGGCTGGGGCGGCGGCGATGGCCCCGGGCCCCCGGGGGCTGCTCCCGGCTCCGCCGCTGCCTTCGCCGGCGCCCCAGGGCCGCGCCGGGGCCGCGCCCGCCCCAACCCCATCCGCATCCCCATCCGCATCCCCGGCCCCATCCCCGGCCCCAACCCCGGCCCCGGCCCCGGCCCCGGCCCCGGCCCGCGCCCCGCCGCCTCCCGCAGCAGCCGCCCGCCCGCCTCGCCGAGCGAGAGGCGGAGCGCGGCCATGTCGAGCAGCAGCCAGGCCACCGAGGCGGCGAACACGAGGGCCAGGGCCCGCCCGCTGCCGCGGAACAGCCGCCGCAGCCCGCTCATCCCGGGCGGGCGCGGAGCCGCCGGGCCAGCGGGGCGGGAGGCGGGCACGGGGCCGGGCATGGGGCCGGGCACGGGGCCGGGACGCGGCCGGCCCGCCCCAACCCGCCCGGGATCCGCCCGCCCTGGAACCCGAGCCGAGGATCCGCCCGGCCCCGGCGGAACATCCCGGGAGGAGCGGGGCTGTGCGTGGGGGAGACAGCTCGGGGAACGGCTGGTGTGGCTGGGGAGACATCCCGGATCAGTGATGGGGATGGGGGCACAGCCCGGGGATCAGTGATGGGAATGGGGGCACAGCCCAGGGATCAGAGATGGGAATGGGGGCACAGCCCGGGGATCAGTGATGGGGATGGGGGCACAGCCCGGGGATCAGTGATGGGAATGGGGGCACAGCCCGGGGATCAGAGATGGGAATGGGGGCACAGCCCGGGGATCAGTGATGGGGCTGGGGGCACAGCCCGGCATGGGGTGCCTCTGTCCTGGCTGTGTCTGGGGGTCCCCGCCGGGGGCGGAGGGGCCGTGGCTCGGCGGAGCCGTGTCCCCGCTCCACGTGGCAGCTGGCGCGGCGCTCGGTGGTTGAGCCGCTGCAGAGGACGTGGGTGTGTTCCACATCCCGCTCAATTACAGGGCACGGGAGCCACGCTGGCGAGCACGGCAGCCTCCGGTGGGCTGAGCCGGACAACGCCAAGGAAGGAGCCAGCGAGGAACCACCCTCCTGCTCCTGTTCGTGCTCCTGCTCCGGCAGGCTGGGACGTGGCAGGCTTTGCTGGCAGGGTGCTCGCTGCTCTGGATGTGCCACCTGTCCTGGCTGTGCCAGCTGTGCCATGTGTGCCGGCTGTCCTGGCAGGCCAGGCTGCACTGGCTGTGCTGGCTATCCCGGCTATTGTGGCTGTCCTGGCTGTGCTGGCTGTCCTGGCTGTCCTCTCTGTCCTGGCAATGCCATCTCTGCCGGCTGTCCTGGCTGTGCTGGCTGTCTCCTGGCTGTCCTGGTTGTCCCAGCTGTGCTGGCAGTGCCATCTCTGCTGGCTGTGCTGGCTGTGCCATCTCTGCTGGCTGTGCTGGCTGTCCCAGCTGTCCTGGCTGTCCTGGCTGTCCTGGCTGTCCCAGCTGTGCTGGCAGTGCCATCTCTGCTGGCTGTCCCAGCTGTCCTGGCAGTGCCATCTCTGCTGGCTGTGCTGGCTGTGCCATCTCTGCTGTCTGTCCTGGCTGTCCTGGCTGTCCTGGCAGTGCCATCTCTGCTGGCTGTGCTGGCTGTGCCATCTCTGCTGGCTGTCCCAGCTGTGCTGGCAGTGCCATCTCTGCTGGCTGTGCTGGCTGTGCCATCTCTGCTGGCTGTCCCAGCTGTGCTGGCAGTGCCATCTCTGCCGGCTCTCCTGGCAGTGCTGGTGGCTGAGGGCTGGGGCCGCCTGCTGGCCCCAGGTGCTCCACCTGGGAGCTCAGGTGGGCTGTGCAGGGCACCCTAAGAACATGCCAGGCAGCCCCAGCGAGCCTGGCCTGAGTGGCTGCAGCCATGGGCTGACCCCCAGGTGTCAATCCCCTGGGCTTGGCTGCTGCTGGGTCCAGGGGACATGCAGTGAGCCACCAGAGAACCTGTTCCAAGAACTCAGGGTACAGGCACTGAAGTGAAAGAAAAAAAGCCTGAGCTGGTATTTTGCAGCTTTACTAAACTTAGCTTAAACTCTCCTCAAGTTCTCTGGTATTAATAAATTCAATAGCAATGCACTGTATTTCAAATCCTAAAGCAGGAGTTTTTGTTAAATAAAGGGCTCCAACCTACTGCCAGTGCATATGAATATTGAAAAGAAATCAGTGGAAAAAATTACATTAATATTCATACTTCAAAAAGCTAGTAGTATCAAAACCCAGCCTATGGTTACATTGTGTGATGGAAAAGAAAGGAAATGGCCATGCTGTTGTTTTTCCAAGGCTTTTCTTTGCCAAGCAAACTCCTTCAGACGTGGCAGGCAGTTCTGATTCCCGAGGATTTGCATGTGTGGATGGTGCTTGGGGACTCTCAGTAAGCAGGAGGGAAGGATAAGGTTGCAAAAATTCTCTAAAGGGAAATAAAATGAGCAGCAGCTTGAGAGTAAGCAAGAGATGAACTTAAATGGAACAATTCCGTTGGTTTAGAAATAAAAGTTTGACGCACACAGTCTGTGCTTCGTTCACCATGCTGGCACAATTTTCCCATTTTCATTTGTTTTTTCCCCTTGCTGGTGCTGACCCTCCCTTGGGCACGGTTGGGTCCCCGCTGCTGGGCCCTGCCAGCACACCCCAGGGCTGTGTTTTGGGGTTCAGCCGCGGGCACAGCGGGGCTCAGCACCCACACGGGGACCCCTGGAGCTGCTGGAAGTGTCTCCTCTGCCAGGGGGCCAGGCCAGCAGCCTCTTCCCTGATCCCTGGGCACAGGATCCAGCCCTGCGAGGGCAGGGGACACCCGAGCCGCGCGCTGAGCTTCAGCCTTACGCGTTGTGACAAAGTCTCGGCATGGTCAGACACTCCCTCCTCGCACTCTGCGCCTTGGCTCCCCTCCCTGGCAAGTACAAACGTTCCAGATAGCTGAACAGATTCCATGACACAAGACAGCTGCTTTTGTAGGGAGGAATTAATTTAATCAAGTACTCCATCATTAAAATGATCTGACGCGTCAGATGGAAAAGCGCGGAAGCAAGCTTGCTTGAAGATGAAAACTCAACACTTTTTCAGCCAGAAGTGTCCCAGAAGATAAGGAAATGTTAATAAAACCCAGTCTGGGTCTCTGTATAATATCTTAGCAATGTAAATAATATATTGTCTGACAAGAATTAGTGAGGGAATGATCTCTTGCCAAAGCCTGGCTAGCTTGGTAAATTGTATTTCATCCGTGGAGCACAAGAATCTCAGAATGGTTTGGGTTGCAAGGGACCTTAAAGCTCATCCAGTTCCACTCCCTGCCAAGGGCAGGGACACCTTCCACTGTCCCATTGAAGGAAACACTGAAGCTGGAGTACCCTGGCCCGCTGGGGTGTTTGGTGCTGTTCTGGAAGTCAGATGGGAATGAAAATGGAAACTTTGGAAGAGGAGTTTGTGGTCGTGTTCTGCAGGAAAACCCCAAATCTGTACAGGCAGAAAGCTGGGAAATACTGTGCAATTGTGTGCTGGATGCTTAGAAATCTGAAGACACTAAGGTTCACATTTCTATTTTGGAAGGTTTCTGGATTTTTCAGTGACCTCGTTATCCCGGGCCGGGTGACAGCAGCGAGGCGCCGGTGTTCGAGGGCTGTGTGCACCATGTGTGATTGAGGGCAGCTCTCCCCAAAACAGGGCTGGTTACACAGTCAGAGACTGGGATAGCTGCTGCTGGCTGGGTTTGGCTGTAGGTGGTGCCTCTGGTGACTCTGTGGCACTCCATGCCCTGGCACAGGAGCGTGCCCGAGTGCCGCTGTTGTCACCGGGAATGGGAACAGCAGCGGGCACCCTGATTTGCATAGAGGTCATGTTTTGCTAATATGTGTCTTGTAGAAGCAGACAGCATGTAAAAGAGGATGGTTAAAACCTGACCCAGAGATGTTTTTAAATTTCAAATTATGCATAACGTATGCATTAAATTAATTAGGGAATTCATTAAGAAGGGAAGAGTAAAGAAACTAGTGAGCAGTGTGCAGCATTAGTAATGTAAGCCATTTTCTATAATTGTTATATAGAATTTGTCTCATAACATTATCCTTTGATAAATTATTGCAGCATAATATGATATATGTAGCTTATTAACAGTTTCATTAATTACTATTAGAGCAAAGACACTGAAGTCTGGCACATACAGAACAAGTGCTGAAGCAGATGGTTGAAATTAGTGAAATGCAATTGGTTGCTGAACCCTTTTACCTAATTACATTATTACATCAAAACAGTCAAACCAAATTTGTCAAGTTGTCTGCTGAGCACTGGGATGTTTGGAGCAGGGCTGGCCCTGGGCCCCAGCTCCCCACGGGGTGCAGGGACCCTCTGGGCACCATCCCCTGCCTCTGGGGCAGGAACTCCTGCAAACCTCGACCTGGACTCCCTCACCTGCATCCCAACTTAGTCTCATATTCCTTTCCCTCCTAATTTCCTACCCAACCTCGCTGTCCCCAGGGCTGTGCAGGGAAGTAAGGCACCAGCACTCTGACTTGCTGGTTCCTTTATCAGGAGCCTTGCCACATCCTCACTGCTGCTGGATTCTGTCAGGGAACCTTGTCCTCCACACCTCACCTGGAAGGTTTAACCTGGGGATCAGTCAGGCTGATGGATAGCACCCATTCCCCAGCAGCATTCCTCACCAAAAGCAGCACTCCACGAGCCTCCTTCCTCATCCTCCCCATGGCTTCTGTGAGCAGGGTGAGCTCTGAGCTGCTTTAGCCCAGTCAGGCGAGGGCTGGGCTGTACACATCCCTCCTCCCACAGGGCTGGAATGCACCAGCCTGGCCTCCCTTGGCACACGGAGGAGTCTGGGGGTGCAGGGGTCCCTGTGCAGCCCGGGCACCCCGCCTGGGGAGGGAAAGCTGGGCTGTTCCTGTGTGCAGGGGACACAGCCTGCTCCCACTGCAGGTGCTGCCTCTGCCTCCTCACTCCCTGGCACGGAGCCTGCGCTGCTCCAGGTGGGCCAGGGCAGCTGGAGGCATCCCTGGCAGGTCCCCAAACCCCGTCAGGCTGGGGGTGGCCTTGGATGGGCCCAAGGAGAGAGAAAATGGGGAGCCCTAAATACAAAGCATGAAAAATCCATCAGTGCTTCCTTTCTGCCTGAGCAGCAGCAGGTGTGTGGGAGCAGTGGGGGAGTGTGGGGACTGAGTCACTGAACAGGATTCCTTGTGCTTGGGACTTACTTTAGTTATTCGTGCTGGCAGTTTTCAGGAGATCTCACACCTTTGTGCTCCCCCAGCACTGCCCTTGGGCACCAGTGTCCATGGAGACAATGCAATACATGGGGACAAACCCTTAGCAGGGCCTGTTGTGACAGAACAAGGGAGAGGGGCTTTGAAATGAAGGAAGGGAGATTTTGGTGAGATGTTAGGGAGAAATCCCTGGCTGTGAAGGAGGTGAGCCCTTGGCACAGGGTGCCCAGAGCAGCTGTGGCTGCCCCCAGATCCCTGGCAGTGTCCCAGGCCAGGCTGGACACAGGGGCTGGGAGCATCTGGGACAGTGGGAGGTGTCCCTGCCATGGCAGGGTGGCATTGGATGGGTTTTAGGTCCCTTCCAACCCAAACCAGGCTGGGTTTGGGGTGAGGTCTGTGTGTCCCCCTGCCAGAGGAACAGGTGAGCTGGGAATGGCACTGGCTGTCCCCGGAGCTCTGCCAGCCCTGTCCCAGCATGGAACCAGTGTGGAACCAGCACAGAACCAGCATGGAACCAGTGTGGAACCAGTGTGGAACCAGCATGGAACCAGTGTGGAACCAGTGTGGAACCAATGTGGAACCAGCATGGAACCAGCATGGAACCAGCGTGGAACCAGCGTGGAACCAGTACAGAACCAGTGTGGAACCAGCGTGGAACCAGTACAGAACCAGTGTGGAACGAGCATGGAACCAGTGTGGAACCAGCATGGAACCAGCATGGAACCAGCGTGGAACCAGCGTGGAACCAGTGTGGAAGCAGCACAGAACCAGCGTGGAACCAGCGTGGAACCAGCATGGAACCAGTGTGGAAGCAGCATGGAAGCAGCACAGAACCAGCACAGAACCAGTGCAGAACCAGCGTGGAACCAGCGTGGAACCAGCACAGAACCAGTGCAGAACCAGCGTGGAACCAGCGTGGAACCAGCACGGAACCAGCACAGAACCAGCGTGGAAGCAGCACAGAACCAGCACAGAACCAGTGTGGAAGCAGCACAGAACCAGTGTGGAACCAGCACGGAACCAGTGCAGAACCAGCACAGAACCAGTGTGGAACCAGCGTGGAAGCAGCACAGAACCAGCACAGAACCAGTGTGGAAGCAGCACAGAACCAGTGTGGAAGCAGTGTGGAAGCAGTGTGGAAGCAGCACAGAACCAGCACAGAACCAGTGTGGAAGCAGCACAGAACCAGTGTGGAAGCAGCACAGAACCAGTGTGGAAGCAGCACAGAACCAGCGTGGAAGCAGCTGCAGAGCAGGGACAGCAGCTGGAAGGCCCGAGGGCAGCAGGCAGCACTGGCTGTGGTCACCCCAGGGCTGCTGAGGAAGGGTGGCAGCCAGGAGCGTCAGTGCAGCGCTGTCCTGTGCAGACACAGCAGGGGACTCTGACCATGGTGAAACACAGAGAAATGCAATAAAACAGCTTCTGCTGCAGGCACGAATTGATGTGGGGGCTCTCTGTGGCCGGGGGTGATGGGGAGGGGGCACCCTGCCCTCAGCACTGCCCAACGTGAGCCTCGCAGTGCCAGGGCTGGCAAAAAGGCTGGGAAACCCCGGGTGAGGGCAATGAAGAGCCTCTCCAGAAACATTCCAGTGCTATTTGTGATGCTTGTGCAACCGAGCAGGCACCTTTTTTTTATTTCTATTCCGCGGGAATTAAATTAATTTTAGAAATGGCACTATAACTATTTTCCTGCCTCAGGGACCATTTGTTTTAAAATCATAAAAGACTTTTATATGACACTGCACTGACATTTGATGTGAATAAATTAAGGGAATTAGTACAAAACTGCTTTCTTTCTCTGGAACTTCCCAGCGCATCTCTGCCTGCAGACACAGTGCTGAGGGTGTGGGCAGGCCCTGGTGCTGGTGCCCACAAGGGGATGCAGGTCCAGCCCTCCGAGAGCTCCACTGCTGCAGGAGGGTGATCCCCTCTCATGGGGCAAACCCCTCAGTGAGTCCCTGCTGGGCAGGGGAATCACGGATGCACAGGATGGTTTGGGTGGGAAGGGACCCCAAATCCCATCCAGTGCCACCCTGCCGTGGCAGGGACACCTCCCGCTGTCCCAGGCTGCTCCAAACCCCAGTGTCCAGCCTGTACTCACAGGAAAAATTTCCTCCTAATACCTAATCTAGATCTGCACTCAGACGCCAAGTGAGAAGTGTTCAGCCTTGTTTTGCTGTTTGAGAGGAGCACTGGGTGCCCATGGTGTGTGGCTCTCCATGTGCAGCTAGACAGGGGGTGTCACTTGGCTGTGCCTCCAACTCCAGCTGTCCCCTGCTCTCTGGGAGGCTCCCACTGCTCCTGCTGACACCGGGGGGAGTTAAAGGCACCCGAGCTCTGGCAGGAGATCACATCCTTTTTTGTGCTCTAACCCCACCATGTGATATTTAAGCAAATTGCATTATTCCATGATCATTTTCCTCCATGAGCACGTATAGTCAGAAGGGTGCAGGATGCAGGATGGAGGGATGCAGGGATACAGGGTGCAGGATACAGGGTGCAGGATGCAGGGTGCAGGGTTTTGGATGAAGGGTGCAGGATGCAGGTGCAGGGTGCAGGGATACAGGGTGCAGGATGCAGGGTGCAGGGTTTTGGATGAAGGGTGCAGGATGCAGGTTGTCAGCAGCTCTGCCAGGACCCATCCAGAAGCATCAAACCCGAGCAGCTGGGGGAGGGCAGGTGCTCAGTTCTGTGGAGGGACCTGAGGGGTCTTAGGGCCACCACCCCCTGTGCCCTCTCTGGCTCTCTGGCCCTGGTGGCCGTGGCTGTGATGTGGTGGCTGTGGCTGTGATGTGGTGGCTGTGGCTGTGGTGGCTGTGATGTGGTGGCCATGGCTGTGGTGGCCATGGCTGTGATGTGGTGGCTGTGGTTATGGTGGCTGTGGCTGTGATGTGGTGGCTGTGGCTGTGGCTGTGGTTATGGTGGCTGTGGCTGTGATGTGGTGGCTGTGGTTATGGTGGCTGTGGCTCTGATGTGGTGGCCGTGGCTGTGATATGGTGGCTGTGCTGTGGTGGCCGTGGCTGTGATGTGGTGGCTGTGGTGGCCATGGCTGTGATGTGGTGGCCGTGGCTGTGGTTGCCATAGCTGTGATGTGGTGGCTGTGGATGTGGCTGTGCTTATGTTGGTTGTGGCTGTGAGGTGGTGGCCGTGGCTGTGAGGTGGTGGCTGTGATATGGTGGCTGTGGTGTGGTGGCCGTGGCTGTGGTGGCCGTAGCTGTGATGTGGTGGCTGTGGCTGTGATATGGTGGCTGTGCTGTGGTGGCCATGGCTGTGATGTGGTGGCTGTGGTTATGGTGGCTGTGGCTGTGAGGTGGTGGCCGTGGCTCTGATGTGGTGGCTGTGATATGGTGGCCGTGGCTGTGGTGGCTGTGGCTGTGATGTGGTGGCTGTGGTTGCCGTGCCCCTTCACCACCCCACATCCACAGGAGGTGATCCCAGTCCCAGGTCTGGTCCTGGAGCCCAGACAGGCCCAGGCTGAGCTTGTTGCCTTCCCCTCTGTCATCTCGTACTTGTACAGCAAAGTGCTGTTAATAATCATTTAAATGCTTTGGTGTCACTCACTGCTCTTTCTTTGTAAATGTTACTCATTTCATAAATAAATCAAAACCTGCAGACCCTGGGTTTTCAGAAACTTGAATGCTTTTGTTAAAATTGTATGAAGCAAATTCACAAACACATGATTTATATTATCTCAGTACAGCACGGGAGATGATAGAATATACTATTTAAATTAACTCCTCTCCCAACAAATGAAATCAATTCTGTTCTTGGGTTACTTTTCATCTGCCTTTTGTCTTGTTGCTGAATCTTTTCTGTTTCTTTCACTCATTCATCTATTGTGCCCTTTCCTTGATCTGATAGCATTAAACATATAATTAAGTCATAAAGGAGGGAACTGATGAGTATAGCAGATGGTAATTGCTTCCTACATTTGAATGAAATGATATGCATTGCTACAATTTACAGCTCTCGCCTCATATTTTATTCAGGAACCTTTTATCTCTTTTCCTGCAGAATTATTCTGCAATAAATTTAGACATCTTATCAATAGCTTGGGTGATAGTCACAGAAACAGGGGAAACTGAACTTTGTGCATCTTAATGTTTAAAATAATTTTCTACAATAATTGAATTATCCCCCAGCAAATATCATAGCGAGAACCTGCCAGACTCGGTTGTTTTCCTTTTAAAAGCTCGTCCTGTGATTAGAGAGAAAAATCCACTGGTGTAATTACACTTATGGAACGAGGAGGTGCAGGAGGCTCCTGAGCTCCATCTCCTGGGGCTGGGTTTGGTTTCCCAGGAGGTGCCAGGGGAGGTGGAACCTGCTGGGTGCTCACAAGGCACTCCCTGTTCTTCCATGCTTACAATAGAAAAAAAAAAAAAAAGTTAAAACTTATTTCCTCTGCAAATTACACCCAGCAGGACCTGAGGGTGAAGGAGCATCTGTGGCCTTGGGTGAAGAGGGTTTCTTCCTCTGCTGGGTTCTTTAGAGGAGGAGAATTTACAGCTCACACAGAGAATGGCAGAGGCACTTGGCCATAAAAGTTCAGGTAAAGGAGGGAATGGGTGTTTTGGGGAAGAACATCCACATTTGGACACCATTTTTAAAGAGCCAAAGGGGTCAGGGAGAAGCACTGGAGCAGAATGAAATCAGTTGAATTTAGCTAGGTGGAGAAGCTGGGAGAGAAATTAGGCATATTAAAAGCTAACTTTTTTGATTTAAGTCTAACTTCAAGAGCAGGAGTCCTTGTTCTACTTGTCAGTTTTTATTTTATCCCTTAGGTTATGTTATGTTATGTTACTTTTCATTCTATTTCTTGGCTCTTATTTTATTTCTTAGGTTTTCTTCAAGTCTATTCTGTTTTATCCTGTTTTTCTTCTTTTTTCCCCTTCCTCCTCTTTTTCCTCCTCCTCGTCCTCCTCCTCCTCCTCCTTTTCCAGCCATTCTATCCATCGATGCCACTGTGTCCCAGGTCATTAGAACACAGCCAGTTGCTGTCCTGCTGGAAGGATGTGACTGGGGCAGGCTGAGACCTGCTGCCACTCATGTCACTGCTGTGACCTCGCACCTGGAGGCTGGAGGGGCTCAGGATCCTGAGCTCACCATGACTGGGTGTGTCCTCAGCCAGTGCAGCCTTGCCTTGCCTTGTCTTGCCTTGCCTTGCCTTGCCCTGCCTTGCCCTGCCTTGCCTTGCCTTGCCTTGCCTTGCCTTGCCTTGCCCTGCCTTGCCCTGCCTTGCCTTGCCCTGCCTTGCCTTGCCCTGCCCTGCCTTGCCTTGCCCTGCCCTGCCTTGCCTTGCCTTGCCCTGCCTTGCCTTGCCCTGCCTTGCCTTGCCCTGCCCTGCCTTGCCTTGCCTTGCCCTGCCTTGCCTTGCCCTGCCTTGCCCTGCCTTGCCTTGCCTTGCCTTGCCTTGCCTTGCCTTGCCTTGCCTTGCCTTGCCCTGCCTTGCCTTGCCTTGCCTTGCCTTGCCCTGCCCTGCCTTGCCTTGCCCTGCCTTGCCTTGCCTTGCCTTGCCCTGCCTTGCCTTGCCTTGCCTTGCCTTGCCTTGCCTTGCCCTGCCTTGCCTTGCCCTGCCTTGCCTTGCCCTGCCCTGCCTTGCCTTGCCCTGCCTTGCCTTGCCTTGCCTTGCCCTGCCTTGCCTTGCCCTGCCTTGCCTTGCCCTGCCCTGCCTTGCCTTGCCTTGCCTTGCCTTCCCTTCCCTCCTCTCCTGATTAGCTTTTTTGAGAGAGATGTGTGAGATCAGGAGATGCAATCTTGATAGGGAAGAGTGAGGTTTTTTGCTCTCCTTGCAGAAAAGCTCAGTCTCTGTTAGGCTGTGGTTCCCTGCAGCCCAGGAGCTGGCTGGGAGCACAGGGCAGCAGATCCCTGCTCTCCTGGGTGGTGCAGCTGCCTGGGGCACCCACCAGGGCAGGTTTGCACTGGGGCAGGGCAGTTTTGCACCCACCAGGGCAGGTTTGCACCAGGGCAGGTTTGCACCTGGGCAGGGCAGGTTTGCACCAGGGCAGGTTTGCACCAGGGCAGAGGGGTCTCTGGCTGCACTGTGCTTTGTCCTTGTCACACAGCTGGAAGCAGAGGGACCCTGTGAACCCACCTGTCCAGGAGCAGGACCAGCACTTGGCTCTTCCCTCTTTACAGGGGCAGAGCTGTTTCCACTTTTCCTAAGGATTTGTATTTTTAGCAAGCGCAGAGCTGTTTCCACTTTTTCTCAGGATTTGTATTTTTAGCACTTGAGCAGGTGCTAAAAAGCACCCAAAATGTTCCACAGTTATTTATACCCCTGCTATGTGATTTTGGCCATATTTAGACAAAATTGGACATTGGAAACAATACACACTTGGAGCTTCTGTTACCTCCAGTGAAGGTAAAACCTGGGTGTCCTGGGCATACACATCAGCAAATCCATGAGCTGATGTCATGCAGAGCATCCTAACTCCTCATCGTGCTCCTTCTGAGGGGTCAGGCAAGAAAGACTTGTCAGCAATAATTTCCTGAGTGACTTTTAAAGGCCTGTGACTCCCTCCCTTATAGGCTTTAATAAAAGAGTCACTGCTCCCTAAGCTCACTCAGAAAATTATTACCCCTCAGCAAGACAAAAGACAAACACATGAGCTATTGACAGCAGCAGAGGCAGCCCTGGTGGGGCTGTGGGGAGACAAGCCTTGCCTTTTCTGCACTGCCTGCCTGAAGTTCTTATGGAGGATCAGAGCTCTGCCGAGGCCTGAGCTCCCTCCAGGCCTTGGAGTAACAGAAAGCTTTGTGTTGGAAGAGACCCCACAGTTCAGGTCACCCGGTTCCAGCCCAGTGCCATGGGACCAGCCTGCTCCAAGCCCTGCCCAGCCTGTCCTGGAGCCCTTCCCTGGCTCTGGGCCCTCTGTGACCATGGGAGTCCTGCACAGAGCACCAGTGGCCCCGTGGAACCAGCACCTGGTGCCCAGGGCTGCTGCAGGCCCTGGGTCAGCAGCACACGCTGGGTGTGACCCTGTCCCTTCCTGCAGAGCCTGCGGTCCAGGAGAGAGGGACAGAAACAGGGAACAGGGACAGGGATGGGGACAGGGAGAGGGAACAGGGACAGGGATGGGAACAGGGACAGGGAACAGGGACAGGGACAGGGACAGGGACAGGGAACAGGGACAGGGACAGGGAACAGGGAACAGGGAACAGGGAACAGGGACAGGGACAGGGACAGGGAACAGAGACAGGAGAGGGAACAGGGGCAGGGACAGGGAACAGGGACAGGGATGGGGACAGGGACAGGGACAGGGAAAGGGACAGGGACTAGGGAACAGGAACAGGGACAGGGACAGGGATGGGGACCGGGACAGGGACAGGGAACAGGAGAGGGAACAGGGGCAGGGACAGGGAACAGGGAACAGGGACAGGGACAGGCAACAGGAACAGGGACAAGGACAGGGAACAGGGACAGGGATGGGGACAGGGACAGGGACAGGGACAGGGAACAGGGACAGGAGCAGGGACAGGGAACAGGGACAGGGACAGGGACAGGGAACAGGGACAGGAGCAGGGACAGGGACAGGGATGGGGACAGGGACAGGAACAGGGACAGGGACAGGGACAGGGAACAGGAACAGGAGCAGGGAACAGGGACAGGAGCAGGGAACAGGGACAGGGCTAGGCAGAGGGACAGGGCTGACCACGTCGTGCTGGGCTGTGCTGGGCTGTGGCAGCCATGGGCCGGTGCCTGTCCTGTGCTGGCAGTGAGAGGAGCAGCAGCTGTGATGCCCGTGGGGCTGGCAGGGCACCTGCAGAGTGGCTCTGCCTCTGGGCTCAGGGCTCGCTGCCACCTCCTGCTCCATGGAACCACAGCACAGTGGGCAAGTTTGGGTGGGAAAAGCCCAGTGAGCCCAACCAGCTCCCCAGCACTGCCAGGTCCACCCCAAAGCCATGGAGTGGGGACTGTGCCAGGGACAGAAGGAATACCCCTGATGAGTACCAGCTTTGGCAAAAATGCACTCCTAGGAAACACCAAAATCCACTGGTTTGCTCCAGTGGATGTGGCAGCCAGGGTGACACGGGCTGATATTAGGACACATCCTCAGAATCCTACCCCTACATCCTCCCCCCTAGAGGGGAGAGGCTGGCTGGGCTCTGGTGCTGTCCCCAGGCTGTGACACAGCCATCACCACAGCGCTGGAGTTGGACACAACACAACTGATTCCCAGCATTTCATGAAATTCAGTTTTTCTACCTGCCACCATGGAAAAAATGTGGTTATAATGCTGAGATGCCGTTGTTTGGAGGGGAAGGAGGGAGACAGGAATGATTTGGGTTTTGTGAACAGAGGCTGAACATGCAGCTGTGTGTGGTCAAGCTGCTATTGATGCCTGAGAGTTTCCAATTGCTGGTAATGGACTGGGGGAAAAGGATAATGTGTTTGATCGATCAGCATGGACAAATTTCATTTAGGGGATCAATAACAGTTTATACTTGACAGAGCAGAGGGACCGCATTTATTTTTCCCTTTGATTGAATAAATGTTTTCAATGAAGGTGCAGAGGTGAAGCAATGCTGCATGTTCCTTCACCAGAGGCACAGCTCTGTGCTGGTGTGGCTGCAGAGGAGGTGTGCTTAATAGGAGTGAGGTGTGTGCAAGAGCAGTGAGGAGTGTTAAAGGAGTAAAGTGTATTTAACAGGAGTGAGGTGTGTTTAAAGGGAGCCCTGGGAGTAACAGCAGTGTGTTTAACAGAGCCCTGGGTGTGACTGCAGCGTGTTTAACAGAGCCCAGTGTGACTGCAGCGTGTTTAACAGAGCCCTGGGTGTGACTGCAGCGTGTTTAACAGAGCCCAGTGTGACTGCAGCGTGTTTAACAGAGCCCAGTGTGACTGCAGTGTGTTTAACAGAGCCCTGGGTGTGACTGCAGCGTGTTTAACAGTGCCCAGTGTGTGACTGCAGTGTGTTTAACAGAGCCCAGTGTGACTGCAGTGTGTTTAACAGTGCCCAGTGTGACTGCAGCGTGTTTAACAGTGCCCAGTGTGTGACTGCAGCGTGTTTAACAGAGCCCTGGGTGTGACTGCAGCGTGTTTAACAGAGCCCTGGGTGTGACTGCAGTGTGTTTAACAGTGCCCAGTGTGTGACTGCAGTGTGTTTAACAGAGCCCAGTGTGACTGAGTGTGTTTAACAGTGCCCAGTGTGACTGAGTGTGTTTAACAGAGCCCAGTGTGTGACTGCAGTGTGTTTAACAGAGCCCAGTGTGACTGCAGCGTGTTTAACAGTGCCCTGGGTGTGACTGCAGCGTGTTTAACAGAGCCCAGTGTGACTGAGTGTGTTTAACAGTGCCCAGTGTGACTGAGTGTGTTTAACAGAGCCCAGTGTGACTGCAGCGTGTTTAACAGTGCCCAGTGTGTGACTGCAGCGTGTTTAACAGAGCCCAGTGTGTGACTGCAGTGTGTTTAACAGAGCCCTGGGTGTGACTGCAGTGTGTTTAACAGTGCCCAGTGTGACTGCAGTGTGTTTAACAGAGCCCAGTGTGACTGCAGCATGTTTAACAGAGCCCAGTGTGACTGAGTGTGTTTAACAGAGCCCAGTGTGACTGCAGCGTGTTTAACAGTGCCCAGTGTGACTGAGTGTGTTTAACAGTGCCCAGTGTGACTGCAGCGTGTTTAACAGTGCCCAGTGTGACTGAGTGTGTTTAACAGAGCCCAGTGTGTGACTGCAGTGTGTTTAACAGAGCCCAGTGTGACTGAGTGTGTTTAACAGTGCCCAGTGTGACTGAGTGTGTTTAACAGAGCCCTGGGTGTGACTGCAGCGTGTTTAACAGTGCCCAGTGTGTGACTGCAGCGTGTTTAACAGTGCCCAGTGTGACTGCAGCGTGTTTAACAGAGCCCAGTGTGACTGAGTGTGTTTAACAGAGCCCAGTGTGACTGAGTGTGTTTAACAGTGCCCAGTGTGACTGAGTGTGTTTAACAGAGCCCAGTGTGTGACTGCAGCGTGTTTAACAGTGCCCAGTGTGACTGCAGCGTGTTTAACATGGCACTGTCCCTCCCTGCTGGGGCTCAGAGGCCTGGGACACCATTCAGGAGGATCCCCCAGTCCTGCTGGAGAATTTCTGGCTTCCCACGGGCCCTGAGGGTCCCCATTACTGGAGATGGCCACTGCTCTCGTGGGGTTTGCCTTCTTTAAGAGGAGCTGTGAGTGAGGGGGAGGAGGGTGGCCTTTGATGAGGGCAGGTGCAGAGAGGCAGATCTCTGGGCTGTGGGTCTGCAGGAGCCCCAGGTGAGCTCTCCCACCCCACAGGGCCGGCAGGAACAGCCCCTGCCAGTCATGTCCCACTCAGGTGTCCTTCCAAAAGTGTCCCTGTGCCAGGGATGGGTAAATCCTTTCCTTCATTCTCATCAACGCTGCCTTCAGCTCTCCTGCTCCAGGCAGTTCCTATCTCCTCCCATGATTCGGGTTTGCTCCCTCAGACCCGAGGAAATTTTGCTGGAATTGGCTCTTTTGGACCATTTCAGGGTGCCCTTTGCAGGCAGCCCCTGCTGACCAAGCACCACGGCCCCAGGGGCTCCCAGCACAGCTGCTCCTGAGGGGCTCTCGGGTTGGGGCGAGCTTCTTTTGGAAGGCACAATTCCCCCCCGTTTTGTTGCTGTGCTTGATGAACTCTCTCTGAGAGAGGCTTAAAATCAGATTTGGCTGGTGGCAGAGCGTAATTAAGCTCCAGATGACGCAGATGATAGCTCTCCCTTGCAATATGGAGCGAATGCCAGCAGCGCGTGCAGCCAGCTCCGCGCTCCAGATGCACCGGCTCCCTTCGCCGGCTCTCCAAGGCCGGGGCTGGGAGCCGGCTCCTCGCAGGGATCAGGCCCCGTGGCTGCTGTGGGCAGGCAGCTTGGGCTTGTTTGAAATGCATATTGTCTGTGTACATTGCAATAAGGCAGATGCCAGGCCCGGGTGTCGGATGGTGAAGTCCTCAGGACTCGCAGCCGTCGATGGCGCTCCCAGGTCGCCGTCAGCGCGGCCGTGTTGGAGGCAATGCTTGACCTTCTGACAGCACTGCGGGCTAGCACGGCTTCCCGAGACACAAATAACCATTCCTCCTCTGCTCTTGCGAGGGGTATTTATTTAAAAATGCAAATGCATTACAGCATATGTGACTTAAGGATATTCAGATGGGAAAGCAGAACGCGTTTCCTCCCGTTGCTTTTTCCCCAGTGGCTTTCCAAATGAAATGTTTAATGGGGGAAAAGGGAAGAGATGGAATAAATAATAATAATAATGATGAAGATTGCTTACCTTGTTCTCTTTATGATTGTCTAGTACCTTTTTGTCAATGGCATGCTCCATGCAAAGAGTCTTCTCGCTGCTGAATTAAGTTTGTGATATTAATAAAGAAAGCACTCAGTAAATGGCTTGTCAGCTTTGTTTCATCCCATGCCTGATGTCTAGAAAGGAGATAATGCATCTGTGACCTTATTTTATACATAATGTACTGCAGTGCACACGGAATGGGGAAGCTTTCAGAAGTCTTTTCTTTTGCCTTCAATAAATTGTAAAACCAGACCTTTTAAAATCCTGCCTATTGCACTTTGTGGTGACCCGACTTCAATGCAGAAGCCATTGGCTGACTTTATTTTTATCCTTGCAGGAAAAATAGTTGTTTATAAAACTCAACAAGCATAAAACAATATGCTTCGGGATTATAAATAGCATTTGAAAAGGTTTGGAGATTACACACTCTGGCCTGAAAGACTACAGGGCAAAATTCTTCATCTCCATCCAGTTAAATGAGGAGTTTTGATGAAAGAAGAACAGCCAAAGCTTTAGGATGTGGCCAATAATAACTCAATAAATCAGCAACGGTGCCATCTGATAGTGTTCAGCTTCCTTTCAACACATAATCAGTGAGCACTTAATTGTTAGAAGTTGTGTAATTACAGCACAGCCGTGCGGGGCTGCGCGTTCTGTGTCACCCTAATTTCCTGTACCTGTGCTGCCGGGGCTTTCATCAGGGGCTGGGATCAAGCTGCTGCTCATCAGAGGAGCAGCACATTTCAGAGGTGTGTGCTGAGAGGGTCCATGCAGGGTCCAGGCTGCAGGAAATGGACACTACAGCTGTTCCTGGGTACATTTGTGGGGGATTTGGGAATCTGACCCTGGAGCTGCCGGAGCCAAATGCACAGGATGAAAGGATCAGTTGAATTAATGATGGCTGGGTTAGGTGATCTCGTGGCTCTTCCAGCAGTGGTGATTCTGTGACAGCAGCAGGGAGATCACAGACAGAGCAATGCTGCCTGCACCAGCCAATGTGCAAGCTGTACCCCCTGCCTTGCACCCACCTTTCTGCCCAGCTGCAGAGAGCGTGTCCCCACGGCCACAGGAATGGGGCTTGTGCTGGATCTGGGCAGGGCCAGCTGGTTCCTTGCCAGGGCAGCTGCAGGGCTGGACAGAGCAAAGCCAGCCTAGCTCTGGCTGGCCACGAGCCCCCAGCCACCCACTCACCTCCCAGTGGGGTTGGCGGAGAATTGGGACAGTAAGAGTCAGAAAACTTTGGGTGGATTGAGATCCCATTCCCTTTGCAGCCTGGAGTAAGAACTCAGCTCTTGGAGAGGGGAGCAACTCCTGCATCCCACACTGGGGCTGCCCCTCGTTCCCCCCAGAGCCACCTCCTGCCATCCCCACCTGCCAGACCCCACGGGAGCCCTGCTGAACAGTCCTGGAGGTTCTTGGTCTGGGGTCAGAACCAGTCTGAAACCCTCCAGGAGGTGGGAAGGAGGTTGAATCGCTGGCTTTATTGCACAAGAAAAATCCTGCATTTTGCCGGTGTTATGAATTAGCAGAAATTAAAGAATAGGGTTGTCTACACATCGCTTGGAAATTGTTTACAGCAAATAATGAAGCAAGGCAGGAGCGTTGCCAGAGGCCGGGGTCTGGAGATGCTGTATCGCATTATTAATTAAAATACAAGTCAGCTCTTTCCAGTGCGTGTAGCCCGTGGGTATCCAACGTGCTCCACTTGATTGAATCAGGTACTGGCAGCAAAGGCATTTTTTATTTTGTGCTGGAAGGGATAACAAAAATGTAAAGCTATTTTCTGCTACTTCATTTGAAAAAATATTATTTTGCAATGAAAGCACACAGCTGCAGCAGCTGGACAGCAATAACGTGTGCACCTCTGCTCTGAATTGGAGCACAGGGGCTGCACCTCAGCAGCTCCCCGGCCAGCAGCCATGGCAGGCAGCAGGTCCTGGCTTGGGGAAGGCAACTCATCCCAGCAGGGTTTTGGTTTATCCCCTTACAAGGAGATTTTCCTCCTTCTTGCGTGGAAGGGTCAGCGAACGACCAAAATCACAGAATCATGGAGCGGCTTGGGTTGGAAAGGACCTTGGGGATCAGCTGGTCCAGCCCCCTGGGCAGGGACACCTCCCATTAGACCAGGTTGCTCCAAGTCTCTCTTTGTCAAACCTGTTCATGCCTGGCCCATTCCCAAAGGCCACGTGCCCTTCTGTTCCTCTGTTTTCCAGAGGGGGGAAAAAAAATGAACAAAAAGAAAAATTTACTTTTTTTGTCTATTTTGAAGTTAATAAAGGAAACAAATATTTTTTTCTGCTTGAAACAAGCAAACACCAACCAGAATCTCTGAGGAAGCAGCAGCAGCAGAATCATGCTGGTGTTTGAGGGCTGGCAGAGACAGGGCTGAGCCTCTCCCTGCCCAGAGCAGGTCTGTGCACACCCCAGCACAGGGCAGGGATTGGGGGCCCACCTGCCTCTGCCAGCTCGGAGCCACAGGAGCTCCTGGCTCCAGGACCATAGCTGCTCTCCCATGGAAAACCTCAGGGTTTGTTTTCTCCCCATGAGGAGGAGCAAACAGAATTGCTGTGTTTGAGATCCCTCTCAGCTGGGGTCCCCACCGGGCACCAGGGATGCTCAGCCTGGGGGATGCTGAAATTCCTGGGGTGCCTTGGCCACGCTGGGGCCAGCAGCCCCCAAGCCCTCCCAAAACCTCTGGGTCTGAGCTGTTTGTCCACAATAACAGTGCAAAATCCCCCCTGAGGAGACACCTTAGCCCCAGCCATGCTCTGTCTCAGCCTGGGGACCCATTCCCAGCCTGTCAGGCTCAGCAAGGCCATCTCCAAGGGCTCTGAGCCCACATGTGGCATTTCCTGCCACAATTCCCTTTGTTTCAATAGTCTGAAACACTATCATATTTTAATATTGCTTATTTTACTGGTCAATTATTAATATTTACAATTAGATATACAGAAAAACCACATTAAATGGGTGATGCCTCAACTTAGCATCGCTGGAGTAATCTTAAGTTATGGAATTTCCTGACTTCTGAATGCTTGATCCTGAAACATGAACATTGCACCAACACAGAGGGGCTTGCACTTAATTTTATAAAGGCCAGGGGGAAAATAAGCTATTTCTCTGCTGCCCAGACCTGAAATCCATGCTCAAGTGCACACTGGGTCAGCCCCTAACCAGCTGCAAGCACACAAGCCAAGTTATTGGATTTCCAGATGATGAATAGAGATCAGGAAACGCACCTGCCTGGCTGCAGGGGGATTTGCATGAAAATGAAGATTCTGTACACCTGC
Source organism: Molothrus aeneus (assembly GCF_037042795.1). Taxonomy (NCBI): domain Eukaryota; kingdom Metazoa; phylum Chordata; class Aves; order Passeriformes; family Icteridae; genus Molothrus; species Molothrus aeneus. Next base: position 38,390,913 of record NC_089652.1, on the reverse strand, counting down.
GTGTGTGAAATATTGCTGAACAGAGGCGAATGTGAGAGTGCAAACCCCAGTGCACCCCCTTCCTGAGCGGCCCTGCCGACCTGTGCCCAGCCAGACAAGCTGGTGTCCAGGCCCTCATCCTCCCTCATCATCCCTGGCACAGAAATGCACTGACAAGTCCAGTTCTGGTGGGTCAGACAGGTGGGATTGGGGCTGGGAGTGCCCCGGGGTCTGGCTGCCCTCTGAGTGCTGAGGCTGCTCCATGGTGGCTCTCCTCTCCCCGATGATATAGCTTGGATTGAAGTGTTTTCCCACCCAAAAGGGAATGTTTCCAAGTAGATTTCTCACAGGTTTTATATTGCCCTTAATTTAGGAAAACACTTATAAATAGCAGAAGGTACATTCCGTGTGTGCACAGCCACTTCCCGGTGGCTCTGTTGTTGTGTGTGACAGGAGCAGAACGGATGGGTGGTGATTCCAATTTGCCAATTGCCACCAATTCCTGCATCCCTGGGGAGCCAGTCAGGAGCTGCTGGGGCTGCTGAGCCTTGGGGCTGAGCACACAGGGCGAGGTACAGGGGCTGGGGATGAGAGAAAGGGGCTGGGGATGAGGGGCAGAGACTGGGGACAAGGGACAGGGGCTGGGGACAAGGGACAGGGGCTGGGGATGAGGGACAGGGGCTGGGGACGAGGGACAGGGGCTGGGAATGAGGGACAGGGGCTGGGAATGAGGGACAGGGGCCTGGAATGAGGGACAGGGGCTGGGAATGAGGGGCAGGGGCTGGGGACGAGGGACAGGGGCTGGGGATGAGGGACAGGGGCTGGGAATGAGGGACAGAGACTGGGGATGAGGGACAGGGGCTGGGGACAAGGGACAGGGGCTGGGGATGAGGGACAGGGGCTGGGGACGAGGGACAGGGGCTGGGGACGAGGGACAGGGGCTGGGAATGAGGGACAGGGGCTGGGAATGAGGGACAGGGGCTGGGGATGAGGGACAGGGGCTGGGGACAAGGGACAGGGGCTGGGGATGAGGGACAGGGGCTGGGAATGAGGGACAGGGGCTGGGGATGAGGGACAGGGGCTGGGGACAAGGGACAGGGGTGGGGATGAGAGAAAGGGGCTGGGGATGAGGGGCAGAGACTGGGGACAAGAGACAGGGGTTGGGGATGAGGGACAGGGGCTGGGGATGAGGGACAGGGGCCTGGAATGAGGGACAGGGGCTGGGGACAAGGGACAGGGGCTGGGGATGAGGGACAGGGGCTGGGGACAAGGGACAGGGGCTGGGGATGAGGGACAGGGGCTGGGGACGAGGGACAGGGGCTGGGGACGAGGGACAGGGGCTGGGGATGAGGGACAGGGGCTGGGGACAAGGGACAGGGGCTGGGAATGAGGGACAGGGGCCTGGAATGAGGGACAGGGGCTGGGGATGAGGGACAGGGGCTGGGGACAAGGGACAGGGGCTGGGGACGAGGGACAGGGGCTGGGGACAAGGGACAGGGGCTGGGGCCAGCCCCCAGGTTTTGCTGTGGATGGAGGGTGGGACATTCCTCGTGGAGCAGGTCACTTCCCCACACTCTGTGTGGCAGGGAAGGAGGGTGAGGGCTGTGGGGCTGAGGGGACACGTGTCACAGTGGTGACAGCCTTGAGGGGCCCTTGGACGCTCTGCCTTAATGGCAGGGCCATTAGAGGATCACAATTAATGAAGCATTATTTTTAAATGGAGAGGAATCTGTCCTGCATCAGGGCAGCCCCAGGCCATGGCAGCCCAGCCCTGCCCACGGCTCAGCCCCACGGTGCTGCTGCCCAGGAAGGGCTGTGGCAGCTCCAAGGGCAGGTGGCACGGCCGTGCCAGGGTGTGCCAGTGCCAGGGCCCCTGTGCCACACGGCGCCACGCCACCTTTGGGCTTCCCCTCTCCCTGGAGGTGTCCCAGCCCCTGGGCACGGGGGCTGCCCTGGCTCCCCAGCCCTCTGTGCTGGTATTGGGGACTCTGGCTGCTCACAGGGACCCCCAGATGTGTCAGAAATTCTCTTTTCCCAGCCCAGTGCTCAAAGAAGGAGTCAGAGCTCTTCAGTTCTCGGTCTCAAGGTTGGTTATTGTTCCTTATCTATAAAATTCTTTCTCTGACCTGCCCAGGTCTGCTCAGCAGGACAGACAGAGGCACTCTGCCTGCCCTGGGGCTGTGTTATCTTTTTATACTAAAAACCACCTGTACAATATTTACAATGACTTCCCAATGCCCATCACCTGTGTTAGACAGTGAGCTTCTACTCTAAACCAATCCAAAAGTGCCACCATCACCCAGAAGATGGAGGCCAAGGAGAAGAAGGAGAAAGGCTGGACACGCCCAGATCCCTCCATCTTGCCTCCTGAACCCCCATTCTAAAAAACCCAAAATCTACTTTTCCACCCTGTGATAAATTCACTATCATTCCACTTAATTTGTGGAATTGATCTTCATCTAAGGTTGGTAACTTGCTCCATGGGTCATAATCAAACCCACAGGGGCATCTTGGGCCCTGTGCCAGGGTCTCTGAGCCCCCTGGCAGGGGTTTTGGCTGTCCTGGCCAGCCAGAGGGGTGTCCTGGGTTCCCACTTGCTGGAAGGGATCAGCACCCCAGACTCTTCAGCTGCCCTGGGAGGATGAGAATGAGGCAGGCAGCTGCTCCAGGAATGAGAGCACACATTGTAAAGGGACCTTCTGAAACAGTCGGCTGGCAAATACCAGTGATAACTATTTTAATTCATCTCCTCTGACATGAATAGGAACTTTCTCTTACAACTGAATATAAATAGAAGTTGGACATAACATTACTATATGAATAAATGAATTAATCAATCAATGACAAAAACACACTATGTAATCAAAAGATTTTTCATGCTAAGATTAATTTAGTGTAATACACACCTAAATATTACATAAGCCCCCTTGACATTGAATTATAGGGCTGGTGGTTGGGAAGGGAGCGGGCTGTGCAGCAAGGGAAGGTGGCACAGGGCTGGGGAAGGGGTCCCACCTCAGCAGCCACGGCACAGGAGCTGCTGCACCCTCACAGGGAACAATTCCCAATTCCCAATGTCCCATCCATCCCTGCCCTCTGGCACTGGGAGCCATTCCCTGGCTCCTGTCCCTCCATCCCTTGTCCCCAGTCCCTCTCCAGCTCTCCTGGAGCCCCTTCAGGCCCTGCCAGGGGCTCTGAGCTCTGCCTGGAGCCTTCCCTTCTCCAGGGGAACATTCCCAGCTCTCCCAGCCTGGCCCCAGAGCAGAGCCTCTTGGAGCATCTCTGTGGCCTTGGATGATCCCTGTGACCTTGGAGCATCTCTGTGGCCTTGGATAATACCTGTGGCTTTGGATGATCCCTGTGACCTTGGATGATCCCTGTGACCTTGGATGATCCCTGTGGCCTTGGAGCATCTCTGTGGCCTTGGATGATCTCTGTGGCCTTGGAGCATTCTGTGGCCTTGGAGCATCTCTGTGGCCTTGGATGATCCCTGTGGCCTTGGAGCATCTCTGTGGCCTTGGATGATCCCTGTGGCCTTGGAGCATCTCTGTGGCCTTGGATGATCCCTGTGGCCTTGGAGCATCTCTGTGGCCTTGGATGATCCCTGTGGCCTTGGAGCATCTCTGTGGCCTTGGATGATCCCTGTGGCTTTGGAGCATCCCTGTGGCCTTGGATGATCCCTGTGGCCTTGGAGCATCTCTGTGGCCCTCTCTGGACAGGCTCCAAGGACCACAGGTTGTGGGCTCGTCCTGCAAGCCCAGGAAAAGCAGAACATTCCTGCAGCACGGGGTGCCTTCCCTGCTCAGGGAGCGGTGGCAGCTGGGGCTCTGCTCCCTCCAGAGCTGGCGTGTGAGGCTTCGCCTGCGCAAGTTAATTAATCTAATGAGGCAACTTCTCTCGCTATGCTATGTGCTCTGTGTGCTTTTTCCCAGCAAACGCTCACACTTCCTAAAAATATAATCTTCATTCTCCACTTGAAGTTACTCCTGGAAGTGGAGGTTGGAGGAATTCAGCCTTGAAAGGAAATGTGATTTCCTAGCAGGGAGCAAAAGGAAACACATGGAGCTGGTCCCGGGCAGGCAGCACAGCCTGGGGCTGTCACTGCAGCGGGGCCACACGGCCACCCCAGCTGGGGTGGGGCTGGGCACGGCCAGCTCTGGGCCCTGTGCCCTGTGCCGCATCCCGCTGGGCTGATCCCGGCTGGAGCCCCAGGGATGGGCTCCCGTGGCGTGCTCCACACGGGAATGTGCCCTGCCCTGCCCGCTGTGGGAATGTGCCCTGCCCGCTGTGGCTCCCGTGGCACGCTCCACACGGGAATGTGCCCTGCCCTGCCCGCTGTGGCTCCCGTGGCGTGCTCCACACGGGAATGTGCCCTGCCCTGCCTGCTGTGGCTCCCGTGGCACGCTCCACACGGGAATGTGCCCTGCCCTGCCCACAGCTGCTGTGGCACCTGCAGAGGCAAAGGTCGGCCCCTGGGGTTACCCTGTCACCCCTCCAAGAGGCAGGGAAGGTGTGTGTGCTCCCGTGTGTCCTGTGGGACCGGGAAAGCCCCTGAGCCTCCGGGATGAGCTCAGCCCAGCCGCCCCTGGCTGGGCAGGGCGGTGCCACAGGGACCAGCCCCGGCGCTCCTGGTGCTCCATGAGCCCAGCAGGCACAGCCAGCCTAACTGGGGTCCTGCTGGACCAAGGGGTGCGCCCCACTGCCAGCGCTTGGCAGGGATCCCTGACCCACGGGGATCTCTGACCCCAGGGATCCTCAGGGATCTCTGACCCTCGGGGATCTCTGACCCCAGGGATCCTCAGGGATCTCTGACCCTCGGGGATCTCTGACCCTCGGGGATCTATGACCACAGGGATCTCTGACCCCAGGGATCCCTGACCCACAGGGATCTCTGACCCCAGGGATCCTCAGGGATCTCTGACCCTCGGGGATCTCTGACCCTCGGGGATCTCTGACCCCAGGGATCCCCAGGGATCCCTGACCCACAGGGATCTCTGACCCCAGGGATCCCCAGGGATCCCTGACCCCAGGGATCTCTGACCCACAGGGATCTCTGGTCCTCACAGATCTCTGACCCACAGGGATCTCTGACCCACAGGGATCCCTGACCCATGGGGATCTCTGGTCCTCACAGATCTCTGACCCACACAGGTCTCTGATCCATGGGGATCCCTGACCCACATGTCCCAGGACACCCAGGCAACTCCAGCCTGCTGAAGGGTCTGGGGAGCAGTGAAAGGTGCTTTGGGGTTTATTTGCTCAGTGCTGGCAAGATGACACCGTCAGGGGAAGAACCCTTTGATTTTGCATTTATGTTGCCTATTGATTTCCTTTAAAGCAGTGACATGGGCGATTGCTAATGCCTGTCTAGTTAATACTTAATGGCAACTGCACTCTCACAGCTCGGGAGCAGTTGTGTAATAAACACCAGGAAACATTCCTCTGTACATCCAAAGCTTTTCTTTTTTCTTTTCTTTTCTTTTCTTTTCTTTTCTTTTCTTTTCTTTTCTTTTCTTTTCTTTTCTTTTCTTTTCTTTTCTTTTCTTTTCTTTTCTTTTCTTTTCTTTTCTTTTCTTTTCTTTTCTTTTCTTTTCTTTTCTTTTTTTCTTTTTCTTCTCTTTCTCTTTCTCTTTCTCTTTCTCTTTCTCTTTCTCTTTCTCTTTCTCTTTCTCTTTCTCTTTCTCTTTCTCTCTTTCTTTTCTTTTTCTCCCAAATTTGCACAGATCTCAGCTGACAACATGAAGGGACAAGGGTCAGCTCTGCTGTCCCAAGAGGTTCTTGCCAGGCAGGCTGGGGTAGATTTGCTCTGCTGCTGTTCCACAGACAGGGCCATCACATTGGGCAATTTTATTTTATTTTTTTTTCCAACGAATTTCTCCACAGAGTAATCTGCATCAGCACTGAAAGGGAAGGCAGGAGTTCTGTGTGCTCAAAAGCACCCTGGCAGTGAGAGGCAGCTCAGTGCAGCACCACTCCGGGCTCTGCCTCACTCAGGTTTTGGACTGGGCTGGTGCTGGCACAGCCAGGGCCGGGTGCCTGGTGCTGCTCAGCACGGGAGGAGGGTGTGAGGAAGGTGATGGCTGGGATGAAGGCAGGGCTGCACCCTCAGAGAGCACCTGGCTGGGCTGGGCTGGGATCAGTCCCGTGCAGTGCTCTCAGTGAGACTGATGGCTCTGCAGGAAACAGAAACTTTCCTTCTCCTGGCCCATGGATCTGCCAACCCCCTTTGGATTAACACGAAATTCTCTGTTCTGTTTGCAACCTGCTGCTGCAAAAGTTTTTGAACTTCTTATGACATGAGGGATTTTGGATGGAGACAGGTGGACAGGGGATGCGGGAAAGGAGCCGGAATGAAAATGTTTGGCGGTGGGAGAGCAGGAAAGCACAGTTAGTGCCATGGAAGGATGGAATTAGAGCAGCCAGGAGGGGGAGGAAGTGCTCTTTACTAGGGGAAGGAGGCGGAGGAGCATCGGCGGCTGAGCCCGGCACTGAGGGAGCGGCAGGACCGGCGGGGCCTGAGCTGCTCCTTCAGGGATCAGCATCAGAGGGGGCGCCCATCCCCAGCTCCCCACGCTGTCCCCGTCCCACTGCCCAGGGGAGGATGAGCCTCCCCCGGGCCCACTCCTGCCCTCTGGGCTCCTGCCCGGCTGCTGCAGGGCTGTCACTGCCCGGCCCCTGTTCTTGGGTGACATGTCAAGGGACAGGTCCCACTGCAGCAGCCCAGACCTCACAGCTCAGTCCTGGGGCTTGAGGGACCCTCAGAGGCCTGGACAGCCTTAGAATCAGAGAATATGCTGAGTTGAAAGGGATCCATAAGGATCCATAAGATCCAGCTCATGGTCCTGGACAGGACAGCCCAATGGTCCCACCCTGTGTCTCAGAGCACTGCCCAAACCCTCCTGGAGCTCTGGCAGCCTTGGGGCTGTGCCCATTCCCTGGGGAGCCTGGGCAGTGCCCAGCACCCTCTGGGGGAAGAACCTTTCCTGATTTCCTTTCCTAAACCTCTCCTGACTCAGGCCTTTTTCCTTGAGCCTGTCAGAGGTCACAGGAGTGAGGAGATGGGTACGTGCCCCTCCACTGCCCCTCGGGAGGAATCCCAGAATGGTTTGGGTTCCACCCCTCGTTCCACCCACTGCCATGGGCAGGGACACCTTTCCCTGCCCCAGGTTATTCTGAGCACAGCCATGGTGCATTCCCAAACATCCCTCAGGTGCATGTGATGGGCACAGGGACGCAGGGACTGCTCCCCTGCTTTCACTGCAAAGGGAAGGCAAAGCCTCCCGTGTCCCTCCACGTGCTGGGCTGCAGGTGCAGAGCAGGGCATGGGAAATGCAGGGCTCTACTTTGCACCTGCAGGAGGAACCAGCCTTGTTCCTTTGCAAATCTACCCCATAATGAGAAACATATGTCAGAGAACATAATTTTCCACAAACCAAGCATTTGCTGCACAGTTTATGGTTAAGTCTGTATGTAGTCACAGCTGCCATGGGAATTATGGGTTCCTTGATTTTCATAATTAAAAAAGAGAGAGAAGGAGAGAGGGGGAAAGGAAGCAGGAGCCCAGAGCGGGGTTCTGTGGGCACTGCCCGCCTGGCGCAGTGGGAGGGAGAAATCCTCCCCTGGAAATTCACTGAGATATTCCCTGTACTGGCAGGGTGTGCAGGAAACACCGTCTGCCTGCTTCAGTGCTTAATTAAATAAAAGATATTCCAAATAAAAAAAATAGATTCTGGGTTGGGGCTCTTGGGAAATCATTACTGGCTCGTGACCTCTCTTAACCTGGATAAGGTTCAGGCAGGAGATGTCAAGGCGTGAGGCACGGCAAATACCCGTGAGCATGTACAATTACAGGTTTATTAAAGGGAAACAAGGGCCGTGCGATAAATGGAAAAAAACCTCTCCTGGACATGGGGAATGGGCATTTCCAGAGAGAGCCAAAGCGGTTTGGGAAGGGGCTGTGCCCCCCCAGTTCCAGCCAAGCTGTCCCATGTGTGGGAGCCCTCTGGCAGTGCCAGGGATGGGCTACCTGGGCACGGCAGGGCCGCCCACCACTCCCACCATCCCCACAATTACAGCTCCGCCTAATTAATAACGCGTTCATGAAGGGCATTTCCCTTGCAGTGGGAAACAAGTGCAATCACAGAGCCTGTATATCAAGCCGAGTACAAGTCACTTGGGGAATAAAGCAGAGATGTAATTGAGGAGCCGCTATTTATCACCCTGCCCGGGCTCACCGCGCTCGGCGCTGGCGCTCCGACGCTCGCGCTGCTCTCCACAACTTGCCTGGCTGCCATCAGATACATTTTTTTTTAAAGGAAATAAAACACCCAACTACTTTCCAAAGACTCTTTGACTTTCAGTCACGAGCGCGTTGCTTATTAGCCAGATGAATTTATAGGTAAAGTGCTCAGCTTTTACAATCACCCTTTTACAGGCAGATGCCATCGGGTTTGCATAAGTGGTGACATTAACCGCCAGCTTCCAGTAGAAATCCAGGCGCAGAAATGTAAATAGCCGCTGGATTTTAATACGTAATTAGCGATGCCAAGCCTCAGTTACAGTGTTTAATTACCCAAACTGGGTCTGTTTCCCCACACCCATCCCAAAGTGGAGCCCTCTGATCCACGTGCCGCTGGTGGAGCTGCTGACCTGGAGCTCCGGCACTCAGGCACGGCCGGGCCGTGCAGATTTGTGCAATTGGATAAAGAACCCCAGAGTCAAATCCTAAATCCTCTCTCTTTGCGGGGATTAGCCCGTTCTGCTAATTCACTGAGGTAGGAATTTCAGCTATTCCTCCAGCCTGCCGGCTGCATCCTGAGGGAAATCAGGCAGCATCTCTGCAGCTTGTGCGCTCCACAGCAGGTACGTGGGTACGTGCTGCTGCTGCTGCTGCTAATGCTGCTGCTAATGCTGCTGCTGCTGCTGCTGCTGCTGCTAATGCTGCTGCTGCTGCTAATGCTGCTAATGCTGCTAATGCTGCTAATGCTGCTGCTGCTGCTGCTGCTGCTGCTAATGCTAATGCTGCTGCTAATGCTGCTGCTGCTGCTAATGCTGCTGCTGCTGCTGCTGCTGCTGCTGCTGCTGCTAATGCTGCTGCTGCTGCTGCTGCTGCTGCTGCTGCTAATGCTGCTAATGCTGCTGCTGCTGCTGCTGCTGCTGCTGCTGCTGCTAATGCTGCTGCTGCTGCTGCTGCTGCTGCTAATGCTGCTGCTGCTGCTGCTGCTGCTAATGCTGCTAATGCTGCTGCTGCTGCTGCTGCTGCTGCTAATGCTAATGCTAATGCTGCTGCTGCTCAGGCACGCGGCCCCAGCAAAGAGAGGGAAAGCTGCACACTTGGCTGCCCGCAGCCCCATTGCAGACACATTAGCAAGTGCATTTAGCAAGTGCATTTTCCCCCCTTTAGGCAGAAGTCCACCTGCCCTCCCCTCCTCCGGCTGCATGCCTTAGAGAGTTCTATGAGATCTCCAGTGTCACTTCCCAAGGCTGCTGGGAGGGGAGGAAAGCAAAGAATTAGACAAATAAAGGACAAAGGGAGAAATGTTAGTTGATTTATGTGGAGCATCCTCGGGAGGAGCTCCCCTTGCCGCCAGTAGCGAGAGCAGTCGGTGCTGCAGGATTGGTTTATGGGTTTTTGGGTAGCTAAAGGAGTTTTTCCTTGGATCCTTGCACCACTACAGGCTGTAGGGATGATTATGGGTTTTGTGTGTGCATTCCCATTGTTAATTCTGCCCCTGGAATGCTCTGTCCAGGCCGGAGCAGGGTTGGGTCTGGGATACAGCAGGGAATTTCAGCCTTTCTGCTGTGCCTGTTTTTCCCGTGGCAGACCCGTCTGGCACACACCCTGCAGGCTGGTGCTGCTCTCCCCAGGCCTCCAGGAGCTGAGCGTGGTCCTTGGGTGTCCTACAGCAGAGAGAGGTACAGGTGTGCTGGGGAACCCTCCTGCACCCAGTGCTGCTGTCAGCGAGCTGGGCCCCCTGGCCCTCTGCAGCTGGGCCCCTGTCACCCCCCAGGCTGGGCTGGGGGCTCCCACGGGCATGGGCTGGGTGGGAGAGAGGGGCACAGAAAAGGGGCTCACCCCAGTGCCCTGCCATAGGCATGGGCTGGGTGGGAGAGAGGGGCACAGAAAAGGGGCTCACCCCAGTGCCCTGCCATAGGCATGGGCTGGGTGGGAGAGAGGGGCACAGAAAAGGGGCTCACCCCAGTGCCCTGCCATGGGGATGTGGCTCAGGCGCTCTCTCTCAGGTGAGCTGTCAGCTGGATACAGGTCTGGGCAGCCAGTCCAGGGTCCAGCCTGAGGTGTGTCTGCACCAGTGCCCCCAGTAACTGACCAGAAGGGAATGGGTGCGTTGCTGCTCCTGTCTCTGACTCCATTTACCAGTGAGGATTTCATTTCTTGATGAGATGAGTGGAAAAGGTGTCATGAGCACATCAGAGAAAGTGGGGAGCTGGAAGCACAGCAAGGATGGGAGGGTTTGGAGCCAGGGGTGTCTGCTCCTCAGCCTGCAGGCAGCACAGTGGCAGCTGTGGGGCTGTAAATAACTGAGGGAGGAGGAGAAATTCAGCAGCCACGGCGAGGAGAACCCTGTGGTCTCTGCAGCCAGGCTGAGGGCTCTGCTGTGCCCTGCCCACGGGTCTGCTGCCTCTAAACTGATCCTGGCACTCCAGCAGCGGCCCTGGGCACTCGCTTCTGCTGACAACACCCGACCAGGGGCCAGAGAGCGGCTGTGCAAACACAGACACAACTCTTCAACATGTGCAACCCCTTTTAAAAGTTGCCCCCCCATCCTGAAGCGGCGGTGGGAGGCGCTCGTTGTGCCACACACATTAATTCAGCTGGCACATTACAATGTTAAACTAAATGACATTATTACAAAGCTGTGCTAAGAAGTGTTGACAGGTCCATATGGTAATTTTACAATGTATAATGAACACACAGACTCCTTTCTTGCAGAAATTTATAGTTCAAATCTATACCCAGGATATCCAGTTTTATTTCCAGAAACTTAAATTGACTTATTACGATGTAGTGAATGTATAAATTAGTTCCAGTAGTTAAACTGAAGCATTTCCCTACAGACTCAATTAGATTCATTAATCTACTGTGTAGACCTGTAAACGGTCCATTGTTCTTTTCCCCCCAAAATGTCAAAAACTATTTCTCTAACTATAAAATATTTCCTGCAAAAACTGTTTTAAATGGTAAGAATTATTTAAGATTAGGAACCCAGATCCACAAATTATTTCAGCGCCCTTGTTCTTCTTCAAAAGAAAAATAGGGTTCAGCCCTTGCCGGATAATTTAGTGGGACAGAGGCTGAATTCACTCTCGTATTAAGCTTAAGAGCTACTAGCACAAGCCAGATCACTTCCACCCTCGCTCCAGGGAATGCATCAGCTGGAATGGGGATCCTGTGTGCTTCTGGCACTGACGGCACCTTGGGCCAAGTGTTTGTGTACAAGCAGATGCTGCTGAGGGCTGACTGCAGATGCATCCACAGGGACCAGTGCTGGGAATGTGCCTCTGGGCACCAGAACCTTCCACATTCCACAGGGACCTCGCCAGCACCGGAGCTCTGGCAAAGTCCCTGTGTTGTGGAGCAGAATGGCTCTGTGCAGTCAAAGTCCTGAAAGCAGCATTGCCTTGGCACCATCTGTGTTATTCACACCTGTGGGCACAGCTCCTGCTCCATGGTTTCCTCCTCTTTGGTTCTGCTGAAAAGCAGTGCTGATTGTGGTCTGCTCTGTGGAAGGGACACGGAGCCAGGATCCAAGTGCCCAACTGTGTCCTTGTCCTGCTGAGGCCTCAGGGAGCTGCTCCAGCTCTGTGCTGACAGTGGCACAGCACCATTCCCAAACAGGGGGGTTCCCAATCAGAGGGGTTCCCAAACAGGGGGGCTCCCAAACAGAGAGATTCCCAAACGGAGGGATTCCCAAACAGAGGGGCTCCCAAACAGAGGGGTTCCCAAACAGAGGGGCTCCCAAACAGAGGGATTCCCAAGCAGAGGGATTCCCAAGCAGAGGGATTCCCAAACAGAGGGGTTCCCAAACAGAGGGGCTCCCAAACAGAGGGGTTCCCAAACAGAGGGGCTCCCAAACAGAGGGATTCCCAAGCAGAGGGATTCCCAAGCAGAGGGATTCCCAAACAGAGGGGTTCCCAAACAGAGGGGCTCCCAAACAGAGGGATTCCCAAGCAGAGGGATTCCCAAACAGAGGGGTTCCCAAACAGAGGGATTCCCAAACAGAGGGGCTCCCAAACAGAGGGATTCCCAAGCAGAGGGATTCCCAAGCAGAGGGATTCCCAAACAGAGGGGTTCCCAAACAGAGGGGCTCCCAAACAGAGGGATTCCCAAACAGAGGGGCTCCCAAACAGAGAGATTCCCAAACAGAGGGGCTCCCAAACAGAGGGGTTCCCAAACAGAGGGGCTCCCAAACAGAGGGGTTCCCAAACAGAGGGGCTCCCAAACAGAGGGGTTCCCAAGCAGAGGGATTCCCAAACGGAGGGGTTCCCAAACAGAGGATCAGGGCAGGCCCGTGGGGCTGACACTGGAGCTGCTGAGCTGGGGGGGCTGCAGGGCTGGGCAGTGCTGGAGCACCCACCCCAGCGTGCCCTGACACCCCATGCCTGAGCACACACGGGCTCACTCCTGTTTTGGAGCAGGTGCTGTTGCAGGCAGATTGTTGGTCTGGGCACTGACTTGGGCACTATGTTTTTCCCTTAAAAAACCACAGCAGACACTGTGTTTCCACACAACCTTAATAGCTCCCTTCAGGGAGAGATTTCTACCTGGCCTTGCTGTGCCCCCAGCTCAGGAGACCTCCTCCTCCACAGGGGAGGAAACCTGTGACTGTGACCGTGTTCACAGGGGTCCCAGGATGAAGGCAGAGACCAGGATCTGACTCCATGTTTCACAAGGCTGATTGATTATTTTATGATATATATTATATTAAAACTATACTAAAAGAATAGAAGAAAGGATTTCATCAGAAGGCTGGCTAAGAATAGAAAAGGAAAGAATGAATAACAAAGCTTCTGTCTCGGACAGAGAGTCCGAGCCAGCTGGGCTGTGATTGGCCATTAATTAGAAACAACCCCATGAGCCCAATCCCAGATGCACCTGTTGCATCCCACAGCAGCAGATAACCATTGGGTACATTTTGCTCCTGAGGCCTCTCAGCTTCTCAAGAGGAAAAATCCCAAGGGAAGGATTTTCCATGAAATGCGTCTGTGACATGTGACCATCTGTGTGTGAGCTGCTGATGGAGGCAGGACGTGCCCTGGGCCCTGGAGGCTGCTCTGGGGCTGTGGGGGCTGCTGGGGGACCCTGGCAGGGTGGCAGGGCACGAGTGTCCCTGTGAATCAGCATTTCCAGCAGGGCACTGCCAGCAGAGAATGCCCGCTTTGTCCTGCCCAGGGAGAGCTGGGGCTCACACAGGGATGGGGCCATGGAGAGAGCAGGGCTCTGCAGGGGTTCCTGGGGGCCCTGGTCCCCTTGGAAAACCAGGCTCTTTCTTGCTCCAAGGTTGGGGGAATAAAACTCAGGAGAGGTTGAAGGTTAAATTCAGAAAGCCCGAAGTTTTCAGAGCTCCAACATGGTCCCTGTGCTGTCTCCAGCGTTCCTGGCTCCTTGTCTCAGGCACATCTCCCAGGACACAGCTCCTGCACCCCTCCAGCTCTTGCAAGCTCCATGGGACTCTGTTTCCAAGCTCTCATTTCCCAGGATCAGAGTGGCCTGTTAATTAGCCCGTGGCTCATTACCCTGGGCTCCCAGCTGTGACCAGCACGGCTGAGCTCCTCTGGTGAGTTCTGGTGGGATGAGGACCCTGCCCAGCCTCGGTGCCCATTCCTGCTCTGGCTGCCCTTCAGTGCTGGCACCAGAGCAGCTGCTGCTGTTGGGCAGCCAAGGCTCTGCCAGCGTGGACCCTCTGCCAGCAGCCAGAGCAGGGCAACCTGGGGGCTCTGGTGTCCCCAGCCCCCTGCCCAGCGTGGCTGGTGAGGGTCAGTGTGCTGAGAATGGTGCCGCTGGGGCACATAGAGCCACGGTGCCCCTTCCTCCCCAGCTACAGCTCTTCATCACTGGAAAGAGCAGGAGCTGCTGCTCTGAGTCACTCCCAGTATTCCTGTCGCTGGTGCCAAAAGAAAGTGGGCATTGATGGGGAACAGCCTGGCTGTTCAGGGTGTCCCCCTGACAGGCACAATGGGAAGATTGTGGCGGAAGAATTTCAAGCAAATAATCTGGAAAATATTTCAGATAAATGGGGGCACTGCAGCAGAGCTTTTTGCTTGTTTGTTTTTGCCCTGGGAGCGCCCAGAGTGGAGCAGGAGCTGCTGCTGTGCTGCTGGCAGGGCCTGTGGCTGCCAGGGAGCTGCCTGGCTCCGGGGTGCAGGAACCATGGGCACAGCCTGGTCAGGGCAGCTGCCAGGGGTGAAGGGTGCAAGGCCAGGGGCTGTTCTCACCTGCGTGCTTGCAGGAGACTGTGGGGACAGGCTCCAGGCTCATGGAATCAGAGAATCCCAGGCTGCTTTGGTCAGAAGGGACTTTAAATCTCATGGGCTGGGATGCTCACTGCCTGTTAGACCAGGTTGCTCCAAGCCCTGGCCAGCCTGGCCTTGGACCCTGGCAGGACTGGGACACCAGAACTCACCCCCGTTGCAGCCAAAGCGGTCCCCATGAGCCGTGTCTGTTCACAGGAGCTGCTGGAGCAGTCTGGAGCCCCTGCAGCCAGAGCCCCCAACTTTGGCCACCCTGCCGCTGTGTAAAACTCAGCCGAGCTGGCCAGGCCCTGGCGCCAGAGACGGGACTTTATCACCGTCACCTTTATGTCAGCAAACAGATTAAACGCTGCCAATATCTCCCTGTTCTGTACGGTGGCGATCGCACCGCGATAGGGCACTGGATACAGTTGTAAACCTTGGAGGAATAAGGGCTGCCTAAGAGAATAGCTTTTCCTAGCTTAACCACGTTACAGCAGCGAGTGTAAATCACTTGTCAGTCGATGGCAAACGTACCGGTGTTATAATCGGAGGAGAAAAGGAATAAAGTGCAGATAATCTTTTTCGCCATTTTGCTGGCAGCGGCGGCGGCGGGAGACTGACAGCCCTTCGCTTGAGTGGCAGGTGTCCTTTGAAGCGCCTGTGAATCACTATCTGTGCAGACTGTTGAAATGCATATTTCCATCCTTATCGTGAAGGAATGGATGGGCAAGATAGGTGCTGTTAACATTGCAAATAGCTCCGGAATTATTCATTGTCAGCTCCGGGCAAAGAATAGGGGGAAAGTTTTATTATTCACCGCGCACAATAGCCGGATGCTTAATGATTCCCACTACCTTGGCAGGATTGTCTGCCGACTTCAGGCGCTCGCGGTGGGTGACACAGGTCTGGCCAAGTGTTAGAGCAAGATCATACAGCCCGGGCCCATTTTAATTTCTAATACATTAATCTTTCCCTCGCAGATGCACAATGAATATTCCGCAGCCCCTTGTTTGTCAGGAGCCGTCCGCCTTTCATCTATTCAGGTGGGTGCATTGACTCCGGGAGCGCGCTCAAAGGGCCCGATCAGTCACTGACAGCGGCGGCACAAAGCGGGGGCGCCCCGCGGGCCCGGACACGCTGACACCGCTCCCCGGGGACCCCCGGGCCTTATCGCGGCCGCCCGAGGTATCGCGGCTCCGCAGCCGCCGGCCCGGCCCGGCCCGGCGCGATTCGCACGGCTTGAGCTGGCTGAGCGCTGCTCTGCAAGCGAGCCGCACGCACCGCGGCACCCGGCTTTAATTTCAATCCTTTGTCTCGGCCTGCTAATTACGATTGTTTTAAGTTCATTATCCCGACGCGCACATTGTCGCTGGCGGGATCCGCGCGCTTGTAAGCGCTGTCCTCACTTTTGCAGGTAGTGACCCTTGAATTGTTAAATGAGCCCGTGCCGGCGCCAAACAGCACTCTCTGATCCGCCATGCGCTCTCGGCTCGCCAGCTTCTCCTCCCTCATTAATTAAGCAGCAGCCCCACAACGGCAGCGGGGACGAGGCCCTCGGAAGCAGCCGGGATGGGGCAGGCTGGGGTCCCGGGACATCCCGATGCCACAGCTCCCATTCCAGCCTGCGTCCCTGTGTCCATCCCGGTGCAAAGCCCTGGGCTGTCACAGGAGGGTTAGCTTGGATACTGCGAGAATTCATCCAAGGAAAGGTCTGTCCAGCCCGGGCACAGCTGCCCAGGCAGGAGTGGAGTCCCCAGGCCTGGAGGGAGTTCAAAGCTGCGTGGATGTGGCACTTGGGGACACGGGGCAATGGTGGCCTGGGCAGTGCTGGGGAATATTCGGACTCGATGGTTTGAGAGGGGTTTTCCAACCTCAACCATTCTGGGTTTGAGAGGGATTTTCCAACCTCACCCATTCCTGTTTTCAGTGATCTCCTGCCAAGGCACCACCGCCCCTGGTCCCTCCTGCCCTGGAGGAAAACCAGAGGCCCCCAGTCGAGGCAGATCCACAGGGAGCAGAGCACATCAACAGCTCACTGGGCAGGGGGTGCTCCTCCAGCTCCCTCAGGGATCCCCACACTTGTCACAACACCGTCCATCCAAAAGTGACCCCCATGACTCTGGCTTTAGGATGTAATCCCTGATGGCAGAACCCATTGGGCACCCACACCGGCCATGGCCCCAAACCCAGAGGGCTGCAGGGGGGGAGCTGTGAGTTGTGCCAGCCAAAAATGAGCCCAGTGCTGCTGGCACTCCTGCATTGTCCCCTCTCTCTCATTAGAGGGGGACTGTTACACCTTCAGCGTCCTCCTGATTCTAATTTGTGCATGTTTAGGCCAAAGATAACCTGTGGGGGTGACAAGGGTTAAATCTGGTTAGATCTGCCCATGGAGAGGGGCCCGGGCCGGGGTGTGCAGATCCCTGGTTCCCAGAGCACCCCCACCCTGGGATGGAAGCATTCCTGCTCTCCCAGAGCCCCAGTCCCCATCCTGTGCCCCAGCCTGGGGGCTGCAGCCCTGCCTGGGCTGGAGCAGGAGCTGCTCCCCTCTGGAGGGCCCAGGGCCAGGGAGGGGGCTGAGAGAGCCTGGGGGGCTCTGACCCCAAACCCTGCAGGGCTGGTTCCTGCCCCTCTCTGACCCCAAACCCTGCAGGGCTGGTTCCTGCCCCTCTCTGACCCCAAACCCTGCAGGGCTGAGCTCCTGCCCCTCTGACCCCAAACCCTGCCCCTCTGACCCCAAACCCTGCAGGGCTGAGCTCCTGCCCCTCTGACCCCAAACCCTGCCCCTCTGACCCCAAACCCTGCAGGGCTGAGCTCCTGCCCCTCTGACCCCAAACCCTGCAGGGCTGAGCTCCTGCCCCTCTCTGACCCCAAACCCTGCAGGGCTGAGCTCCTGCCCCTCTCTGACCCCAAACCCTGCCCCTCTGACCCCAAACCCCGCAGGGCTGAGCTCCTGCCCCTCTCTGACCCCAAACCCTGCAGGGCTGAGCTCCTGTCCCTCTGACCCCAAACCCTGCAGGGCTGAGCTCCTGTCCCTCTGACCCCAAACCCTGCAGGGCTGAGTTCCTGCCCCTCTCTGACCCCAAACCCTGCAGGGCTGAGCTCCTGCCCCTCTCTGACCCCAAACCCTGCAGGGCTGAGCTCCTGCCCCTCTGACCCCAAACCCTGCCCCTCTCTGACCCCAAACCCTGCCCCAAACCCTGCCCCCTGCCCGCGGTGCTGGGCTGGGCAGGGCGGGCTCAGGTTTGAGGCAGCCCCGGTGCCGAGCAGCGAGCTGAGGCTGCCCTGTGCTCTCAATAAAAGCTCATTAAGGAAAGATTATGAACATATAACAATACATTTTAAGTGCGCTGCAATGATCCATAAAATTGGTGTGGCTAATTAGCAGATCAAATCTCCATGAGAACTGGATCACTTTAATATCCTTGGGTAGTTTAATTCTGTAGGTATTTTACTATCCACACATGTTTAGTAAAATTAAATAACAGTATAAATGTTCAGTGGGATTAAAACAACAGTAAAATGAAACCAAACAAAATGAATTTATTTTGTTAATAGAATAACAGAGAATCCAAGTGTTGATATAACATTACACAAAATCTAGAGCAAACACAGCCTGAATCCCAGTCTCATTTCACATGTAATTAACCTTTCTCAATCAAGCTAAGCAGACCTGATACCTCCTGCACAGCGTCTGTGCACCCACGGCTCTGCCTGTGCGGGGTGAGAGGCAGGAGCAGCTCAGGGCAGATGTTCCCAGTGCTGGTGAGCGCTGGTCCCAGTGCAGCCCGGCTGGGATGGGGCTGGTGCCCTCCCCTCTCCCTGGAGACACCCTGAGCCCGGAAAGCACCTGGCAGGGGCCGGGCAGGGAAATGCTGGGAATGGTCAGGACAGCTGGGGACTTCCTGAGGAGCCCCCAGTG
The DNA here is from genome assembly GCF_037042795.1 of Molothrus aeneus. Lineage (NCBI taxonomy): Eukaryota > Metazoa > Chordata > Aves > Passeriformes > Icteridae > Molothrus > Molothrus aeneus. The sequence goes on along the minus strand of NC_089652.1, from coordinate 38,372,543 downwards.
GATGCACTTTGCTCGGGGAAATACAGGTTTCCCCCTTTTTATGGTTCTCCAAAAGAGCATCCAAAGATGCTCCTGCAGGTCCTTTGAACCTGCACCTTCGTGCAACTCATAGAATCATTAAGTTGGAAAAGACCTCCAAGATCATCGAGCCCAGCCTTTAATCCCTTATGAAAAAACTCTGTCTGGAGTGAGGCATCAAAAAGACTTAGGACTGATTGAGATATATATATATACATATCTATATCTATATCTATATCTATATCTATATCTATATCTATATCTATATCTATATCTATATATATATATCAGTCCTAGTTCTTTTTTAATTTAACCAAAGTAAAATGAAAAAAATATATATTTTATTTTACTTTGGTTAAATTAAAAGACCCTGAAAAAATATAAAAAACAATGAAAAATTTGAAACCACCGACCACCTTAGCTTTCCTCCCATACAAGAGTGCTAAAAAAACTTGCTGCAGAATCACAGCTTGTTCAGGAATTAAGTGGAATATCCCTAAAATCGTTGAGCCCAACCATTGACCCAGAACAGCCAAGTTTTCTTTAATTTTGTTTTCAAGGGTCTCTACCTCTCAACTTAGCAATTAAATTAGCAATTGAGTCCAAAAAGAGAATGAATCCTGAAATAGGCCATCATTATTTTTAATGTCCACAGCGATTGGTCCTGAGTAACAATTTGGCATTCGGAGGCCAGTTACAGTTTCAGCAAATAAATAAAATAAAACCAGATATGAGATCCTCCTGGGAGGACCTGAGTGTGCCAGGGCAGCAACAGCACTTTGCTGGGGACACCAAGGTGGGCATGGCAGCCACCACGATGGGAAAAGGGATGGCACCCAGGGGAAGGGATGGGACCCAGGGGAAGGGGTGGCACCCAGGGAAAGGGATGGGATCCTGGGGAAGGGATGGCATCCAGGGGAAGGGATGGGATCCAGGGGAAGGGATGGGATGCAGGGGAAGGGATGGCACCCAGGGGAAGGGATGGGACCCAGGGGAAGGGGTGGCACCCAGGGAAAGGGATGGGATCCAGGGGAAGGGATGGCACCCAGGGGAAGGGATGGGACCCAGGGGAAGGGGTGGCACCCAGGGAAAGGGATGGGATCCAGGGGAAGGGATGGCACCCAGGGGAAGGGATGGGACCCAGGGGAAGGGGTGGCACCCAGGGAAAGGGATGGGATCCAGGGGAAGGGATGGCACCCAGGGGAAGGGATGGGACCCAGGGGAAGGGGTGGCACTCAAGGGAAGGGATGGGATCCTGGGGAAGGGATGGCATCCAGGGGAAGGGATGGGACCCAGGGGAAGGGATGGGATGCAGGGGAAGGGATGGGATCCAGGGGAAGGGATGGCATCCAGGGGAAGGGATGGGATCCAGGGGAAGGGATGGGATGCAGGGGAAGGGATGGGATCCAGGGGAAGGGATGGCATCCAGGGGAAGGGATGGCATCCAGGGGAAGGGATGGGATGCAGGGGAAGGGATGGCACCCAGGGGGAGGGATGGGATCCAGAGGAAGGGATGGCATCCAGGGGAAGGGATGGGATCCAGGGGAAGGGATGGGATGCAGGGGAAGGGATGGGATCCAGGGGAAGGGATGGCACCCAGGGAAAGGGATGGGATCCAGGGGAAGGGATGGCACCCAGGGGAAGGGATGGGATCCTGGGGAAGGGATGGGATCCTGGGGAAGGGATGGGATCCAGGGGAAGGGATGGCACCCAGGGGAAGGGATGGGATCCTGGGGAAGGGATGGGATCCAGGGGAAGGGATGGGATCCTGGGGAAGGGATGGGATCCTGGGGAAGGGATGGCACTCAAGGGAAGGGATGGCACTCAAGGGAAGGGATGGCATCCAGAGGGACCTGGGCAGGCTGGGAGAGCCGGGAATGTTCCCCTGGAGAAGAAGAAAAGGCTCTGTGAAGACCTCAGAGCCCCTTCCAATACCTAAAGAGACTCCTGGAGAGCTGGAGAGGGACTGGGGACAAGGGATGGAGGGACAGGAGCCAGGGAATGGCTCCCAGTGCCAGAGGGCAGGGATGGATGGGACATTGGGAATTGGGAATTCCTGGCTGGGCTGGGATTCCCAGAGAAGCTGTGGCTGCCCCTGGATCCCTGGCAGTGCCCAAGGCCAGGCTGGGGCACCCTGGGATGGTGGGAGGTGTCCTTGCCATGGCAGGGTGGGACAGGATGGGCTTTACTGTCCCTTCCAACCCAAACCATTCTATGGTTCTATGATAATTTGGAGCAATAATTACATTTTTATTCAATAGCTATGGGAAAACACCGAGTTGAATAATGAGATAAAAATGAACGTCTCAGTCCTAAAAGGACATTAATCAACATATTAACTGTGTAGACAAACTGATTTGATGCTGTTACAGCCTAATTTGTCTCAAAATCATTATATTTTATGTATTGCATAATGTACTTTAAGAGGCGTGTTGGAGCGCTCGGCTGTGAGCGCGGCAGTGCCACGGAGCCGTGCCGTGCTGTATTGTGCCCCGGGTTCACCATTTCAGTGTCATTTCACCCTTCCAGGGCAGCTCACCCCGAGCCCGCGCCGCTGGGACCAGCCCGGCACCTCCTGCTGTCTATCGCAGCCTCTGCAGAGCGCTTCCTCCTCAGCCTTGGGTTTCCAAAGGGCCTGGATTAGCATATTCCATCTCTCCAGGCCCGGCCATTGGCTCGGCAGCCGCTGCCCCCTTGGCACGCCCCGCTCGGGTTCTTGGCGGCCGCTGCGGGCCCGGGAGCCCGCGGCGCTGCCGGAGCGAATGTCAGATGCCAGACGGGCTGGATGCCGGACAAAGAGCGGCAAGGGCTGGCTGCGCCTCCGCCTCTCGCCGCACAATGCTCCGCGAGACGGGACACAGGACGGGCAAAGCCCTGCAGGGAGTTCGGTGGAATCCTCATAAAGGAATAAAAGCTGCGGTAGTTTTTTTCCCCGTCTGCTCTGCCAGCACGCGGGGTCTTGGTCAAGGTGCTGCAAAACGCATCCCAGGTGCTCAGCCCCGAGGAATTTCCCCCCTGGCGTTTTGCTGTCCCGTTCCGGTGGATGTTTGTGTCCGTCTGACCTGGCAATCTGCACCCGGGGCTGTGACTCCGTGTGGTGCCACGTGCCAGCCCCAGGCCACCTCAGGGTGACAAGACAGTGATCGGTCAATGTTTGGGCTCGATGGTCTTGGAGCTCTTTTCCAACTTAATGGTTCTGTGATTCTGTTCTGTGATTATTCTTATACTTAATTCTATGCTTTTCCTTCTTTACCCCCTTTGGTTTTCCCTTTCCTGTTCTCTTTCCTCCTTTTCCTTTTTCCTTTTCCTTTTCCTTTTCCTTTTCCTTTTCCTTTTCCTTTTCCTTTTCCTTTTCCTTTTCCTTCCCCTTTCCCTTTTCCTCTTTTTCCCTTATCCTTTTTTTTACCTTTCCCTTCCTTTTCCCTTTTCCTTTTTCCTTTTTCCCCTTTTCCCATCTCCCTTTTCCCCCCTTTTCTCTTTTCCCATTTCCCTTTCCCTTTCCCTTTTCCCTTTCCCTTTCCCCTTTTCCCTTTTCCCTTTTCCCATTTCCCCTTCCCTTTCCCCTTTTCCCTTTCCCCTTTCCCTTTCCCTTTCCCTTTCCCTTTCCCTTTCCCTTTCCCTTTCCCCTTTTCCCTTTCCCTTTTCCCTTTTCCCTTTCCCTTTTCCCTTTCTCTTTCCCTTTCCCATTTCCCTTTCCCATTTCCCTTCTCCCTTTCCGCCTCCTTTTCCCAGGACACCAACAGAGGGCACCAGGTGCCGGGCAGAGGTTGCTGCAGAGGCGCTCTGGGCTTTGCCCGGAGCAGGACGGGGCAGAGCCGCGGGGCTGGGAGCCCTCCGTGCCTCGGGGTGCCCTGCGGGCCCGGGCACCTTCCTGCGTCCCGCTTCCATCCCCAGTGCCATCCCTGCCCAGCCCGGCACGGCCATCCCTGGGGATCGCCCTCGGCTCGCTGCTGCCCCGCTTCCATCCCCAGCGCCATCCCTGCCCATCCTGGGCATGGCCAGCCCTGGGGGATCGCCCTCGGCTCGCTGCTGCCCCGCTTCCATCCCCAGTGCCATCCCTGCCCAGCCCCGCAGGGATCTCCGCGGCCCGGGGTGAAGCGGAGCCGCTCCCTCGCCGGCCGTGCCCCGCGCCGGGCGGGCTGATGTGTGACAAACGCCGGCGGTGACAGAAAGGTGTAAATCTCCGCTGCTGTCGGCGCTCAGCGAGTGTCTGACAAGGTACACACGGTGAGGGATGAGGTGCTGGAGGGGCTCCGGGAGCGGCGGAGCTGCGGGCTGGCGTGCCTGGGGCTGAGGCACTGACGGAGTGCACAAACCCCTTTGGGTGCCTCATCAGGGGATGGAGAATCACTGACAGGGTGCACAAACCCCTTTGGGTGCCTCATCAGGGGATGGAGAATCACTGACAGAGTGCACAAACCCCTTTGGTGGCACGTTGGGAGATGGAGAATCACTGACAGAGTGCACAAACCCCTTTGGTGGCGTGGCTGGGGCTGAGGCACTGACGGAGTGCACAAACCCCTTTGGTGGTGTAGCATGTCAGGGCATGGAGAATCAGGCTTTGTCTGTGCCAGGCCAGGCTCCTTTCAAAAGGCCTTTTAGATCAGCTGCAGGGAAAACAAGGAGGGAAGTAGCCCACTGATTTAATACAAGCAAGATACAAAGTATGAAATAATGAAAATCAAAATCCTTTCACAGCATCCGCGAGGGCAGCAGACAATAGGAGTTAATGCAGGCTGCAACCCTCAACTTTTACCTCCAAAAGTTGTTGGCATTACAGGGCTAATTCTCCTTCCACCCATGACTAAATTGCGCACTGGGCTCTACTTTTGTTTGACAGCAAAAAGTAAATGATAGAAAATTGGATCCAACAATATGTTCTGATTATTCCTGCACTGCAGAGTGTTCCCTCAACATGACAAACCGTGTTTATCCCACTAGGGAGAAAGGGGGAGGGATCCCATGGGATTTATCAGCATGTGCAGTGCCATTAAGTTAAATAGCCACATTAGGGTTTAACAAGGTCAACAACATATTTATTTCTCTTTTTCATTATTATTAAGATTTCCTTTTGTAAAATCTTAACTAAATAAAGTTTTGGTGCTGGAGGAACAAAAGTTATTTTGAGAAAGACTCCTGTAGCAGGAGAGCTACTCCATCCCCAGCTCCTCCTCATCCCTGGCCTGGAATTTCTCTGTGAGCTCAGAAATTGCCCTCTTTGGCCATTCTGTATACTCAGGCCTAGGAACTGCAGGTCAGGAATTGTTCCCGGCGCTCTTCATTGCCTGCTCAACTCCCACCCGTGCAGCACAACCCCCCCAGGCACCCCCGGAGCACCTGGAGGGCTCTGCCTGCTCAGCTTCAGTGACTGCAGCAGGGACTCGGGGCTGATTCCTGGCTCTCACGCCTGGCTGCCACCAAGCCCACCCAGGCAGGGGCAAAGCCAGGCCCTGCCCACTCCCAGAGGGATGCCAGGATGGGAACTTTGCTCTGCTGCTCCTGCCTGGGGAATCATTAGGGTTGGAAAAGCCCTCTGAGACCATCGAGTCCAATGGCTCTACCAGAGTTGCCAAGGCCACCTCTGACCCATGTCCCAAGGGCCACATAGACCTGGCTTTGAAATCCCTCCAGAGATCCACATCCACCACTGCCCTGGACAGTGCCAGCCCCTCCAGAGGAGAATTTTTCCCCAATATCCAACCTAAACTTTCCCTGGGACAACTTGAGGCCATTTTATCTTTCCTGTTGCTTGCTGGGTGGGAGCAGAGCCCAACGCCCTCTCACCTCCACCCTCCTGTCAGGGAGTTGTAGTCAGTATCTTTTTGCCTATTTTTATTTTAATAATTTCATCAATTTCTATAGTTAGATGTTAATAAAACACTCTAATAATCCCTCCAGTGCTGGTGACACCACCATTACACACAGCCAACGAATACCTGTACAAAATGCTCTGACTTCTCTGTTGAGGGATCTCTTCTTCCAATAAAATTTAATGTTTTCCTTAAAATCTGGAGTTCTTTGGAATTTTCTAGTGCATGATAAGCTCAGGACCCACAGAGTCAAGTCTGACCCCAGTAAATGCCAGGATGAATCAGCCGTTTTCCTGAAACCTTTCCCAAGTTTGGTTTGTAAAGAAGCCAGAGACAGAGGTGGGGGTGTCTGGGCTCCCGGGGGTCCCCATATTCTGGGGGGGTGCTGGTGCTCTCAGGAGGGTCCCCGTGCTGCTGGGGTGTCCCGTGCTGGGGTTCTGGTGCCGTTCCCGTGCCTGGTGTCCTGTGCAGTGTCCCACTGTCCCTGTCCCTGCTCCCTGTCTCTATCCCTGTCACGCTGTCCCTTCCCTGTCCCCTGTCCCTTCCCTGTTCCCTGTCCCTGTTCCCCGTTCCCCGTTCCCTGTCCCTGTTCCTTGTTCCTGTCCCTGTCCCCTGTCCCTGTCCTGCTGTCCCTGTCCCTGTTCCTCTGTTGCGCTGTCCCTGTCCCTGTCTCTGTCCCTGTCCTGCTGTCCCTGTCCCTGTTCCTCTGTCGCGCTGTCCCTGTCGCTGTCCCTGCAGTTCCGCTACCGGCCCACAGGGGGCACTGTTGCCGTGCGGAAGCGCCGAGCGCCCCGAGCCCGCCCGGGGCGCCGCGGGACGGGGGCCGGGGGTCTCCGGGGTGTCCCGGGTGTCCGGGGTGTCGGGGGTGTCGGGGATGTTGGGAGTGTCGGGCATATCGGGGGCTCAGGGGTGTCAGGGGTGTCAGGGGTGTCCAGGGTGTCGGGGGTGTTGGGAGTGTCGGGCATATCGGGGGCTCAGGGGTGTTGGGGGTGTCAGGGGTGTCGGGGGCAGGGGAGCAGCCCAGGGCAGGGAGGGCAGCCACGCTCAGTGCCACAGCAAAGCGAGTTTGTCATGGGATAGAATCCCAGGATTGTTCTGAAGGGACCTTAAAGCCCCTCCAGTGCAACCCCTGCCATGGCAGGGACACCTTCCACTGCCCCAGGTGCTCCCAGCCCCAGGGTCCAGCCTGGCCTTGGGCACTGCCAGGGATCCAGGGGCAGCCCCAGCTGCTCTGGGCACCCTGCCAGGATCTCACCATTCTCGCAGCCAAGAATTTCTTCCCAATATTCCATCTAATCCTGGGAAATCCATTCCCTGGGTCCTGTCCCTCCATCCCTTGTCCCCAGTCCCTCTCCAGCTCTCCTGGAGCCTGTTCAGGCCCTGCCAGGGGTTCTGAGCTCTCCCTTCTCCAGGTGAACACCTCCAGCTCTCTCCCATTTAACACGACTTAGGTTTCCCTCAGCCTGGCTTTCCACCCCTGGATTCCTTTAGCCCAGTGCTGTTCATCCCTGGGCTCCAAGCTCCTACAACAGCCACCTCATGTCCTCCACTGTGCCAACGTCTGTCAGCCCCGAAAAAGTCTGTTTTTGAAAGAACAATAGTTGTATTGTAGGTTTGGGAGCGCAGGGTTTTATTTCCTTTCTCAAATACTCATTACAAATATAGATTGTGCGTTATTGGAAGTGGCCTTTAATGAACAGCGTTGTTTGCGTACAAGGAGCAGCTTCCAGAGCCATTCTCTGACAGTAATTGTGGGCTGAATGCAGCCAGCACAATGCTGGAGCGCCGTTAATGGCTATCCTGTGGATTGAGTGCTCCACTTTTGTCATTATCAGGCTACTTTTTAAAATGCAGAAATTAGTTAGGCCAGCAAAGAGTTAATTACGTTCCTTGTGACAGGAAACCCTCAAAGCACATTAATTGTGGAGAATTCTTTGTCTTTCATGCAAAGCAGAGATTCAAAGACCTCAGCAGATGATATCATAGAGGCAGTTGCCCAGAGCATCGTTTAGAAGAGAAAAAAAGCAGCGAGGAGGGCAGGAGGGAACCCTCCTGGTACGTAACCACAGCGAGCTGCAGGATTTGGGGAGGCACGTCCTCATCTCTGTGTCACTGAGGGAAAACCAGGCACGTAGGGAGAGGCTGTCTGCCTCTGCTCATTTCCCAGCCTCACTGTCCCCGGCATTTCCCAGCTCCTAGCGCTCGTGCCTTGGCACAGCCGGTGAAAACAACTCCCAAAGTTCCCAGGGGTGAAAACAACTCCCAAAGTTCCCAGGGGTGGAAACAACCTCCCAAAGTTCCCAGGGAGGATGTGGCAGCCCTGGGAGGGAGCAGTGTTACCTCTGGGCTGTGACAGCCCGGCCTCTCTCTGGCCAGGCACCTGCAGGGCAGGGGAAAAACGGGACACTTTGTTCCTGCAGGGGACAAATGGGACACCTTATTCCTGCTGGGGACAAACGGAACACCTGGTCCTGCTGGGGACAAACGGGACACCTCGTCCCTGCAGGGACAAACGGGACACCTCATCCTGCAGGGACAAACAGGACACCTCATCTCTGCAGGGGAGGGAATCCCGGAGCAGAGCCCCGTGTGAGTGGTGCCACATGGAGCACAAACGAAGCCACCACAGTCCCGTGTGCTGGCACTGCCACCAGACCTGCCAGGGCTGCTGATTACCGGGCTGGGGAGGAGCAGGAGTGATCAGCACAATCAGAGCTATCAGCTGTAATTAACTGCAGTGTGTAAAAAATAAATTAAATGGCTCTTCTCTAATGACACGCTGAGCTGGGGGCTCACACTGCAGCTCACACAGGCCCTGCCTGGGGGTGGCTGGGGTCTGGCAGCCAGGGGACAGGAGAGGGACATCCTCACCTGCTCTGGGCTGGGTGCTGGCTCAGCCCAGGGCTCAGGGCATGGGGAGGGTCCCAGGGCCAGCTGGGCTGGGCTGTGAGCTGGGAACAAGGAGCTGAAAGACCTTCACCCCCAAACTGTGCTGCTCACTCTCACCCCTGAACACCCTCCCAACCCACCCTCACCCCTAAACACCCTCCTGACCCAAAACACCGCTCACCTTCACCCATAAACACCCTCCTGACCCCAAACACTGCTCACCCTCACCCCTAAACACCCTCCCAACCCACCCTCACCCCTAAACACCCTCCTGACCCAAAACACCGCTCACCCTCACCCCTAAACACCCTCCCAACCCACCCTCACCCCTAAACACCCTCCTGACCCTTTACAGGTGGGTAGGACATGGCCAGCCATGGCCTCAGGCCACCCCAGAGCTGGTGGCTCCATCCCAAGGGCCCTGCTGCTCAGGCTGCTGCTGGCACCAGGCTCTCCTCACCCCAGGGATGTGCTGCAGCAGCACCCAGACATCCTGTCCTGCCTGCTTTACAATTAAACACAACCAAACGTGCAAAAAAGCTCCGGTTCTGCAAAATAATTCAGCCCTAAAGACAGCTTGAAGAAAAATAGAGGAATGGGCACCAGAACCATATTGGGTAGCTCCATTAAAAAAGAAGAGGATTGGATGTAGAGGAGGAGTTGTGGTGGCTGGGCAGCTCCACACTGGCTCCTTCTTTGCAGCAAGTAAGACTCTCCCAATGGCAACAGGGATCTGGAGGATTCTCCCTTTTCCCATTGCTGTTCTGGCTTTGTCCCTGCACTGTAACAGCGATGGAGTCCTGAGCACAGCCCAGGGGCTGGGGTGGGATCCTCAGCTGAGGGACCAGTGCAGCCCACCCTGCACTGTCAGCAGGGTTTGCAGGGGCCTGAGGAGCTGGGCAATATGTGAGGCAATATTAGATTGTGTGTTCAGTTAGGGGTTAACAGAGCTTTTATTTCCATTAAAGCAGCTGGTTCCCACTCAAGGCTTTCTCGGTGGCTGCAAAGTTTCTCCTGCCTTATTGGCTGATTTGATTGGCTGATTTCTCCTGCCTTATTGGCTGAGCTTGACTAAGTCAGCATCAGCTGGATAATGTGTCTTGCCAAACAGGCCAGGCTTTTCCCTTTGCAAATTATGGATAAACCTCCTCCCATGGAAAGCAGGAAAGTTGATGGTGATGACACTTCTAAATGCAAACTCCAGGCAGGGACAGATTGGGCACTGCTGCACTTGGGGTTTCTAGGGAAAAACCAGGCTTCAATGAACATTTTTGCATGTAAATGTTTTCCATTTGGATTTATTGAGTTGATTTTAATGGGAAGCATTAACAGTGTAGGCCAACAGTGTGGTTACTGCTGTGTGTGTTTCCAGCAGGATCAGCATTCCTGAGTTACCTCTCTCATTCCTGGGAGCCAGGGACACCCCTGGGTGCTGGGGGATGTGGCTCTGCTGCTCCCTCCTGCCTGCCCTGACCCCCCTGCACCCCAGGGGCTCACCCAGCACCTCAGGGGCTCACCCGGTGCCTCAGGAGCTCACCCAGCACCTCAGGGGCTCACCCTGCACCCCAGGGGCTCACCCTGCACCTCAGGGGCTCACCCTGCACCTCAGGAGCTCACCCAGCACCTCAGGGGCTCACCCTGCACCCCAGGGGCTCACCCAGTGCCTCAGGGCCTCACCCTGCACCTCAGGAGCTCACACAGCACCTCAGGGGCTCACCCTGCACCTCAGGGCTTCACCCAGCACCTCAGGGGCTCACCCAGTGCCTCAGGAGCTCACACAGCACCTCAGGGGCTCACCCAGCGCCTCAGGAGCTCACACAGCACCTCAGGGGCTCACCCAGCACCTCAGGGGCTCACCCAGTGCCTCAGGAGCTCACCCAGCGCCTCAGGGCCTCACCCAATGCCTCAGGGGCTCACCCAGTGCCTCAGGAGCTCACCCTGCACCTCAGGGCCTCACCCAGCACCTCAGGAGCTCACCCTGCACCTCAGGAGCTCACCCAGCACCTCAGGGGCTCACCCTGCACCTCAGGAGCTCACCCTGCACCTCAGGAGCTCACCCTGCACCTCAGGAGCTCACCCAGCACCTCAGGGCCTCACCCTGCACCTCAGGAGCTCACACAGCACCTCAGGGGCTCACCCTGCACCTCAGGGCCTCACCCAGCACCTCAGGGGCTCACCCAGTGCCTCAGGAGCTCACCCAGCGCCTCAGGAGCTCACCCTGCACCTCAGGGGCTCACCCTGCACCTCAGGGCCTCACCCAGCACCTCAGGGCCTCACCCAGCACCTCAGGGGCTCACACAGCACCTCAGGGCTTCACCCAGCACCTCAGGGGCTCACCCAGCACCTCAGGAGCTCACCCAGCACCTCAGGGGCTCACACAGCACCTGGGGCTGTCCCTGGGCTCTCCCAGGCTGGGAGCACAGGGAATCCTGGCTGTCACTGCTGCCCTCTGTGAGCAGAGCACGCTCCAGAGGAGGACACAACCACCTGTGGCAGCTTTTGGGCTGCTCTGCAGGCAGATTTATGCACTGCCAATTGATCTCTGCTGTTATTGAGCCCGACAGTGAGTCAGAGGTGCTGTGACAGCTCACTGTGGGAGCTGAGCTGGGGACACGTGGACACCCACAGGCCTCCAGGTGGGTGAGACCTCAGCTCCTGCCACCCCAGGCTGCTCCCCCAGCCCTTGAGAGGAGGCAAGGCAGAGTGTGGGAGCTCTGGCTCTGCTGGCAGCCAGCCCCGGCAGCAGAACAGCGGTGCACATAATTCATTTTAATGTTCACAGTCTGTGTGGAACCCAAAATCCAGCTCAGGAGGCTTCACAGAACCTTGTGCAGCACCGTCCATAAAACCAATGATTGCCAAGGTGACAGGAACAAGGAACAGTGAACCCAAGTGCAAGCAGTTGTGGAGGACCCAGAGTGGGCCCCAGTGAGGGGCTCCCTGCCTGGGATGTGGGGTGTTCAGGGGTCTAAATAACTGAGGAGAAAACCCCAAAGGTTCCGGAATTCCCACTTGGCTCCAGCTCACTCCTTCTGTCCCCATTTGCAGAGCTGAACGGGATAAATGGTTTGAAGATGTTATCGGAGCTCCTCTCCAACACCTCTCGTGCTGGAGGAGCCTCCAGTGTCCCTTTTATCTCCATCAGAGGCTGCTCTGTCTGCTGAGTGACAGGGAGGGAGGGCTCAGCACAAATTACACTGGTAATTCTTCTCCAGAACTAATTAACTTAAAAGATACTGTACTGATTGCAGAAAAGGTGTTAACAGAAGCTTAAGAAGTTGAAAAACAAAATTAATCTGCATTTGAGAAAGGTTCTCCCTTTAATCTCCAGCTGTACCACACACCCTGAGTGGAGCAGGCTGAAGCAGATAATGGACCCGGGGAGGCTGGGGGGGCACAGCTCTGCCCACCTCTGCTCAGGAGCAGGGAGGGGTTTTAATGTTCTCCATGGATCTCCCTTCCCACCTAACAGCTTGGTGTTATGAAGGAAAAAAAGTGCCAGTCTTTGAATATTATTTTCACATAAATTCCTTACAAATCGTAAAATGGAACTTTTAAACCCGACTCTTTTGGATTTGGGAGCGCTCCATAACTCAAGGCATTTGGGATGTTGCTGGCAATATTTCTCTCTCTCATCCCATTTCCCTAAGCTGTCCCCGCTCTCCTCTTCCATCCATCCATCCTGCTTTCCCCTCTGACTGCAGTAATGTCCCCACAGCTCTGCTCTCAGGGCTGCCACAGCCCGGTGCCACTGCCTGGGGGCAGGGACAGCTCAGCCCTGCCACAGCCCGGTGTCACTGCCTGGGGACAGGGACAGCCCTGCCACAGCCCGGTGTCACTGCCCGGGGACAGGGACAGGGACAGCCCTGCCACAGCCCGGTGTCACTGCCCGGGGACAGGGACAGCCCTGCCACAGCCCGGTGTCACTGCCTGGGGACAGGGACAGGGACAGCCCTGCCACAGCCCGGTGCCACTGCCTGGGGACAGGGACAGGGACAGCCCTGCCACAGCCCGGTGCCACTGCCTGGGGACAGGGACAGCCCTGGGGGTGTGCAGGGAGCCTGTCCTGGCTCTGTCCCCCATGTCCCCTCGTGCCAGCCACAGCCTCTGTCTGCTGAGCTGTCCTGATGCAGGGTGGATGTCCCTCCATCCAGAGGCTAAAGTGAGTTTATGTTTCAGCAGGCTGGCACTCCTGAGCAGCTGATTTGCTCCCCAGGCTGTGAGGTCTGGCAATCAGTGATGTGCCAGTCCTTGCCTGGCCCTGCCCTGCCTTGGCTTCCCTTTTACCTCCCCCTGGATGTCCGGGCTGTGATGGGAGCACCCTGTGACTGTGTGGTCACGGCCTGTGTCCCCCTGTCCCCACAGGCTCCCCACTGCTCACAGCTCTCAGTGTGATACAGGAGTGTGATTTGCAGTTATTTACAGAAATAAATGGGTTATGGATTTATTTAGGAATTCTGCCACTCCTGGTTTGCATCTGGGCACAGCTGGGCAAGAACTCCTCTTGGACCAACCCCGAAGGAGAGGCCAAGGTGACAAAGGCACAGCCAGGGACTCCTTTAACCAGCCTGGACCATGTGCTCACCAGGAACGGTTCACCAATCAATCCAAGGTAAATCACTGTTTTCAGCTGCCATTAGGTAACCTCTGCCAAAAAATTAACCTGTAAACTGTCTGACGTCCCACAGCAATACATCAAAATGCTGCTGGCATACTGATCCCTCACCAGGCTGTGCAACAAATCAATTAGGCTACAATTCTGTTCATTAGAATTCATTTAAATCTCAATTAAAAAGTTAATTAAAAGTAAGAGTGAGAAGGAAATCATGTCTAACATTCTTATTAAACTCAAATCACCGAATGAGTTTTAAATCCAAATCCGCACTCGGCAGTGGAGGTGTGAGGCAGAGGGGAGGCTGCTGTGTGTGCCACGGGAGGAGGCTGTGCTTTGGTGCTCCCAGAGAGGCATTTCCTGGACCGTGACGCTGCTCAGAGCCCCGTGCCTGGCACTGCATCCCATCTCATTTTAAACACACTATATCTGCTCTCTGGGATGAATTTGTCTCTGTCAGACCGAGCCTGCAGCAGCCCCATGAGCTCAAAGGGCTCCTGCTCCCCCTTGGCTGCTGTCAGCTCACCCCAAACTTGGGCCCCTGCTCCTCCTTTCACTGCTGTGCCACAGGAGGCTTCTCTGAAGAAAAGGATCCTCTCTGGGGTGAAGGACTGTAAATTTTCTTTTCCTTATTTCCTCCCTTTCTCCTCATTTTATCCCATTTTTCAAATCAGTGTGGGCTCAAGTCCTGCTTGCACAAGAATGAGTACTGCTTTCCATCCACAAAGCAGAGAAAGCTTTCAGATTGTGTAGGTGAACAGGCCACCAAACCCACATGAAATGTGAGGTTCACCCTCCACCCACACCTCCTCCTGATGCCCAAAGTGGGGAACTGTGCTGGTGTTCCCAGGGGTCCCAGGATGAGGGGAGAGACGAGGATCTCACTCCATGTTTCAGAAGGCTGATTTATTATTTTATTATATATATTATATTAAAACTATACTAAAAGAATAGAAGAAAGGATTCCATCAGAAGGCTGGCTAAGAATAGAATAACAAAGAAAGAATGATAACAAAGGTTTGTGGCTCGGCTCTCTGTCCGAGCCAGCTGGGCTGTGATTGGCCATTAATTAGAAACAACCACATGAGCCCAATACCAGATGCACCTGTTGCATTCCACAGCAGCGGATAACCATTGGGTACATTTTGTTCCTGAGGCCTCTCAGCTTCTCAGGAGGAAAAATCCTAAGGAAAGGATTTTCCATAAAAGATGTCTGCGCCAGAGAACATCTAACCCATTGATTTATCCATGCCATCAGGATGTGTGGAACGGACATAACAGGGGCTAATGATAAGACGTAAAACTCGGGGTGAAGGTGCCCTTGGTAGGGCAGCAGAGCCCCCCGAGCTGGGGTGGGGGTGTGGGAGGAGGGGGCTCCCAGCCCAGGCTCCCCCAAGTGCCTCCCGTTCGGAGCAGGGGACCTGCAGCTGCTCAGGGATTGTGTTTAATCAGGGCACAGACCTTTCCTTCCTGCCTGGGAGCAACGGGCTCGCTTCTGCTGTTTTCCTGAGGTCCAAAAATAAAACCCCCTCGGCCGTGAGCACCTCCTGACAAGCTCCAGAAGGCTCAGCCTGATTTCCCATGCAGTTCTTGGCACCGAGGTCTGGGTGGAGGTGGGCAGGGTCCACCCAGCCTCTCAGTCTCATTAATCATTTGGCTCTCCCTGGCTGCTCGCAGCATCTTCTGGAGGAACCCTTCTCTTTATTCATTCAGACAACCCTTTGGATTAAACAGAGCCAGCTAAATGTCAAACCAAATCTGAGTCTTGATGCAGATAATCATTTCAATAATATTTCTCCATTTGTGCCCAAACACCAGGGGAATAAAGCTTTTCTGCTGTCAGGTAGTGTAAGACTGCAGTTGGTGTAAATGCTTGACATTGAGCCAGATGGCTTAGCCGTGCTGCAAACATATGTTCAACAAGCAGGCTTGCACACATTGGAATTTTATTATTTTGCACTGGTGAGACATGCATATTTATTTACTTGACCCCCTTTGGTGTCGCTGTGCTATTAACACAATCAGTTCTGTGTCCCTGAGCCGTGGGGCAGTGGGCTCAGTGTCCCACACTGGGCTCTGGCCAGGCCAGCCCCAGGGGGAACAGCTCCTGCCCAGCCCAGCTCCCAGGCCCCTGGACAAGGCTTTGCTCTGCAATTATTCCAGTAATTTCCACACTTTTTTAAGGCCGGGGTCTCTCGACAGGTGATATATTATGCTCTGTCAAGTGCATCCCGAACATCTCGCTGAGATCACCAAATTAGAAAAAAAATAATCAGTGCAAAGGGGAAAAAAATGAACAGGATAAAAAATTAGAATCTTTGGGTGGACGCAGCAGCAGTGACACCGTCACACCGAGCCGAGCAGAGCCAAGGCTTTTTTTTATTCCAGGCTGATATTAAATAGCTGGACATAAATCTAAGTAATTTCACAAAACAGCCCTGGAACAGCACTGGCACCCAGCCCACGACTCATTAAAAGCTGTAGGAAGCTTGCTGTACCTCACATGAGCTCTGGGCTGGGCTCACACTGAGTTTTGGATCCCATCCTGGTGCTGAGCAGGGTGGGTTCTGCCAGCCTGGCTGCTGTGGCACAGCCACAGGTCCTGGTGTGGAGAAGTGCCCATCGCCAGCCCAGCAACCTCAGACAGGGCACAGCCTGGAAATGCTCAGGGCTGTGGTTGCCCTGGCTGGGGTCCTTCAGCTCCTGTCTCTGCTCAGCCCATCCCCACAGAGCAGCTTCACAGAACCCCAGACTGGCTTGGGCTGGGAGAGACCTCAAATCCCACCTCGTGCCACCCTGCCATCCCAGGGACACTCTCGGGGCCTTTCTGGGTTGCTGCGACCCCGAGATTGTTAAAATTCTCTTTTCCCAGCCTGGTGCTCAAAGAAGGAGTCAGAGCTCTTCAGTTCTCGGTCTCAAGGTTGGTTATTGTTCCTTATCTATAAAATTCTTTCTCTGACCTGCCCAGGCCTGCTCAGCAGGACAGACAGAGGCACTCTGCCTGCCCTGGGGCTGTGTTATCTTTTTATACTAAAAACCACCTGTACAATATTTACAATGACTTCCCAATGCCCATCACCTGTGTTAGACAGTGAGCTTCTACTCTAAACCAATCCAAAAGTGCCACCATCACAGCAGGAGATGGAGGCCAAGGAGAAGAAGGAGAAAGGCTGGACACGCCCAGATTCCTCCATCTTGCCCCCTGAACCCCCATTCTAAAACCCCTAAAATCTACTTTTGCACCCTGTGATAAATTCACTAATATTCTACTTAAACTGTTGTGGCTTGCAGATCTTCATACATAACTTGCTCCATGGGTCATAATCAAACCCACAGGTGTGTTGGGCTCTGTGCCAGGGTCTCTGAGCCCCCTGGCAGGGTCCTGGCAGTCCAGGACAGCCAGAGGAGTGTTCTGGGTTCCCACAGGACACCTCCCACTGTCCCAGGTGCTCCCAGCCCCAGTGTCCAACCTGGCCTTGGGCACTGCCAGGGATCCAGGCACAGCCCCAGCTGTACCTGGGCCTGCCCACCCTGCCAGGGAACAATTCCCAATTCCCAATATTCCATACGTCCCTGCCCTCTGGCAGTGGGAGCCATTTCCCCTCTGTGTCACTGCAGATCCATCTGCCTCCTCCACCCGCACAATCCTCAGCTCTGGAGTGAGACAGAAAATAATTCAAACCACTATCCCACCCCTGCTCCTGGGTGTTTAGTGAAAATCAGTGAAAAGCTCTGCTTGTGGTGGCACTTGGAGCAGGTCAGAGCAGGAGCAGAGGTGAGGACAGGTGCCAGCCCTGCTCTTTCCTCAGAGCCTCACTCCAGCTCTCCACAGCCTCTCTCATTGTTCTCTGGGGCTGGGCTTGTGCCATTTCCAGCTTCAGGGGCAAGGCCCATCCATTATTTTTGTCAGTAAAGTGCCGCACATGTCTGGGATGCTCTTTAAATAGTCATAATAACAACAATAATAATAACAACGGTGCTGCTCCTGACAAAGCTGCTCCCTGGTCATTGCACTGCAGCAAATTGCTCAGCAGCCCTGCTTCCTCACTTGTGGCAACTGAGTGGCACACTCCTGGGGACAGGGTGGGGACAGGGTCCTGCTGCTGTCACCTGGGGCTGGCAGGGCTCCTGCTGCTGTCACCTGGGGCTCCCAGGGCTCCTCTGTGTCCTGCTGCTGTCACCTGGGGCTGGCAGGGCTCCTGCTGCTGTCACCTGGGGCTCCCAGGGCTCCTCTGTGTCCTGCTGCTGTCACCTGGGGTTCCCAGGGCTCTGCTGCCCTGAGCTCTGCCCAGCCCCAGGGGTGGCTGATGGCACTGACACCCAGCACAGAGCAGGGCCACTGTGTGCCCTCAGCTCGCCCTTCCCTCTGCCACTGCCTCCCAGCCCTGGTTTTTGGGAGGGATGGGATGGGTGAGGTGTGCCCCAAGGGCTGGCAGAGCCCCTGCCCTCCTGACTGTGGGCACTGCAGCCGTGCACTGCCCATGCCCAACGGTGCCAGCCCAAATTGCACAGGCAGGATGGTGGATTCCTTGTGTAGGAAACAGGATTGTCCTTGCTATGAGGTAGAAGTCTTTTCTTGCCCATTGCTGTCTCTTGGAGGGATGAGAGGGCACACAGGGATGGGTGCAGCGAGGCACTGAGCTCTGCCATGGTGTGGATGTGGATGTGGATGTGGATGTGGAGCTGCCCTGTCTGGACGTGGCTGTGCTCCAGCAGTTCTCACTCCCAGCTAACCAGCCCTGCTGAACAGTCAGTTTGATTTATATCTGCTGGTAAATCGCTCTTCCTTAGCAATGCCCATCTGGGATTTGGCTGGGAGCAGAGGTGCCAGCTGGGAGGATGCTCCAGCACCTTCAGAAATCTCCAGGGCCTCTGCAAGCATCACGTGCCTTCAGGGGTGACAAGGAAAGGATCCACCAGTGTTTTCAGCAGGATCTGGGGGTTTGGGGCTGCCTCATGGCCAGAGCCCTCTGGTACAATGTGCAGCTGCAGGTGGTCCTGGCACATCCCTGGTGGGCAGCTGTCAGGACCCAGAACACCCCTCTGGCTGTGCTGAGCAGCCAAGACCCTGCCAGGGGGCTCAGAGACCCTGGCACAGAGCCCAAAACACCTGTGGGTTTGATTATGACCCGTGGGGCAAATTACCAACCTGTGAGCACAGGGAAAGGGTGCTGGGAGCACAGGGAGAAGGGTGCTGGGAGCACAGGGAGAAGGATGCTGGGAGCACTGGGAAAGGGTGCTGGGAGTACAGGGAGAAGGGTGCTGGGAGCACTGGGAAAGGGTGCTGGGAGCACAGGGAAAGGGTGCTGGGAGCACAGGGAAAAAGGTGCTGGGAGCACAGGGAGAAGGGTGCTGGGAGCACAGGGAGAAGGGTGCTGGGAGCACAGGGAAAAAGGTGCTGGGAGCACAGGGAAAGGGTGCTGGGAGCACAGGGAGAAGGGTGCTGGGAGCACTGGGAAAGGGGTGCTGGGAGCACAGGGAGAAGGGTGCTGGGAGCACTGGGAAGTGCAGCACAGGGAGCTCAGGGGTTCAGCCACCCCAGGACCCCTCCTGTGCTGCAGCCAGTGGTCACCTCTCGTCCTCATCTCCTTTTACTGGAGCAGCAGGGGCCCCTGGGGAGCTGCTTTTGGGGAACAAGGGAGCAGGACCCCTCCTCAACGACACCCTGATAGAAAATACAGAGTAAATCACACCTGCCAGTGCTTCTCCTTCAAACAAAAATGAGCTGGAGCAGGAGTTGACTTAGGATATAGATCTCTATCCTCTCAGTCATTCGTGTGCTAGTTTTTCATAAACTTGGCTGCTTCTCGTTTGCCCTCTAATAATTCTCCGAAGGCTCATTTCCCCTGTATAACTCTGTGCAAACACAAAGTTGAGGAAAGGGTATTTAGACTCATCCTCCAGGAATGCTGTTGTTGAGGAAATGCTTGTTTACCTACGTCAGTAATTTCCAAGAATATAATGTGCATTTGAAGATCAAATGTGAAAACTCCAGCATTTGGATGAGGTTGAAGCTCCCGTGGAATTGCAGTCTGGCTGCTCCCAGCTGGCTCTTCACCCCAGCTCATCAAAACCATGGAAAAGCAGGGGATTGCCAGCTCCAACAGTGGGAGGGTTAGCCCTGAACCCCTCCACTTGGGAAGCCTTTATGGCATTATTATTCCAGTGAAGATAAATGTGATCAACAGCAGGAGCCATTACATGTTCCCTACAATGCAAGTTATCTTGCTACAGATTTTTTTCTATATGTTTTCTTATTTTTCATGTATGCAAGGAGGAAAATATTTGTAAAATCCCGTACATTTTTTAGAGTGTATTTACTAAGATTACAGAAGAATAACTCACTGACGAGATGCTTGGCACACATCACACTCTCCCATCTTTCCCTGTGATGTCATGAAATCAGAATCCCAGAATGGCTGGGGTTGGAAGGGACCTTAAAACTCATCTCATTCCACCCTTGCTATGGGCAGGGACACCTCCCACCTGGCAGTTCCAGTTTGCAGAGAAGGACAGCCTCGAGGAGAACATCCCAGCAAGGGAAGCACCAGGTCGGGTGTAACTGGGTGGGTGGGAGCAAGGCAGAGGAGACACCCCCGGTCTGGGATTCTGGGATTCTGGGATTCTGGGATTCTGGGATTCTGAGGTTCTGGGATTCCGGGATTCTGGGATTTGGGATTCTGGGATTCTGGGATTTGAGATTCTGGGATTCTGGGATTCTGGGATTCTGGGATTTGAGATTCTGGGATTTGGGATTCTGGGATTCTGGGGTTATGGTGACAGGGTCTTTCCTAAATGCTGCAGCTGGAGGCTAGGTCCAAGGTGATGGATGCAGGAGGCAGGATGTGCTCTGTTGTATTGCACTAAATAGCTTATTTAGTTGTTGTTTTGCACTGGGTGATTGGAGATTTCCACTGAGTAGTCTTTATATTGCATTGTCCCGGTCTGGGATTCTGGGATTCTGGGATTTGGGATTCTGGGATTGTGATGGCAGGGTCATTCCTAAATCCTGCAGCTGGAGGCTGGGCCCGAGGTGATTGATGTGCTCCATGCCCGTGCCTTTGCAGGCAGGCAGGGGCACAGAGCCGCAGGGGCAGTCACGGGAGTGTGACAGGGACAGGGAACGTGCAGGCTGCTGCCAGCAGGCAATAACTAAATCCTAAATAAACCCTGCTGTGTGCTCGGCCAGGAGCAGCCCGGGCACTGCGAGGCCCCTGCAGACAGTGCCAGGGCATGGCTGTGCCCCAGCACATCCACCTGCTGCTGGGCTGCCTGTGCCCCTGTCCCCCTGTTCCCCTGCCACCCTGTCCCCTTGCCACCGTGTCTCCCTGTCACCGTGTCCCCCCTGTCCCCCTGTTCCCCTGCCACCCTGTCCCCTTGCCACCGTGTCTCCCTGTCACCGTGTCCCCCCTGTTCCCCTGTCCCCGTGTCCCCGTGTCCCCGTGTCCCCTGTCCCGCCATGCCCCGCGGCTCGGGCACAGGTGACCCTGGTGTCGCACACCTGTGGAGGCGCTCGGTGCCCGGTGAGCGCTGCCCGCCGGCTCTGCCGAGCCCGGTGCGGTGCGGGGGCTGCCGAGGGGCGAGGAGGGTGCCGGGCACAGCCCCTGCCGTGCCCACCCCGGCTCTCTGAGTCTCCTTTGCCCCCTGGCACCCTGCCCAGCGCCCTGCCCGAGCAGGTGCCCGCGTCCCTTGGGGCCCCCTCGGACCCCGTGGGGCTCCCCCCGCCCCATGCCCGACCCGCTGCCCCTCCAGCAGCCCCCGGGCTGTGCAGAGGGCGATGCCCGAGCCCCCCGGGGCAGGGCTGGGGTCCCCCTGCCGCACCCCCAGGTGTCCGTGCCCGGGCTGGGGTCCCTCTGTGGCACCCCCAGATGTCCGTGCCCGGGCTGGGGTCCCCCTGCCACACCCCAGGTGTCCGTGCCCGGGCTGGGGTCCCTCTGTGGCACCCCCAGATGTCCGTGCCCGGGCTGGGGTCCCCCTGCCGCACCCCCAGGTGTCCCTGCCTGGGCTGGGGTCCCTCTGTGGCACCCCCAGGTGCCCCTGCCTGGGACAGGGTCCCCCTGTGGCATCCCCAGGTGTCCCTGCCTGGGTTGGGGTCCCTCTGTGGCACCCCCAGGTGCCCCTGCCTGGGACAGGGTCCCCCTGTGGCATCCCCAGGTGTCCCTGCCTGGGTTGGGGTCCCTCTGTGGCACCGCCAGGTGCCCCTGCCTGGGACGGGCCGGACGGAGCTGCAGCTGGCACCAGGGAGGAAAGTTTGTAAAGAAAGTACTGAACACAGACTTCCCGGGGTATCAGAAGGAAAATTTATGCATCGCCTTTGAGTTCAACTTCTCCATTAAAGCTTTTTCCCTATAATCTAGGGAGTTCTTATCTTGGTGACTTATGATGTTATGGAGGGGCTCATGCATGGAAAATGTCAATAGAAATAGTAACTCTAGAAGGGAAGGGCCTCCTAATTAGTCCCCATTTAGATTTTATGATGGCTTTGAGATCTGCTCATCCTGACAGTGCGCACTCTGGTTACATATTGTTCTAGCCTGAGGGAACCATAGGAAAATCCAGATTTATTGTACCTATCATACCAGCATATTTCATTTGCCATTATGAGCAGCCATCTCGCAATGATGCAGGAGTATTTATTACAGATTAAATTGTAGGACCTGGATGGTTTAGTGAGGTTCTTGAGGTATCATTTATGTCATTAACTGGCTCATTATCAGATCTGCAAATCTCAATTCCTTTTTTTGTGCCTTCTGTTTCCAAGCAGGGACCTGGGCTGGGCTCTGGCAGGTCCCAGGGTGTGTGTGAGGCCAGGGCATGCAGGGGGTGCTGGAGCCGGGGCTGCTCGGGGTCCCTGGGGAGCCCCCAGCTCCGCACGAGAGCCACCACACCTGCCCCGAGCGGTGCCACCTCCCGCCCCCGTGGCCCCACACCCATCCCTCTCCATTAGCCACAGCTCAGAGAGGTGAGCCTGGGAAAGGCACTGGTAGGAGAGGAGGTAATTTAACTCTAATTATTTAACAAGTCTGTTCCAGGCGTAAGCTTATTACCAGCGGCGAAAGGATACACTGGATTTTTTTCCTCTCTCTCTCTCTCTTTTATGCTTTATCTCTACTTGGAGAATTATTTGAAGAGGTTTAATCCAGCCTTGATTGTTGTTGTTAATGGGCAAGGAGAATGGGTTATTCCATGTGCTCGGCTCTCCAGAAAAGTCATGGGCAAAGGAGCTCTCAGGCACTGCCTGGCTCTTCGATTTAGTGATATTATTTGAATTTATTGTTCGATTCGACTCGCGTGTCCTGCCTTGTTGGTATTTGCCCTATTTACTCTCCTATATTGCTTTTTCATAAAACCAGGGGATGGCATTTAAGTTGTTGTGTTCTTTGGTATTAAAAGGCACTTGGAACAAGCCCGGGAGCACATCCTGGATTGTGGGGTTCAGGGCATGCTCTGCTGCAGAGCCTGCCCCACTCTTGGGTTGCTGAGATTAATTAATTCCTGTGGTGGCCAATATTTGTGGGGAAGAAAAAGCTTGGGAGGACAGAAATAATGCATGAAAATGCCATCTCTTCTTGCCCCTCACTTGGTGGCCAAAGGCTGTGGAGGGTGTTTGCAGCGGCTGATTGCACCCCAGTTTCTTTTGTGGGCGTGGTGGGTCTGGGGCTCTGCGCTGGTGGCAGTGTGAGGATAAATTCAGGCAGTGTATTTGTCACACCCTGGGCTGTTCCTGAGCTCCACGGGTGCCCCACAGCATCGCCCCAGAGGGAGCAGCTGCAGGGCAGGGCTGGGGGACCGGGCAGGAGGGAGAGGAGGGGGAGCCCAGCGCTGCAAGCCCAGCTCAGCCCCCAAATCAGGGGTGGGCACCCAAATATTCCCCTGAGAGTGGTGCCAGAGCCAGCCCCGGGGAGGCTCCTGTGCTGGACCCTCGTGGGGGTCTCTCCCTGCACCCCAAAACCTTCCCCAAAATGCTGGAACATTCCCCGTGAGGACAGGCACACAACCTCCAAATAAATCCACAGTGCCTTTTGGAGATCTGTAAAAATTAATGCTTCCCTGTGCTTGGTGCTCTGCTCCTGATTTTAATTATTTCAGTTATTTATTCTATTGAACACTTTGTACCTGTCTTCAAGACAGAGCTGTCTGCTCCAGGGTTAAACTGCCACACCAGGTTGGAAATAGAAGGTGTGTGAGCATTTAGGTGTATGCGCTTTTCCTTGAAAAGCATCAGCATCAGGTAAGATTTAAAAATGTTCAAATGAGATGCCTCTCGCTCTAATTTACACACATCCCTTCCCTATTTATTTAATTTACATTGCATTTTCCTGTATCAGTCAAAATAAAAGGACATTTATAAAGGAAAAGGAGAAGAATTGTTGGGTGTTTATCTCAAAGCAGCCTTCCAACATCTGGCTGCAGCGTGCACACTGGCTGAGGGAATCCTGCATGAGAAAGGCAGCAGAAGTGTCAGTGCCTGTGTGTCCCCTCTAAAGGGACATTTTCTGTTCTAGCAGCTGCAGGGCCACCAGGAAATTCAGGTATTTTGTGAAACCTACAGCTGCACCAGCGAGGAAAGGCTTGCTGAACAGGGTTGCTTTGGACATTGTTTAGCTATTCCTGTGCTGGATGTTTTAAATTGAAAAAGGAGTGAAATTAATTAGAAAAAAAAAAAATGCCTTTACCTGAGTTGATAGCAAATTTCAGAGAATTTAGGACTGAAGGAGCCGTCTCCCCAGGCTGGATACCACAGGTAGCCCTGGGTAAACAGGATGTGCTCAAAGCAGAGCTTTGTGAGGGTGCCCTCGCCAGGCTCGGCCTTTGCCGGGTAATCTGAATATTGAGGCTGCTCGTTAATCTCCATTCCTGGCTTAGGCTGGGCTGGGCTGCTCCGGCAGCAGCCGCTGGGTTGCCGTAGGAACCAGGAATTCAAGTAAATATGCTCAGGAAGGAGAAATGTCTACTAATTAAATGTGAGTAGCATTGATAAAGGGCCAGGGCTGGGAAAAGGTGGAACGTGATGGCCTTCCTTGTAATTCACTGGAAAATACGTTTATATCTATCTATATCTAATCTATATCTATATTTATATCTGTATCTATATCTATATCTATATCTATATCTATATCTATATCTATATATCTATTTTACATATATGGATAATATTGTAGAAGTAATATAGAAAAATACACTTATATGTATGTATCTGCACACCTAGAAATTATATATATGGATAATAATACAGAAAATACATATCTATATATTTCTCTCTATAATATATATATGGATAACAGTATAAAAATACCTATATATGTATATATCTATAAGAAAATATATAAAATATATATATGAGAGGTTTACAAGACTTATAAATGATGCATATACCTCTTTGTGGGGAGAACTGCATACATTGAAGATGACAGCAACATTTTTATATAGAAGTGACACTTTATACCTTTTTTTCCTTTTGAGGCTATAAATTCCGTAATCTTCTCAGATCCTTTTTATGGCTTGCACATGGCAGGTGAAGGCATTCCCTGGCTCTGTGGGTGCTGGGGGCCCTGATCCACCCTCTCCAACACCCACCTTGCACACCTGAGGGGATTTTCATGGAAAGGGACCCCGTGCCCCACTTGGTGCCTCAGTTTACCCCGGGGGCAAATGGAATAATCAAACTTCCGATCTCCCATTTCTTCTTTGCTTGCTCCTGAGCTGATTCCCTGCTTTTATCCCAGAAAAGAGCTGTTTAATGCTGCACCCATAAAGGAAGCCCAGCTGGACCCCGCAGGTGCCGTTTGGTGCCAGGCCCAGCTGCTGGGCAGGGATGCTGACACCCAGCATCTCCCAGAGATGTCTGTCCCAACCAAATGAACAGCAAACGTGGGCAATTAATGGCACATTGATAAACAATCATGATGTCACCGGTGGGGCAACTGAGGCAGGAGAGGAGAGGCAGATTTCATGTAAAGCCTGTAGGTGCGGCACCTGGGGACACGGGTTAGGGTGGGCACGGTGGTGCTGGGTTAGAGCCTGGGCTCAGGGGGCTTTTCCAACCCAAGGATTCCGTGATTCTGTGATAAAATCTCTGCTATCGGTGAGTTGCTTTGTGAGCTTCCCCTCCCGGAGTGCCGGGGACACGCCGGGCTCTGCTGAGCGCTGGAACCACAGGAAGGGCATCGGGGCTGGTTTTGTGTCCCCGGGCCCCACAGCCCCTGTGCAGCCCCAGCCGTGCGCCCGAGCTCTCAGCACAGGAGGCTCGGTGTCCATGTCACAGCTCCTGCGGGAGCTTCCCGGCTCCGGGGCAGCACTCAGGGTCCCTAAGGGCCGGGTTTGCTGAATTCCTGAATTCCTGCCAGATGTGCAGCTGATGTTCCGCCCGCCGGGCAGCGCTCCCGGCGGAGCAGGACGAGGTGTCTTCATCTGCATAAGCACGTGGACTCTGCGCTCGTCTCATTCTCGTTTTTAATTACAGTTCAAGGACTAAATCCATCTCAGTCAGGCTTGTGCTCAGCTGGGATAAACCCAGGAGGGTCCCAGATTTACAGCAGGGCAGAGCAGGGTGTGCCTGGTGTCCTGATGCTCCTGGGGGCTCTTACCCTTGCTCCTGGCTGGTTTTTACACTTGCCTTGGCTGCTACCCTTGGCCATGTCCCTGAGAGAACAGGGGTTTGGGCAGGGCTCAGAGTGCTTCACTGGCCAGAGCAGCTCTGGGCTCTCTGCTGGAACCCCTGTAGTTCTGCCACCCCTGTAGTGCTGTCACCCCTGTAGTGCTGACACCCCTTTAGTGCTGGGATCCCTTTAGTTCTGCCACCCCTGTAGTGCTGACACCCCTTTAGTGCTGGGATCCCTTTAGTGCTGGGACCACTTAGTGCTGTCACCCCTGTAGTTCTGCCACCCCTTTAGTGCTGTCACCCCTGTAGTGCTGATACTCCTTTAGTGCTGGGATCCCTTTAGTTCTGCCACCCCTGTAGTGCTGTCACCCCTGTAGTTCTGTCACCCCTTTAGTTCTGCCACCCCTGTAGTTCTGCCACCCCTGTAGTGCTGTCACCCCTGTAGTTCTGCCACCCCTGTAGTTCTGCCACCCCTGTAGTGCTGTCACCCCTGTAGTTCTGTCACCCCTTTAGTTCTGCCACCCCTGTAGTGCTGTCACCCCTTTAGTTCTGCCACCCCTTTAGTGCTGTCACCCCTGTAGTGCTGATACTCCTTTAGTGCTGTCTCCTTCTGTCCATCCCTGCCTTGGCTTCTCCTGTCCCCACCTGGGCTGAACCCAAAGCCCTGTGGTTGCCCTGTAAGCCTGGGGAAGGACAGGGGTTCAGAGCAGGGGTGGTGGTGCCAGGGCCGCCCAGGACCCCCAGCCACCCTCATCCTGGGCCCTTGCTGCCTGCTCCTCCCTTTTTCCCACCGGCCAGGGAAGGACCCATGGGATGAAGAGTAGCAAAGTTGGGATGCTCCAGCTGCCTGCAAGAGCTGGTGGCCCCAAGCCCTGAGGAGCTGGCCACCATGCCCCTCCATGCTGGGGTCAGTCCCTGCCCCGGCCAGGGCTTGGCCCCGTGCTGCCCGTACAGACAGGGCTGGTCAGAGGAGCAGTGCCCAGCCCACAGAAATGGTCCCAGGACCCCCATCAGCTCTGACTGGCCCAGCTGCAGCTCTTTCCCCCTGTCCTGCCCTCAGTGCTCCATCAGTGGGGACAGGCCCTGGTGGGCAGCAGGACCCCACAGCCACCGTGCCACCCTCTGTCCCTGCCGTGGGCACGCTGCAGGAGCCCCGGCAGCATCCAGCACATCCCCACAGCATGGAAAAGGGCCTGAAGAGAGACAGGCTGCTCCCGGTGCCCCCGACCATTTACAATTTATATGTCCTTGTCAGACGGGGAGTTTGATAGCTCTAATGTCATGTTTGTCCTTCACCTGGAGAAAATCCCCTTTAAAGATCACCAGCCCGGCTCTGTTGACAGGAACTGCGCAGGTCACGCCTTAACTTGTGCGGGATCGTTCCAAAATGCAGATCTTTATCTGGACTGAAGGCACGGGGAGAGAAAAGCCCCAAATCCCTGTGATTCCCGGGTGGGATGGGGCCCAGAGCAGGTCTGGCTGTGGAGAGGAGCTGGGTGAATTTGGGGATGCAGCAGCCCCGTGGTGCCAGAGCCTGGATGGCTCCTCCAGCAGAACCAGGCTGTGCTGGGCAGGATTTCTTTCCATTTCTGGCAAGGCTTTCTGAAATGTAAATATTGCCATGCCCTGTCTGGACACTTCTGCTCCTCCCTGGTACTTCCATTTTCCAGGAATCCTTTACACACAGCTCCCAGAGATCCATGCTAGAGGAGGAGCAGGTCCCCGGGGCAGACCCTGTGAAGCAGCCGCACTCCTGGGTTTGGTGGCATGTCCACCCCTTCCCCATGACCTGGCATCCAGGAGCCCTTCCCTGCCTGCCTGCAGCTCTGCTGGCCCAGCCCTGCCTACAGCGTGGGGCTGGGGGTGTGCTGGGATGGGCAGGAGCTGTGGCTCTCCTGGGAGCTGGGAGATTCCTGGAGAATGTGAGCTGGGATGTGGGGATGGGAGCCTTGCTCCCCTCTGAGCCAGAGGAACTCCCAGGCAGGAACTGGAGCTGCTGTGCCTGGGACAATGACCTGGCCAGGCAGGTTTGCTCTCTCTGGAGGGGTACCCGTGCCTTGCTCAGCAGCTGCAGCTTCCCCAGTGATGCTGCTCCCGACAGGACACCACGAGGGACACTGCATAGTCCCACAAAAACACCTTCAGAGTTTCAGCCTCCTTTTTATTGGGCTTGCTACTGCTTCTCTCTCGCCATCCACGTGCCCTTGAACCACTCTGCTCCTGGCTGCTGCTCTGTGCCTCCCTTTGGGACCTGCCCCAGCCCAGGGGAGCTGGTCAGGGGCAGGGAGCCAGGTGAGCCCCAGGTGTGCAGCTGCAGCTGCCCAGCCCTGGCAGCCAGCCTGTGCTGAGGTGATCCCTCGGGAATTTAGAACCCAAACTCCAGTGTGCATCTCACACAATTCACCCATTGGATGCTAAAGCTGGGTGCAGCCTTAAAAATAAGGGAAGACAAAGCACCCATGAGGGCCTGACCTGAGCTGTCCCCTGGGAACAGGAGGGGTGTGCTGCTGGGTTCGGGCACCCAGGGAGGGCAGGCTGTGCCCAGGGCACACGTGGGACTCACGTTAATTTAAGGGGAATTATGTGAATTGTACAGCATGGTTTGACTATACTCCTGAGTATTGCAGTTATTATGTTTACCATCAATATTCATGAAGGCTCCTTAAAAAAAAAAAAAAAAAAAAGGCAGCGGGGAAATTTTGCTCTGAAGCAGAGAACTGCCACTTCTGGGAGAGCCTGCAGAAGCAGTGTGCATTTCCCAGTTTATTTGTCCTCTGTTTTTCTCAGAGTGTTGTCTGGGGTTCTGAGAAGAGTTGTTGAAAAAAACAAATTGTGCTGGTGCACTTCATTTTACAAGGGTCCAGAGGGACCAGGCAAGGGGAATGGCTTCCCCCTGATACAGGAAAGGGTTGGATGGAATACTGGGAGGAAATTCTTGGCTGTGAGGGTGGGCAGGCCCTGGCACAGGTGCCCAGAGCAGCTGGGGCTGCCCCTGGATCCCTGGCAGTGCCCAAGGCCAGGCTGGACACTGGGGCTGGGAGCAGCCTGGGGCAGGGGAAGGTGTCCCTGCCATGGGTAGGATGGGATGGGATGGGATGGGATGGGATGGGATGGGATGGGATGGGATGGGATGGGATGGGATGGGACGGGTTGTAAGGTCCCTTCCACCCTAAGTCATTCTGGAATTTTAGGAATCTACAACCATCATTGCTATTTTTGGCCCCTTCAGAAAATGGATCTGGTTTGATTTTTAATTTGCTTTGGAGTTTTCCAGCCCAGACATCACCTTTGTCAAAGGAAACGCGTAACTTCAGGCCAGAGAATCTGAGGAAATCTGGGTTCTCCTTGTGCAGCTCTTGTCTGGGTGGATGCTGCAGTACAAGCTGTGTCCAGCGCCAAGGGACAAAATTCGGTGGGCTTTTCCCTGTTATTGCTGCAGAATCATTTTGTTTGTTGTAGGTAGCACAGCTCAGGCATCGCCCCCTCGCAGGAGCGCTTTGGGTTCTGCCAGCAGCTGCAGGTGCTGCAGGTGCTGCTGGGCCTGGGGAGGGCAGCCGGGGGTGCGGCGGGGAGGGCGAGGGTCCCCAGCCCCGGTGCGGTGCCCCTGCCAGGCCGGGCCCCTCTCCCCTCTCTGGGTCAAGCCAGCAGAGGGAAAAGGCAGCAGCGAGCCCTCGCCTTCTGCCGCGGCCCCGCGCCGGCTGCCAACAGGGCACTGCTCTGCCAGTTGTAAATTTTAATTGGCCATCTGGGGAAAGCACAAACCACTGACTAGAGATTAATCAGTAAATTAACCCAGGCATAATACACATTTCCCAGCGGGGCCCGGGCTGCCGGAGGCTGGGCGGGATGCGGCAGGACCGCGCCGGAATGCTGTTATTGCTTACCGCGAACATCCTCCCCGCGTCCCCAAATTCCCTGCAGCCTGACCTTGCCGCCGACCCTGATTTGTATGGCAGTTGCCGAGAGGCTTCCCCGTAATGCTCGACACAGATGGCACAGGTAGCGCTGATGGATCGGGGATGTGACACCTTCCCTCTGGTGCGGGAGGAGCCGCCCGTCCCTGCGGCTGTGCCCGCCGGGGCTCAGGCTGTGCAGCCGGAGTCCAGCCTGGAAACAGAGCTGGGCAGAGGCAAACACCGGGAAGGACAAGCTTCCCGTCCTTTATTTAATTACTCTTATCCCGCAGAAAGATTCCAGGCATGCCTCGCGTAGCAGGAGAGTCACATCTGCTGGCACATCCCAGCCCAGGAGCCTCCCTGGCTGCAGATCCCTGATGGGGACAGGCTGGGGACAGGCTGGGGAGAGCAGAACCTCACCCTCTGCCTTGGGCTGCCCTTTGCCCTCAGTGGCCCCTCCATGAGGCTGGCAGGAGCAGCAGGGAGGAGCAGCAGGGTGAGCCTGGACCAGCAGCATCGCTCTGCAGCCTGGGCTGCAGGAGCCTGCGGGGTTCGGGTTCAAACTCATCTCACAGGGACAGCTGTGACACACTCCCCGTCCCTGGAAGTGCCCCAGGCCAGGCTGCACCAGCAGGGGAGCACAGAATCACAAAATCCCTGCACAGTTTGGGTTGGGAGGGACTTTGAAGCTCCTCTTGTTCCACCCACGTTCCACTAAAGCAGGTGGCTCCAAGACCCATCCAGGTATCCTGGCTGATGGAATAGCACAACACGCAAGCTGTACTCACGGCTCCAATCCTTGGATGGATGGAAATGTCTGCCCAGTCTGCAAAGTGCTTTGGGATATTTGCAGAAAACAGCCCTGTGTCCCCCACACAGCATCAGCACCACGGGGGCACC
The DNA here is from genome assembly GCF_037042795.1 of Molothrus aeneus. Classification (NCBI taxonomy): domain Eukaryota; kingdom Metazoa; phylum Chordata; class Aves; order Passeriformes; family Icteridae; genus Molothrus; species Molothrus aeneus. Next base: position 38,341,817 of record NC_089652.1, on the reverse strand, counting down.
TTCTCCACCACATTTGGTACTTAAGCCTTGAGGTGTGGTTCAGTTTCTTGGCCTCTAGGAGTGACTCTGTCCTAAAGAAGGAGCCTGGCTCTTTGGAATTTAAATAGTTCTCCTAATAAGTGGTTCCTTGCCTGGAAATATATGGATGCACCACTGTATCGTGTCTATGATTTTGCATTTTCCCCACTGTCTCTTCTGCCTGACATGATAATGAGCTCTGTGTTAAGCCAGAAAAAAGCAATTTTCTCCTGAGGTTAATTTCTTTGGATTGCCCACCTGAAGTGGGGAGTTGCATATAAATTCTAATTTGTACTGAAGTGCAGAAGATTGAGTTAGTTTTTTTTTTGGCATCGATGATACAGTGCAAATCTTTATTGACATACAGGGTGTTTTGTCCTGCCTTCCTGGCATTGCCTCGGGAAGAAAATGGTGATGAAACCAGTTGTGGCTCTGTGTGTCCCTTTGAACAGGCTCCAGCTGTACAACAAGAACCTGAACTGCCAGGGGCCAGGGATGGATGGGAGATTGGGAATTGGGAATTCCTGGCTGTGAGGGTGGGCAGGCCCCGGCACAGCTGGGGCTGCCCCTGGATCCCTGGCAGTGCCCCAGGCCAGGCTGGACACTGGGGCTGGGAGCACCTGGGACAGTGGGAGGTGTCCCTGCCATGGCAGGGTGGATGGGATGGGATTTAAGGTCTCTTCCATGAGCCCTGAGTGCCTTCTCCAGGAAATCCTGGGACACCTCCAGGGATGGGCACTCCAAACGTCCCTGGGCAGCCCCTGCCAAGGCCTGGGCCCCTTCTCCATGGGGAAATTTCTGCTGAAATCCCACGTTCCACTGGCACTGCAAAGGACAGGCATGGTGGGGTCTGGCAGAGCCGCTCTGCCTCCTGCAGTTCTGGTCTCCTCCTCACCAGGGCTGCTGCAGGATTTTACCTGTTTGTGGGACAAACAGCCCAGTTATTTCCTTAATTTCCTTACCCAGGCCCATTTTCTTTCAACTGAGCCTAAAGTCTGGAGCTTTTCCAGGCTGGCTTCCCAGAGCAGCACGCCAGACTGCCCCCCCAGCATCACTCAGCATTTCATAGGGAGAGGCAAACTGGTGTTGTGATTAATATGTAAAACTCCTAATTAATGGTGGGTCTCAGAGCAGCATGCATAAGTAATTCCTTTGTATTTGATAACAGGGTGTATTGGAGGGGCTCTACACCTCATTATTACCCACCAATTTCCTTAAAGGGTGGGCAGCCCCTTCCTGACAGTCCCTGGTACAGCACTCAAGGGCATGGAAAAACCTATTAATGGAGAAATGGTTCGGGTGGTGGCAATTCCTTACCAAGGAAATAGGAAGGGGAGTGACCAAGAGCCACTGACTCCAACATCCCCCTTGCTGTGGGTGGGCACGTGTACCGAGAATGGAAAATCATCCATGATTGATTAATTGTAATTTTTACAGGCTGACCAGAGGTGCAGACCTACAATGGCATCTCTGGAGCACTGGATCTGCACTGTCTTACTGAGTGGCAAACCCGCCCACATTCAGCACCCAACTCAAACACTGGAATGGAAAAAACAAAGAAAGAAGAAAAGGAGGTTGGTGGCTGCAGGAATTGAGTCAGGAGGTCTGGGACCCTCCCGAGCGAGGGGCTTGGTGTGTAAAGTTCCTGCAGGAGAGGATTTTTTCAGGAGGGGTTTTGGGGAGCAAATGTTTGTGTACTGGGGAGGCCAGGCTGGCGTGTGCCTACTGGAAGTGACTGCGAAGAACATATGGCTCCATTTAATGCAAGACACTTTGTGGATTATAATTGAGTAGATAATTGGGAAAGGGTGACGATTATGAGAGGGTGGGACTCAGTAATTATTCAAAGCTGCTTTAAAAGACTGACAAAGTGCTCCTTGACAAAGGCCTGGGAGGAGCCAGGACTTCACCGCAGATTTCCTGCTTCTCCAGAAGTCCTGTTGAAGCACGTGTGAGAAATGAGGGCTGGTGGAGGGCACTGGGGTGCCGGGCTGGTCGGGGAGGGCGATGCCCTGGTGATGGTACCTGTGCCCAGCCCAACATCCTCATCCCTGGCAGGGACTGCTGGAGCGGCTCGGCATGGAAATTTCCATGGGGATGTCCAAACCCACAGATAAAACTGGAGAGCTGACAGAGGGGAGATTCAGGCGCGATTGTGGGAAGGAATTCCTGGCTGTGAGGGTGGTGACTGCCCAGAGCAGCTGTGGCTGCCCCTGGATCCCTGGAGGTGTCCAGGTGGGTTGGATGGCGCTTGGAGCAGCCTGGAGGTGTTCCTGGCAGGGGGTGGGATGAGATGGGCTTTAAGGTCCCTGCCAGCCCCACCATTGCATGGTTCAGTGGTTCTGTGACTCAGAGTGAGCCCAAAGGTGCTGCTCACACACCTCAGGAGGGGCTGCTCTGCACCCACATTGCTTCTTTGAGGAGTGAACATTGATTTCAATTATTTAAAATTCTGGCCTGTCAAAATATATGTGAATAAACAAATCTGAGCGGGCAAACAACACTCTCATATCCCAAATATTTCTTCTCTTCAGCATGCCTCTCCAGAAAAGCCCGGACGTGTATCTCAAATAATTAGATTTTGTTCAGTAATCAAACTCAATCAGACGGATTCTCTGTGAACTACTTTTATACCCACAATGAGGAATGTGTGTCGTTCCCCGTGCATTTGCATATTTTTCCATAAACCTAAAACCAATCAATTTTGAAGAGTTATGATAATATAAAGAATCTGAGGCAATTACATGTCTTTTAAACAGGGATTCAAAACACATTCCACTGGCAGGGTTCATGGAGTAAAGCAGTCAGAACTTCTTTAACCCTTTTGGTGGCACCTGGGTGAGGGTGCTGTGCTGGGGCTGCTCGTTCCTCCTGGCCTTTCCTTCCTGTCCCAGCCCTGGGCTGGTGCTGGCTCTGCCCTTCTGCGGCTCCAGCCCTGGTGGCACAGCCCTGCCAGGGGAGCCGCCCCAGGGGCCGATAGGCAAATTAGCAGCACCATATTTTCCTCCAAATATCACATCCGCCGCCATATGGGCTGGAACGCAGACTTCTCGGGGATTTCATTTTCATAAACAGGGAGGAATTATGCAAAGTGCTATAGGTAGGGCTTGGAAATGTTTTTTTAAAACAGCCATTTGGTGGAAATGACTTTTTAATGATTTTTCTCTGTGGTTCTGCCTGGCTACGGAAGCCTTTTCCATGTTTATTAAGTGGCTGAGACTTTGCCTCTTGTGCTGTTACTGCTCCTATCCAGAGCAGGCAGAGCATGTCTGGGGGCTCGGGTGGGCCCCCCAACCTGCACATCCCATCTCACAGGCTTCACCCTGGAGGGCAGCTGTCCTCAAAACCCTGGCTTTGCAAAAAAGGGGATTTTTTTGATTTTTTTGCAGTGTATTTGTGGCCATGCTGCGCCTCCAGGGACCGGGCACATGAGCAGAGCTCGTGCCCAAGGGATGGGGCAGCTCCTGAGGTGAGCATTTGTAAGGACAGTACCCCCATCTCGGTGGCAGCAACTGAAGCCCAGCTGCCACCTCCCTGTCCGTGTTGTGTGCGCGTCACACCCGCCGCTGACGGATGACACACATGCCATGAGCAGCATCGTTCAGGGGAAAGCAGGTGCAGGAAGAAGATATCTCTGCGTGCCTGACAGGGAGGGAAGCGTGTTTGCTCAGAGTATATTGGAGACCCAGGCCCGGGGGAGGTCACACCCGTGGAAACGTTACCGCTGTAATCTGCGGCGGCCTCGGGCTGCGCGTGTCCAACACGGCTGGAGCAGCCCCTGGGCCTTCCCCACAGCCCCCTGCCACCCACAGCCTGCCCAGGCTCCCCTCCACCTGCCTCTGTCTCCATTCCCCCACCTCCCCGCACCTGGGGGACCCACAGTCCACCCCAGACCTTCGTGGGCGTCCTCGTGCACCCCTTGTCCTCTCCAGACCCTCGTGCACCCCTTGTCCTCTCCAGACCCTCGTGCACCCCTTGTCCTCTCCAGATCCTCGTGCACCCCTTGTCCTCTCCAGACCCTCGAGGAGCCCTTGTCCTCTCCAGACCCTCGAGGAGCCCTTGTCCTCTCCAGACCCTCGAGGACCCCTTGTCTTCTCCAGACTGCTGTGCACCCCTTGTCCTCTCCAGATCCTCGTGCACCCCTTGTCCTCTCCAGACCCTCGTGCACCCCTTGTCCTCTCCAGACCCTCGTGCACCCCTTGTCCTCTCCAGACCCTCGTGCACCCCTTGTCCTCTCCAGATCCTCGTGCACCCCTTGTCCTCTCCAGACCCTCGTGCACCCCTTGTCCTCTCCAGACCCTCGTGCACCCCTTGTCCTCTCCAGATCCTCGTGCACCCCTTGTCTTCTCCAGACCCTCGAGGAGCCCTTGTCCTCTCCAGACCCTCGAGGAGCCCTTGTCTTCTCCAGACCCTCGAGGAGCCCTTGTCTTCTCCAGACCCTCGTGCACCCCTTGTCCTCTCCAGACCCTCGTGCACCCCTTGTCCTCTCCAGACTCTCGAGGAGCCCTTGTCTTCTCCAGATCCTCAAGGACCCCTTGTCTTCCCCAAGCCCTTGTGCACCCCTTGTCTTCCCCAGACCCTTGTGCACCTCTTGTGTTCTCCAGACCCTTCTGCACTCCTTCTTCTCCAGACCCCTGTGCACCCCTTGTCTTCTCCAGACCCTTGTGGACCCCTTTTCTTCTCTAGACCCTTGTGGACCCCTTGTCTTCTCCACATCCTTAAGGACCCCTTCTTTTCTCCAGGCCCTTGTGGACCCCTTGTCTTCTCCAGACCCTTCAGGACCCCTTCTTTTTCCCAGACCGTTGTGCACCCCTGTTCCACTCCAAACCTTTGTAGACTCCTGGTTCTCTCCAGACCCTTGTGGACCTCTGGACCCCTCCAAGCCTTTGTGGACATTCTCATGGACCCCTAGTCCTCTCCAGACCCTCGTGTACCTCTGGTCCTATCCAGACCCGCTCCTCAGTGGATCATCTGCACATTCAGGATCTGGAGAATGCAGGAAATCCCGGGGCTGGGGGCAGGAGGGGGTGACAGCAGCCAACAAAGGGGTTCCAGCCCATGTCACTGCTGATAAAAGTGGCACTGGCAGAAACGTGGCAGAGCAGCCCAGAGAACAGAGAAGAGAGCCCAGCCTCCCTGGGCTGCAGGGATGCTGCGGAGCAGAGGAGGAGCAGCAATGAGCTGTGGTTTATCAGCACCAGCTCCTCAGGTACGAGCTCTGCTGCTGGCTGGGTGGGAAGGGCAGGGGGCCAGGGAGGAGGGAGGATCTGCAAAAAGCAGCTGCTGCTGTTTGGGAGACCCAGGGGCAGCAGCAACACCCCCTGCAGACCCTCAGTTCATGTAAATTCATATTTATTGGCCTTGTCGTTCTTCTGAAAGGGGCAGAAACTCATTCTGTGTCCTTGTCATTTGTTTCCTACCAGAATATCTTTCACCAGCATTTCCAGTGTCCTTTCCCTGTGCGAATGAGTAATGGGGGAAAGTAACTTTGGAAATGACATTGCAATGTAATCATCCATATTGTGTATTGTGGTTAAAATTGATTAAAATAATATTGAAACTCCCCCAAGGGATTATGCAATTATAAGTCAAGTCCCAAATGGAAAAGGTTTTTGAGAACTTGGCAGATGTCTTAATGAAAATGAAGCATTATAGTAATATATTAGTGCTATTTGTATATTATTGACAGCAGGATCACTAAACTGTATAAATTACTGTCCACAAGAATGGCTGAATTGTTTTTCTTTCAGGAAATTTTTAATCAAATATAATTTCAGAAAAATAATTGTTTAATTTTGGCCTTACCTTTGATCTGCACGTTGATGGATCAATTATTAAACCGAGTTTTAGCCACTCATTCGCTTTGGAAGTTGACACTTTAAATATTTGATTTTGCACCCATTTTGTTTTATTACAGAATAAATTGTGGCGAATGCCAGAGACTATTACATGCAGCCTTGCGATAAAAGGTGGTCAGAGGCTCCAAGTTTTGTTTGCTGCCTCGTGGAGTAGCAGTGGGGATGGGAGGAGGGCAGGGTGGTCCCCACAGGGATGTGGGACCCCTTGGAGCCCCCTGAGGGCTGGGGCTCTGCTGGGTGTCCCCTCTGCCCCGCACACAGCAGCCCTGCAGGAGCAAACACAGCGGATTCACATCGGGACTTTTACTCCCATGCAGGAATTTCTGTTCCAGTGGTTGGCAAATAAACTGCCTGCCTGCAAGTACATAATATTTTAGTCTCTAATTTTAAAAATATGCTGTATTTTAATATCTTTTTTTTTAAAACAGATACCACTTTTTATGAAGCACTACATGAGTTGCTGATGGATAAATCACCCAAGCATGGTTAAAGAGACCCCAATCTCCAGATGGTACCAGATCCATTTAATTGTATCCTCTGACCTCATCTCACCTGAGCCTGCATTAAAATCATAATACAGTTCAAGTGTAAAAATGATATAGTGTTTATTCGTCCTGTTTATAGGGGGGCAAACACACAGTTAAATTCAGATGTCGAAAATTAGTGTAGTCATTTGAAAAGGTTGAGTTAGATCAAACTGACTCTCAGCATTTTATTTGCCCCTTTTTTATTCCAATGGCTCTGTGGCTGCAGCTCGGTGTCTCTGAATGAAGGGGGATGCTGAGGCAGAGGTGAGGTGGGTTTTGGGACACGACAGAGGCAGGCCCAGCCCTGGGGAGAGGGGTGAAGCACTTGGTCTCATTTTTAATTTTCACTCTGTGTGATGAGGATGGGACACATGCACCACAAATGCGCTGCAAATATTTTAATATTTGAGTGCCCGAAACATCTCTTCCTCCATGGTCCCATCCCTGCCACCCCAGCAGATGGGGATGCTCCTTCCCTTCTGGCAGGGTGACCTGCACACCCCACAGAGAGATGCTTCTCCCTCCTGTATCAGTGTTTGGTATGAGCCTGCTTTCCCAGGAGCATGGAATCATAGAGCATGGCATGGGCTGTGTTGGAAAGGACCCCAAAGCTCGCCTCCTTCCACTCCCTGCCGTGGGCAGGGACCCCTTCCACAGGCCCAGGTTGCTCCAAGCCCCATCCAAGCTGGCCTTGGACATCTCCAGTTCCACTTCCCTCCCACTCAGCATCCTCCCATGGGTGCAGAGCCTCAGGGCTCCCACCAGAGCTGCTCCTTGCCAGGATGATCACCTGCAGCACACCCCACCCTGGGGGTTACCCCAAACCCTGCCCACTGTCCTCTAAAGTTGGTATTTTTGAATTGGCCAGAGGTCAGACTTTGGGAACTTGTGACTGTGGAGTAATTAATAATCCTGCTCACCCCGCAGTTCAATGCATGCCTGAAATTCCATGTGAAATCCATGCTGGCCTGTGTGTTGACATGGCACCATCTCTTCATCACATAAAATGCTTCTCCATGGTGGGGGAAAGCCCAAGGGGGGATGGATGGCAGGGAGGGAGGGGAGGAACACAGACAAATAACCGAAATTATTATGAATGCATTGGCAGAGCCAGGTTAGCAGTTTTACTGCAGATATACTGGATTATGGAGAGAATTGAATAATTTATCCAGCAATTTTCACATAAGCAATATTATTAAAAATGAAGACATGAAAAAAGAGGTTAGTTATAGTGGAGAATATATATAGGCCATGAATAAATGTATTAGGCAGTAAGAGTAGTGAATGTTTTAGTAGGTTTAGACTAGATTAAAAAAACTTGTGTTTGATTTCAACCAAGTCCTAAAATATCTGCTGAGAAAAAAGCCCAGCTTAGGGTGGGCCGAGGCAGAAGGGCTCCGAGCTTGGTGTGTGTGAGCTGGGAGTGGTGCTGGGAGGAGAGGGAGCTCCTGTGAGCCTGGCAGTGCCTGGAGCTGCCCCATGGCCCAGGGACACCACCTGGGCCAGGCACAGTGGGGAGGTGGAGGGCTTCCCGGGATCCCTGCTGCTCCTTGGTTATCTGGGATCCCTGCTGCTCCTTGGTTATCCAGGATCCCTGCTGCTCCTTGGTTATCTGGGATCCCTGCTGCTCCTTGGTTATCCATGATCCCTGCTGCTCCTTGGTTATCCATGATCCCTGCTTTTCCTTGGCTTCCCGGGATCCCTGCTGCTCCTTGGTTATCCATGATCCCTGCTGCTCCTTGGTTATCCGGGATCCCTGCTGCTCCTTGTTTATCCATGATCCCTGCTGCTCCTTGGCTCCCTGGGATCCCTGCTGCTCCTTGGCTATCCATGATCCCTGCTGCTCCTTGGCTCCCTGGGATCCCTGCTGCTCCTTGGTTATCCGGGATCCCTGCTTTTCCTTGGCTTCCCGGGATCCCTGCTGCTCCTTGGCTATCCATGATCCCTGCTGCTCCTTGGTTATCTGGGATCCCTGCTGCTCCTTGGTTATCCGGGATCCCTGCTGCTCCTTGGTTATCCATGATCCCTGCTGCTCCTTGGCTATCCATGATCCCTGCTGCTCCTTGGCTATCCATGATCCCTGCTGCTCCTTGTTTATCCATGATCCCTGCTTCTCCTTGGCTATCCATGATCCCTGCTGCTCCTTGGCTCCCTGGGATCCCTGCTGCTCCTTGGCTATCCATGATCCCTGCTGCTCCTTGGTTATCCATGATCCCTGCTGCTCCTTGTTTATCCAGGATCCCTGCTGCTCCTTGGTTATCCGGGATCCCTGCTGCTCCTTGTTTATCCATGATCCCTGCTTTTCCTTGGCTTCCCGGGATCCCTGCTGCTCCTTGGCTCCCTGGGATCCCTGCTGCTCCTTGGTTATCCATGATCCCTCCTGGTCCTTGTTTATCCAGGATCCCTGCTGCCCCTTGGTTATCCTGGGATCTCTGCTGCTCCTTGGCTCCCTGGGATCCCTGCTGGCCCTTGGCTATCCAGGATCCCTGCTGCTCCTTGGCTCCCTGGGATCCCTGCTGCTCCTTGGCTATCCAGGATCCCTGCTGCTCCTTAGCTCCTGGGATCCCTGCTGGCCCTTGTTCTCCCATGATCCCTGCTGCTCCTTGGTTATCCAGGATCTGGGCTGCTCCTTGGTTATTCAGGATCTGTGCTGCTCCTTGGCTTCCCGGGATTCTGGCTGCTCCTTGGCACGGGGCTGGAGCTGGATGGCAGCGGGACAGGGTGGCCCTGCCTGGCTGCCAGGTTTGAGCCCACATCCCAACTTTGGGAATCCTGGGTGCTGCCACTGCCCAGAGGGGATGGGATGTGCTCAATCCCAGCATCTCTGCCTTGAGAGGAAACTGCTCCTGTGGACGGTGGCAGTGCCAGTAGGACAGTGGCAGTGCTAACAGAACAGGATGGTGGCAGTGCCCCAGGACGGTGGCAGTGCTGACAGGACAGGACGGTGGCAATGCCACAAGGCAGTGGCAGTGCCCCAGCACAGTGGCAGTGCCCCAGGACAGTGGCAGTGCCCCAGCACGGTGGCAGTGCTAACAGGACGGTGGCAGTGCTAACAGGACGGTGGCAGTGCTAACAGGACGGTGGCAGTGCCCCAGGACGGTGGCAGTGCTGACAGGACAGGACGGTGGCAGTACTAACAGGACAGTGGCAGTGCCCAAGCACAGTGGCAGTGCCCCAGCACGGTGGCAGTGCCCCAGCACGGTGGCACCCCGCGGGCGCGGGCAGCGCTGGTAGCAGCGCAGGTGACGGAAATGGCAGCGATGTCCCCGCGCCGCCCGCTGTGTGTCTGTGTGTCTGTGTGTCCGTGTGTCCGTGTGTCCGTGTGTCCGTGTGTCCGTGTGTCCGTGTGTCCGTGTGTCTGTGTGTCCGTGTGTCCGTGTGTCCGTGTGTCCGTGTGTCCGTGTGTCCGTGTGTCTGTGTGTCCGTGTGTCCGTGTGTCCGTGTGTCCGTGTGTCCGTGTGTCCGTGTTTCTGTGTGTCCGTGTGTCCGTGTGTCCGTGTGTCCGTGTTTCTGTGTGTCCGTGTGTCCGTGTGTCCGTGTGTCCGTGTGTCCGTGTGTCCGTGTGTCCGTGTGTCTGTCTGTGCCCGCCGCCGCCTCCCTTATCTCTGCCCGCACGCTTATCTCGCCCCCCGCGCGCCCTGGCAGCCACGCCGAATGCTGATGAGCCGCGAGCGGGTGGCGGCCCCGGCATTTCCAGGCGCTGCCTTTGGGATCGAGGGGTTGGTCTGGCTAATTAGCCCGGAGCCTTCTCCTCCCCGGGCACGGAGGCCGGGGAACCGCGGCAACAGCCCCGGCGCTGCTGCGGCTGCCGTGCCACGGGCACCGCGGGGCCGGCCCGGGCTGGAACCGGGCAGGAACCGGGCAGGAACCGGGCTGGCTCCTCCAGAGCCACCCAGTCACTCACGGGGCACGGACAGAGAGAAAAACATCCCCGGGATCTTCGTGATCCAAATATTAGAATTGTTTTTTAAAAGGAGGCACAGTACAGATATATTTGTTATGTGTATATCTATATCCATCTCTATATCTAATTTATATCCATATCTATCTATCTATATCTATATCTATATCTATACCATCTATATCTATGTCTAATCTATATCTATATCTATACCTATATCTATATCTATATCTATATCTATATCTATATCTCATCTATGTCTAATCAATGTCTATGTCTAATCTATATCTATATCTATATCTATATCTATATCTATATCTATATCTATATCTATATCATCTATATCTCATCTATATCTATATCTATATCTCATCTATATCTATGTTATATATATAATGCATATATGCATATACACAAAACATACATATACGTACACACACACACACACACACACACACACACATATTTATTTATTTATTCATTCATTTAGTTATACTTTCTGTAAATGGTCTAGTGGAAGGCATCCCGGCCCATGGCAGGGGTCTGGAACAAGCTGAGCTGCAAGGTCCCTCCCAGCCCAAACCCTGCCATTATTCTGTGATTCTATATGTGTGTATGGGAGTGGGTAGTGTGGGGAGGATTCCCCTGCCCAAGTCCACCCGTGGAAGCCCAGAGCCATGGCAGGATGTTTAAATCACAGCTCTGTCAGCGTGGCTGGGACAGGCATCCAAGTTGGGCTCAGAGACAGGTTTGTCATAAATACAAATGAAATAAGTTTTAAATACAGGTATATATGTATCTGTGTGTACACAAACCCAGCCTCCCTTTTTTTCTTCTCTGTTTGTAGGAGAACAAACCTCAAAGCGCTTTCAGTCAGTGGTGACTCAGCAGAACGGCCAGGAGAAAGCTGAGAGCACAGTCCTGAATCTGCATGCTTGCTCTCTTTGGGGCTTGCTCCTTGCTGAGGTTTGTTGGGTTTTCATAAAATAGCTTACACTGCCTTGATGCTCCTAAAACAAGGCCATGAAAATAATTCTCAAAAATGCTGATTTTCAAACTAAATGATGGCATGGAGGAGCAAAGCCCCCTTCTCACTGAGACTGATGTTTCCAGTGTGGTGGTGCCTCGGCACACCAGATTCCTGATGGTGGGACTGACAGGTCCTGACTTTTATACAGGAGTCCTGTCCCATCCCATCCCATCCCATCCCATCCCATCCCATCCTTGGATGGAGGGGAAGAGGACACAGAAGAGGACCCCCATGTCTCCCTTGGGAATGCTGATTCCTCACCCTGACACAGGGCTGAGGTTTCCCCTTTCAGCTCCAGGTTTATTTTTTTAACACTGAAATTTGGGATGGAGGAACCAGACCCACGAGGGTTTTGGTCCCATTGTGCAGGTGGGAGCCCGTGTGCCCCCTGGCATTCACAGAACAGATGCTCGTTGGAGAAAATCAAATTCATCCACCCTTGCTGAAGCTGGATGGGCCTGGAGATGGGAAGGAGCCTGCTGGTGGCTGTGAGCAGCATGTGGGGTCACCACAGACAGCAGGGACTGGTGGGGACAGGGTGAGATGGGTGTGTGGGGTCACCACAGACACCAGGGACTGGTGGGACAGGGAGAGTATGGACATGTGGGGTCACCAGAGACAGCAGGGACTGGTGGGACAGGGTGAGATGGGTGTGTGGGGTCACCAGAGACAGCAGGGACTGGTGGGACAGGGAGAGTATGGACATGTGGGGTCACCAGAGACAGCAGGGACTGGTGGGACAGGGAGAGTATGGACATGTGGGGTCACCAGAGACAGCAGGGACTGGTGGGACAGGGTGAGATGGGTGTGTGGGGTCACCAGAGACAGCAGGGACTGGTGGGACAGGGTGAGATGGGTGTGTGGGGTCACCTGAGACAGCAGGGACTGGTGGGACAGGGAGAGTATGGACATGTGGGGTCACCACAGACAGCAGGAACCCCTCTGGAGGGGCCAGGCGGGATGGGAGATGCTGGGACTGTCCCACCCCAGGGCCAGCAGCGCTGCCAGGGGCAGGACAGGCCCTCAGCCAGCAGCACCCTGCAGGTGCTGGGGATCCCGGGGAGCTGCAGGGCTGGGAGGGAGCAGGACGGGCTCCTGGCCTAATGGTGCTCCTGTTCCGTGCTGCTTCTCCACATCTGGTCGCCAAAGAGTCACTCTGTCACCCTGCAGCCTGCTAATGAGATCCCCCATTTAATTAATACCATAAGAATTTTAATTCTGACTGAATCAATTTAACGTGATGTGATTTTGTCAGCTCTATTCCCCAAGTAAAAAGTGAGCCTGATGCTTATTACATACATCATTTCACGGGCTCTGCATTCCCTGCTGACTTAAACAAATTCTAATTAAGACTAATTAAAGCATCATTTATGAAAGCGCTTGTGATAGCTATGCAAACATTCTGGGTGGGTATGCTTTGCATAATAATTATCCTAGTTAATATTAAGGCTAGGTCCTTGGCAATTAGGTCTTTGAAACAGAGAGTTATTCTGAATTTAGCCCTTTCCACTGTTAGCAATTAATAACAAAAAATAATGTGCTAAATTTATGTAGTGACTTCATTAACCGGATGCATTTAGAAGTTGCAGGTTTGTTTGCATTTTTAAGTTGAGGCGCAGTTTGTGAGCCAGGTGAGGATATTAAACCAAGGAAGGGGGTCCTGAGGCCGTGTCGGGAGGAGCTGTGGCTGCAGTGACACTCCCACTGGGAATGTCCTGTCCCCCATGGAGCTCCTCTCCTCCAGAGGCTGGTTACAGAGCGGGAACTGGCAGGTTTAAAACATTTTGAAACAAACCAAGCATTAGCTCCATTTGGTTCAGTTTGCATTTCCTAGGTTGGAGAGGTTTTCCAATTCCTGCAGCAGCTGCTGGAATTTGGGAAAGGAGCCCTGGAGAGCTGAAGGGATGCAGTGCCATTGGGTCCACTGACCAAAGGAGCATTTCCTTGGCTGGTGCTTGGTCCATAAAATCAAACAAACCTTCCCAGCCCTGTAGGAGCATCTGGCTGTGCTCCCCATGGGGCAGGGGGCACCGTGTTGTGCATGATTCTCCAAATATTCTGCTTTTTCTCTCAAAACAGAGAGTGGCCTGGGGTGTGTGTAACAGCTCTGCTCCCTAAACCCTGCCCAGAGGAAAAGGGATTGGCTGAACCTCCTGCTCTGGTGTGGGTCACAACCCCCACACACCTTCAGGAGGTGCTGCGGGACACAAGGTGACATTAAAAAGCAGGATGAAAAAATCCTTCCATGAACTTCCCAAACATTTTGGGTGTTTGAGACCAGAAAAACTCTGGATTTGATCAGTGGGGTCTCATTTTCTACAGAGATGTAGTGGGAAGGCTGTGGGAGGCAGCCCTGGCTTCTGAGCCACTTCCGTGGCCCCTCCATGCACGAGACCTTGTGCACCACTTCAAACACTTCATCTTGATGCTGACTGACAGCAAAGTTCTGCCTGGCCTATAGCTTTATCCAAATTAAGGTGACATTTGGTACATCCTTCTGATTCCTAATGAGAAGGGTTTATGCTCCTTGAGGTCAACTGTCACTTAGACATGGCACAGAATCACAGAGTCAGAGAATTACAGGAGGGTTTGGGTTGGGAGAGACCTTGGAGCTCATCTCACTCCATCCGCTTCCACACCACCACCTTCCACTGGAGCAGGCTGCTCCAAGCCCTGTCCAACCTGACATCTTCCCAGGAAACCTGGTCAGGTGGGCCCTGGGTATCAATCTTGCTCTTCACCCCTATTTTCTGGAGACTTTTTTTCCCCTTCTTGCCTGTTATTTGTAATTTGGAGAGGGAAGTGCACAAAGGCCACTCGGCTCAGCTGGGAGAGCGCTCTGGAGCAGAAGGGCTTGGTGTGCACAGGCTCTGCTCAGGTAGTCAGGAGGCAGGAGAGCCGCCAGCCCGGCAGCACAGCGGAGATTTGGGGGCAGTGGTGGTTTAACACCCTGAGAGGTGGACACGGCTGGGCCTGTGGCTGCGGCTCCTCACACCGGGACTGGGAAACACCGTCCTGGGCTGGGCTCTGCCTGGAAGGGGAAGCAGCTGGGAAGCCCCAGAGGAGGGAAAGAGGAAGTGTCAGAAAAGTCAGGAGTGCCCCCCAGGCCTGGAGTCCCCCTGCCCTGGCTTTGGGGAAGCTGCTGCCTCGGCACCTCCCTTTGGGCCGGCCCGGGCCGTTCCCCTGCAGTGCCTCCACCCAACACACCCGACACGGTCCTGCCGTGACAGGGCAGGGAGCAGAACCATCCCAGCAGAATCACAGGATGCTCCAAGGCCACTGCGCCCCCAGCACAGCCAGGGCCGCGCCCTGACCCCTGTCCCCAAGTGCCACATCCACAGGGCTTTCGCATCCCTCCGGGGATGGGGACCCCAGTGTTTGGCCAGGCAATCCACTGGAAATACATGCTGGATAAACAGAGGGAGATATCCATTTATGCTAATTTTGCCTGGGTAATTTTTGCCAGCTTTTTGCTGTATTAGCCTTGGAGGCTGCGGCGTGTGGCTCCCCGGTACTGCAGGATTGACAGGCAGCTGGTGCAATAATAAACCTGCTATTCCCACCCTGCCCAGGGCTCGGGGAGGATGGGAACAAGACAGATATCTACCCACTCACCATTTAACGTGCACTGCTCCTCGCTGAACATGCAGATGGCATGGCGGTCCCAGATTTCATTTGAGTTAATCTAATCCCTCCACTGCTCCCACTAGAAAGGAGGGCATTAGCAGCCATATGTCAACCAGATTTGTCAGATTATTCATTACAATTAATTGCTGTTCTCACTTAAGGCCTTTAAGGCTGTGAATTGCTCTGAATTCTATTGCAAACACAAAATTATGAGTAAAAGACTTTAGCCCTGTCATTCAAATTTCATGCTGACCTTTATCAGCTTTTGGCTTTTCCATGGGTGCTGGGCTGAAAGCTTTCTAATTGGGGCTCCATTTCTTCCCTTCTCCAGGTAAGAGAAGGGAAGAAATGTGGTGTGGCCACCACGACACGGGAGAGCTCGCTGGGCAGTATTTAACTGCCAGCTCATAATGCATTAGGAGGGTAATGAAACGAGCTGGCTGTCATAATGACCCAATATACTAATTAAGCCTCTAAATACTGCAGCTTTTTAAGACACTTTCTGTCCTGGGCAGACTTTTTGGAGCTGTGTTTCTCTTTGGTTTGTTTCATTAGCTAAACGCCTTCACAAGTGGTTTTATGGGTCATCTTTAGGTGAGGTATTGGAGAGGAACCCCTGGCTGTGAGGCCCAGCTCCAGGAGTGATGCTGCCCACAAAGGGGTCACACACTGGCTGGGAATGGCCTCCAACATTCCCATTGCTCTGGGCTGCCTAAAGAAAGGCATTCAGACAGGAAATGTAAACCTCAGTGTGGAAAAAGGCCAAAAATGTAAGTCCATAATTAATTTTCCAAGAGCTCTGCCCTGATTTACTCTCAGCAGCAGCAGCAGCACTCCCTGAGCCCACCACAGCATCCCCCTGCCTCCTCTCTGGGCACCTCAGAGTGATGTGCTGGTGACCAAAGCCATGGGTTTGGGAGCTGGCAGGAAATCCTGCCTGTGGTTCTGCTGCCTCAGGGAGGGAGGCATTCCTGACGGTGTCACTCCCTGAGATGCACAGACATATGCATATGTATAGATTTTTATATATAAACACCCATTTATATATATACATACACATAGGTAAATGCCTGTGTGTGTGTATAAACATAATTTTAAATATATATATATAAAATATGTATTAATGAACAATTAGCAAAGAGATAATCTCACAATCTGCAAGTACTTTGTATTCCAGTCTGTTCTCCGTGTGCAGCGTTTGGATTCACAGACTGTAATCTCACTTCTCCTGCCAAAACATCAACCTGAATAATGTCTATTTACTTTTAAACCTCGCTGAGAGAGAGGAATTTACAATTCATGGGTGGCACTGCCTGCCACAGCACCGTGTGAGTGAGGCAGGGCCAGCCCTGCACAGCCCAGAGGGGGAACAGGGCAGGGACAGGCAGGGAGAGGAGGCCAGGATGGAGGGGAGGGGGCTGCAGGGCTCTGTCCATCCTGTGAGGGGCCAGGATGGAGGGGAGGGGGCTGCAGGGCTCTGTCCATCCTGTGAGGGGCCAGGATGGAGGGGAAGGGGCTGCAGGGCTCTGTCCATCCTGTGAGGGGCCAGGATGGAGAGGAGGGGGCTGCAGGGCTCTGTCCATCCTGTGAGGGGCCATGATGGAGAGGAGGGGGCTGCAGGGCTCTGTCCATCCCATGAGGGGCCAGGATGGAGGGCAAGGGGCTGCAGGGCTCTGTCCATCCTGTGAGGGGCCAGGATGGAGGGGAAGGGGCTGCAGGGCTCTGTCCATCCCATGAGGGGCCAGGATGGAGGGGAGGGGGCTGCAGGGCTCTGTCCATCCCGTGAGGGGCCAGGATGGAGGGGAGGGGGCTGCACGGCTCTGTCCATCCCATGAGGGGCCAGGATGGAAGGATGGGGGCTGCAGGGCTCTGTCCATCCTGTGAGGGGCCAGGATGGAGAGGAGGGGGCTGCAGGGCTCTGTCCATCCCATGAGGGGCCAGGATGGAAGGATGGGGGCTGCAGGGCTCTGTCCATCCTGTGAGGGGCCAGGATGGAGGGGAGGGGGCTGGCAGGGCTCTGTCCATCCCATGAGGGGCCAGGATGGAGAGGAGGGGGCTGCAGGGCTCTGTCCATCCTGTGAGGGGCCATAATGGAGAGGAGGGGGCTGCAGGGCTCTGTCCATCCTGGGCTGTGAGTGTGTGTGGTATTTTCTGGGTCCCCCATCAAAGGAGGAAGGAATGAATCTGACTCCATGTTCTCAGAAGGTTAATTTATTATTTTATGTTACTATATTATCTTAAAGAATGCTCTACTAAACTATACTAAAGAACACAGAAAGGATACTTACAGAAGGCTTAACAAGATACTAATGAAACACTCATGACTCCTTCCAGAGCCTCGACACAGCCTGACCGTGATTGGTCAATAAGTTAAAACAATTCACATGCAACCAATCAAACAATGAGCGGCTGGTAAACAATGTCCAAACCACATTCCAAAGCAGCAAAACACAGGAGAGGCAAATCAGATAATCCTTTTTTTCCTCTTTCCCTGAGGCTTCTCAGCTTCCCAGGAGAAGAAATCTTGGTGAAGGGATTTTTCCAGAAAATATGATGGTGACAAATGTGGGGCTGCACGTGGGATACACACAGGATGCATGCAGGATGCAGTGGAGCCCTGCAGCATGGCCAGGCAGGGATGCAGCCATGCAGGAGGAGCCCTGTGCCATGGTGAGGATGCAGGGATGCACAGGGAGCCCTGTGCCATGGTGAGGATGCAGGGATGCAGGAGGAGCCCTGTGCCATGGTGAGGATGCAGGGATGCAGGAGGAGCCCTGTGCCATGGTGAGGATGCAGGGATGCACAGGGAGCTCTGTGCCATGGTGAGGATGCAGGAGGAGCCCTGTGCCATGGTGAGGATGCAGGAGGAGCTCTGTGCCACGGTGAGGATGCAGGAGGAGCTCTGTGCCATGGTGAGGATGCAGGAGGAGCCCTGTGCCATGGTGAGGATGCAGGAGGAGCCCTGTGGCCCAGGCTGGTGAGGATGCAGGGATGCACAGGGAGCTGCCCAGCACATCCCAGGGATGAGGTGGGCAGACCCTGTGCCCTTGGCACACGGACCCAGCCCCTTCCCAGCCCAATATTGTCCAGCAGAGGCTGTTATTAAACATACACTATCCCCGCACGCGGTGACGGGAGAAATGATATAAAATTTCATATGGCCACCCTGGTGTATAAACAGGCTAAATCCCCACACATTCCCAGCCCTCAGCAGTCTAAAGGTTAAAGCCTGTCAGCTGGATTTCACAGATTCCAGGAAGGAATGGAGAAGTCACGCCAACTCCTCATTGTACACCAGTGATCAAACATCTCCTCATTACACTTCAATATTGTTGCCTCTAAAGGTCACCATTGCTGAACATAATCACACAAAATCAAAACTGCAAACTTTATATATCATGGAGGTAGTAAATAGCTCGGAGGTTTATTTTCTGGTGCCTGAACAACATTCTGAGCCCATTTATAAATTCCTGGGTGCTGTGGCATGAACCGAGTGCATTTGCAGGGGCTAACAAAAGCTTCAATTAAATCAATTTCCTGTGAAAAATATTCAAAATAATTTATTAGGTCAGTACCAACTGGTCTAATCAAGCAATTGTTCCTCAGCAACTTGAATTTGCATAATTAAAAAAGAATTTTGATTATTTAGAGAAACAGCAGATTTTTAAGAACTTTATTTCTATGTCAGATTCCTTGAAACACTTCATCCTTGATGCAGAGAGGATCCTGGAATTATTGAGATGTTTCTGAGATGTGCTATAAATCCTGGATCACTCCATTATTTTCCTATTCACTGGTTTTCCTGAGCATTCATTTAGCTCAGCAGAGCCTCGGCCCCAGCTCATCCACAGGCTCCCAGGAAAACCATGTCTGCTCTTTTCACCTCAGTGAAAACACAGAAATTCAGGCCTGGGATGGATGGACACTTCTCCAAACTCAGGCCAAGTAAGAGAGGAAAACTGATCCTGAAAAGAGAGACTGGCAGGTGCAGTGAGCAGTTTTGCAGGAGGGTGGATTCATGGACGAAGAGGAAAACTTCCAGCAGCCAAATGATTTGCCAACTACTTGCCAAATTCAGCAAGTATGAGCAAGGAGAAAACATAAAGCAGAAGGATTCCAGCTATTCCATGGGTGGGATGTTTGGCCAGCCCCAAACAGAGATGTCTGTAGGTGATGGAAACCATCCCGTGAAAGCCCTGCCTGCTGGTTTCTCCATCCCCAGGCCCTTTCCCAGCTGCATGCTGCACAAGTACTGGAGAAGGGTCAAAGTCAAGCCAGGGTCCCAGCAGTGTGTCCTGGGCAGCCAGGCCCCATTCCCACTGTGAGAAATAGCTATCACTTTCATAAATGTAGAAAGGTTTATTAAACCTTATCAAAAATGCAACAGCAGACTGAATAGAGAGAATGTTGGGGTGCGGGAGCAGAGGATTTTCCCCACCATGTGCTCCCCCACACAATGCAGGTTTGGCCTTTTAACCCTTTAGCCCCTCCAAGGTTCTGCCCATTGACTCCTTCTTCTGTCCAGTGGTGGAGATCACTTCCTCAAATCCTGATTGCAGGGCAGGGGTTGCCACAGTGACCAGCCAATCCTCCCAAATGTCCCAACCCCAGCTGCCCCTTGGTAACAACGCAAGGGGGTGAAACGTAACTATAAATCTGTAAAACTTTCCTCAAGCTTTCCACATGATATTTGTCTGTTAATGGTGGGAGTCAATCATTGCATTACTCATCTCTCACACCCACAGTGTCCCTGCAGTGTACCTGCCCAGGTGGGGCTGTGCCTCAGGGTCCTGGTACCTGCCCAGGTGGGGCTGGGGCAGCGCTGGGAGCAGGGGCTGTGCCTGCACCAGGGGTTTTGTGCCTGCACCAGGGGTTTTGTGCCTGCACCAGGGGTTTTGTGCCTGCACCAGGGGTTTTGTGCCCGCACCAGGGGTTTTGTGCCCGCACCAGGGGTTTTGTGCCCGCACCAGGGGTTTTGTGCTTGCACCAGGGGTTTTGTGCCTGCACCAGGGGTTTTGTGCCCGCACCAGGGGTTTTGTGCCTGCACCAGGGGTTTTGTGCCTGCACCAGGGGTTTTGTGCTTGCACCAGGGGTTTTGTGCCTGCACCAGGGGTTTTGTGCTTGCACCAGGGGTTTTGTGCCTGCACCAGGGGTTTTGTGCTTGCACCAGGGGTTTTGTGCCTGCACCAGGGGTTTTGTGCTTGCACCAGGGGTTTTGTGCCTGCACCAGGGGTTTTGTGCCCGCACCAGGGGTTTTGTGCCTGCACCAGGGGTTTTGTGCCCGCACCAGGGGTTTTGTGCCCGCACCAGGGGTTTTGTGCTTGCACCAGGGGTTTTGTGCCTGCACCAGGGGTTTTGTGCTTGCACCAGGGGTTTTGTGCCTGCACCAGGGGTTTTGTGCCCGCACCAGGGGTTTTGTGCCTGCACCAGGGGTTTTGTGCTTGCACCAGGGGTTTTGTGCCTGCACCAGGGGTTTTGTGCTTGCACCAGGGGTTTTGTGCCTGCACCAGGGGTTTTGTGCTTGCACCAGGGGTTTTGTGCCTGCACCAGGGGTTTTGTGCTTGCACCAGGGGTTTTGTGCCTGCACCAGGGGTTTTGTGCCCGCACCAGGGGTTTTGTGCCTGCACCAGGGGTTTTGTGCCCGCACCAGGGGTTTTGTGCCCGCACCAGGGGTTTTGTGCTTGCACCAGGGGTTTTGTGCCTGCACCAGGGGTTTTGTGCTTGCACCAGGGGTTTTGTGCCCGCACCAGGGGTTTTGTGCCTGCTGGCTCAGTCACCCACCAGGCAGCCCCTCGGCAGGCACAGGCCAGGCTCCTGCTGTCCCCTGCGTCTGCTGGCTGAGTCACCGTGAAAAACGCCAATCGCTTGGTTTCGAAATTTTAAAAGTTTAATAGTAATTAGATGGTTATAAGAATAGTAATACAGTTAGAGTAATAATAATTTGGACAATTTGGATTAGGACAATACGAGACAATAGAAACGAAGAGTTATGGGCAACCAGGTACCTTTTCTGGGCAAAATAAACCCGAAAAAGGACACTCGTTAACAGAGGATTAACCCTTAAAAACAATAGGGTTTTTTGCATATTTTTCTGTTGCATATTCATACACCTCATACATGATACATAAATTCCATTCAAATACAGGAGTCTGTCTGGTAGTGTCAGCTTCTTCCTCTGAATCCGAATGGCATCTGCAGGCCTGAGCAAGGCAGGAAGAAGTTAATTTTTTCTGATAAGAGGGCAATAAATTCTTTTTCTCTGAAAGATTTAGGTTTCCTGTGGCTGCTATCTCGGTGTGAGTCCTTTCTTTAAAGAAAGTATCCTACATAGCACAGTCTCTATTTTAACCTTTTGTTATAACCTAAAACTATATTTAACACACTACTTAAGAGAATTAATACAGCATCACTTTCTAACACAACACATATAATATTCATTTTAATATTTGCAAAAAGCCAATCCTTAAATATGCATTTGTTTGGAAAATAAACACAATGCACAGAGCTCCATTATTAAGCTTAGAACTGCCTAATATCTCACTAGATAAACTTTTCAGCACCTTAGGGAGTTATTCTAGACAAGCATTAATACGCAGACCATTGTTCTATTTGTCCTTGCTTTTCTACAGTTTAAATGATTTTTCTGCTGCCCAATCCCATGGTTGCTGCTTGGCTCCGACCACAGTTCTGCTGTCTCTGGGGCTGCCCTTTGCAGCTTTCCCAAACCCCTCTGATTTATGGACTCCCTCAGGAAGGTTTGATGCAGTGCTGGGCTGTGCAGATGGAGCCCAGCCTGGCTGGGTGCACAGAGCTCTGCTGGGCCAGGACTGTGGGAACCCAGGACATCCCTCTGGCTGTCCTGGACTGCCAGGGCCCTGCCAGGGGGCTCAGAGACCCTGGCACAGGGCCCAACACACCTGTGCCTTTGGTTATGACCCATGGAAAAAGTTACCAACCTTGTATGAGGATCTGCAAGCCAAGACGGTTTAAGGAGAATGATAGTGAATTTATCATGGGGTAAAAAATAGATTTTTGGGGTTTTTAGAATGGGGGTTCAGGGGGCAAGATGGAGGGATCTGGGCGTGTCCAGCCTTTCTCCTTCTTCTCCTTGGCCTCCATCTCCTGCTGTGATGGTGGCACTTTTGGATTGGTTTAGAGTAGAAGCTCACTGTCTAACACAGGTGATGGGTATTGGGAAGTGATTGTAAATATTGTACAGGTAGTTTTTAGTATAAAAAGATAACACAGCCCCAGGGCAGGCAGAGTGCCTCTGTCTGTCCTGCTGAGCAGACCTGGGCAGGTCAGAGAAAGAATTTTATAGATAAGGAACAATAACCAACCTTGAGACCGAGAACTGAAGAGCTCTGACTCCTTCTTTGAGCACCAGGCTGGGAAAAGAGAATTTCTGACACATCTGGGGGTCCCTGTGAGCAGCAGAGATCCCGAGAAGGACCCTTCACATGGAGCTTCTCCCAGCACTGGAGAAGACCTCTGAGATCAGAGCCCAGCCTTCTCAAACTCCCCTGCCAATATTCCCTGCAGAGAAGGCTCAGCCCCGCCGGGAGCTGCAGAGCTTCTCCCTGGGGCCAGACCCCCTGGCACTGCCAGTGCTGGGACCCCTGGCCCCCCATGCCATGACCCCTCTGCAGGAGAGCCCCTGGCGCTCTGATCCCCACCACAGCACAAACTCTCTCTGCACTGAAAAATAGGCGATGTCTCCAATATTCTCAGTGAAAGCAACGGTTTGACCTGAAAAGTGTTGTCGAATCCACGGCGAGAGGTGCGCCCACAGCTCGCCCATTTCTCCAGGAAAGCTGTGCCCCTGCTGTGTGATGTGCACGCTCGGAGCTGCTGTGCTGAGCTGTGCCACGAGAGCTGCTCTGCACAACCTGAATCTGCTGCTTCTTGCCATGACAAAGGGCTCGGGCTCCCATGAATAAATCTGTACCTAGACCACACACGATTATTAGGCTCCATACCAATTGTCCCTCATTAATGATTCAGAGGAGCCATTAGCATTTTGAGGCAAACAAGGTGTACTTAGTTAGCGGGACACGACCCAGCTGTCATTAAATTATATCTGTGATTAATGATCTTCAGAGGCAGAGCTCGGAGCCTGGGCGAGGGTGAAGGGACAGGCAGGGGGGTCACGCTCGCAGGGGGCTGTGCAGGGGCCCTCGGGTGCAATCGTGGAATGGTTTGGGCTGGAAAAGCGCTCTGAGACCATGGAGCCCAGCTGCTCCCCCAGCACAGGGCCACCACTGCCCCATGGTCCCAAAGTGACACATCCACACAGCTTTTAAATCCCTGCAGGGATGGGGACCTGACCCTGTCCTGGGCAGCTGTGCCAGGGCTGCACAGCCCTTCCATGAGGAATTTCCCCTAAGATCCAACCTGAACCTCTCCTGGCACCACCTGAGGCAGCAGAGAGTATTTGTTTTATTTATAGAAAACCTGATACCTCCTCAGCAACTGCAGATTGTGATCAAAAGTGGTTGAGAAAACACAGAGCCAAGGGCTGAAGCTGAGGGATGGGTGACAGCAGTGTCAGGGCAGGCAGGGCCAACAGCTCAGGAAAAATGGTACAACATTTAGAAAGAAAACATGATTTTTGCTGCCAGATTTTAATTTAATTAGGGATTGTTTGGGTTTTGTTCTTTTGAATGCGGTTTGTTTATGGCTGTTGGTGGAGGAGTCTCAGTGCCATGGCAACGTGCAGCAAACACAGGCAGAGGCTGGGGGTGCTTTGTCACGGGCTGTCACTCACCTGCCACGGGAGGGGAGGCAGCTCCCAAACGCCAGAATGTGGAAAACTGTCAGAAAAAACCCGGCTGAAGCAGTGACAAGTTATCTGCACTCACCACAACTTTTCACAATACTCGCACGTAAATGTTGGCAGGACAGAAGGGAATTAAATGAGGCTGTGGCAAGAGGGTTGAGTTTCCATCTGAATTTGATTTATCATAATGCTGTGGCAAAATCAGATTATTCTGTTTTTTCTTGCTGGGCAGATCTTGCAGACACTCTGCAATGCAATCAAGATTGTGTTTGACAAGAGTGACAAGTTTTGTGTTAGCCAAAGTGTCTCCCCAGCGATTCACCGTGGGAAAACAACCCTGAAATGCTGGGTTTCCTCTTTTTATACTTTTTTGGTTTGTGGAGAGAGGGTGTTCTGTGGGCTATGAAAACACAGGAGTTGAATGAGGACAGAAAGCAGGGAGGCATTGCTGGGGCCCAGGCCCTCTGCTTCCAGCCTGGCCTGGACACTTTATCCAAGCTTAGAGCAGAACACAGTTTGAGTTATGGGGGCACCAGAACCCCAAACTGGGTGCCCAGCAGTGGTCAGTTCTGTGCACAGACTCCCTCTATGCATTTTTCCCATCTGTGTCCCCCCTGGTGTCCCAGTTTTCCAGCACGGGTGGCACAGCTCCCTGCTGCCTTGCACTCCTTTGTTTTTAACAGAGAGCTGTGCTTCACTGTGCCACCCGTCCAAACACGATGGGACATCTCTGGATGTGGGCACAGAGCAAGGGGAAAACCTGCCATCAACTTCAGGGGACCAAAACCTTCATAACTAATGTACAGCAAATTACATTATTCATGTTTGGGGCTTTATAAGCTGTCCCAAAAGGCAGGAGCTGTTGGGACACCAGGCTGGGGACACAGGGGTCACATTGCCAGCATGGGGGAGGCCGTGGGTTGGTGCTTGCACCACTGACCTCGTGTGGGTCTGTTAAAACCTGACCATCAGAAGTGCCTTCCACAGGATCCCAGGATCCCTGGGGCTGGAAAGCCCTTTAAGGTCATGGAGTCCCAGCTGTGCCCATGCCCACCCTGTCCCCAGCCCAGAGCCCTGAGTGCCACCTCCACAATTCCTGGGACACCTGCAGGGCTGGGCACTGCAAACCTCCCTGGGCATTGTTCCCCTGCCTTTGTCACCCCAGGTGCTCCCCATGGCCGCACCCAAGGAGAGCAGCAGCAGCAGCTCCCCAGGTCTGGGCTGCCTGCAGGGGATTGGCCTCTCCACTGTGCCCACAGGGTGCAGGAGGCGCGGGGCTGCTGCAGAGCTGGGGACAGGGACAGGGAGCTTGTTGGCGTTGGTGGCACTGCCGTGGGTTTCCTCGTGTCCACAGTGAGAGCAGCGAGCTGGAAAGGCTGAAGTGAGCTTCGTGTGACTGCAGCCAGCAGCCCGGCCGAGGTGCCACCCTGCCACTGAGGCACATGTGGCAGCCACAGCCTGCTGGCACAGGGCCTGGCACAGAGCAGAGCCTGGCACAGAGCAGAGCCTGGCACAGATGGGTCACAGCCGCCAGGGAAACCTCAGGCTGAAGGTGATCAGCTCCTGCCCCAGAGGCTGCCCAGTGCTGGGCACCGGCCTGAGATGGGAACACCCTCACACAGCCCAGTCAGAGGGCTGCTGGGGATTTTGGTCACTCCTTGGCACCTCCTCCCCTCTTGCCCGAGCCACAGAAGATGCTGGGTGCAGAACCATCCCAAGCTGCTCTCCAGGGCACATCCTCTGGGGCTGGTGCTGCCAGGCTCCCTGTGCCTGTGAGTGTGGGGAGCTCCAGTCTCACCCCCAGCCCAGCACGAGGGGCTGTGTCCAAATCCACCCCCCAAGGAGCTGTGCATCCCTAAGGATTCCCCTTGTAATGAAGTCCAGGTGCCATTTTCCTTCTGAAAACCAGGACACGTGCATGTTTGTGCTAGAATCAATAAGTGCTGGTTATCTGGTGAGGCAGGAGGCTGGCAGGAGAGCCTCATGGGGCAGGGCAGAGCTGCACCACGTCCTCTGAGCCCGTGGGGTGCAGAGCCAGCCCCACAGGTGCTCAGCAGCAGGGCAGGGCTGGCAGGCTGAAGCCATCCGCAGAGCAGGAGCAGTTTTAAATTGAGCCCTCCACTCAAACCCCCAGGAGATGAGAGGGGTCACAGAGGCAGAGAGTGCACCACTGTTATATTGCTTTAAAAGACAATTGGATTTCCCTGTCAGAAATTGCAGCGCTTTTTTTGGAAGGTGTCTTTGACAAAAGATGTCATAACCTGGGGCCGTGGCCGAGGCAGAGCCCGGAGCTGTGCTCGGCTTTCCTGGAGTGTGTGTGGGGATTTCACAGGGCAGGGGCTGAGTGGGGCAGGGCAAACTGCTCTGGAGACCCCCACGGGGCCAGGTGGGGCTCCTGGAGACCCCCATGGGGCCAGGTGGGGTTCCTGGAGACACCCATGGGGCCAGGTGGGTTCTCTCACCTGGGACACCGAGCCAGGGTGTGCTGGGATGGGCTGGAGATGTGCTAGGATGGGTTGGGATGGGTTGGGATGGGTTGGGATGTGCTGGGATGTGCTGGGATGGGCTGGGATGGGTTGGGATGGGCTGGGATGGGCTGGGATGGGCTGGGATGGGTTGGGATGGCTGGGATGAGCTGGGATGGGTTAGGATGGGTTGGGATGGGCTGGGATGGGCTGGGATGGGCTGGGATGGGTTGGGACGTACTGGGATGGGCTGGGATGGGCTGGGATGGGCTGGGATGGGTTAGGATGGGTTGGGATGGGCTGGGATGGGCTGGGATGGGCTGGGATGGGTTAGGATGGGTTAGGATGGGTTGGGATGTGCTGGGATGTGCTGGGATGGGCTGGGATGTGCTGGGATGGGCTGGGATGGGCTGGGATGGGCTGGGATGTGCTGGGATGGGCTGGGAGCAGCTGCACTGACCCAGGGTGGGACAGCCAGGCTGGGTTTGCTGCAGGGCCAGGGCAGCCCCTCTCAGCCCATGACTCCTCATCATCCCTGTCCAGCAACCCACAGAACCCAGCCCCAAACCCACCCAGGCCAACCCCGAGCCAGCCTGACCCAATTTAAGCCAACTCCATCCAGCCCCAACCCAGCCCCAGTGCCTCCCAACACTCCTCACCTATCAGCCCCTGGGCTGGATCTCACCTGGTTTCTCTAAAAGCTGGGAAACCCTGGCAATAGTGGGGATGATACAAATTAGATTTAATTCCCCTACACACATCTTAGAAGCTTTCCCTTTTTCTGCCCCCTGTAACATTTACTTGCTCAAAATACTCAGTTCTAGAAGTTTTGGTGTTTTTCCCTGTTTTTAAAGAAGGTGCACCCCTGAAATGTTTCCTTGCATCAGGGCAGTATCATCAGCTGGGACAGGACAGCCTGCGCCAGGGCAGGTCCCAGGCAGCTCCTGCTGCTGCTGTTCTCTCTTCCCAAGCAGCCAGGGCAGTTTCCAAAGGGAGCTCAAGTTGTCACCTGCCCGTCCCAGCCAGCACAGAGGGGCCAACCCAAACGGCAGCAAGGTCATGATCAGCTCTGCTGGGCAAGGCATTTGCACATCCTCTGCAGTGCACAAACCCTCAGATGTCCTGTGGGCTGAGGAGTTGTCTTTTGCACTTGAAATGGTATTTCATATTTCCACTTTTTCAGTAATTTATTAATTTGTGAGCTTAACAGGAGCGTGCCCTGTGCCAGGCGTCTCAATTACATTGCATAAATATTTAACACCACTGGAAAACAATCATTTCCTAACCCAAAAAATGGCGTTACAGAAATTAAACAATTGCTAAGTGACCACGGTGCTTTTTCATGAATCCCATCTACTTTATTAACCCAAGATAAGCCAAGGGAGCCAATTACAGTGCACTAAACTGTGCCATCAGCTGCCTGGGAAAGCCATTATGCTTTCAGCCTCTGTGTAGTTCAATGAGAATTGGAGTTAAATGTGTGTTTTGAATGCAATGGGTTATTACCACCAAGTTAATCATACCATTACTTTTTATTGTGGGGCTGCAGAAGTTGAAGGGACCCCGGGAGGGCTCAGTGAGAGCAGCCCCTGCCTCCCTGCCCTGGGCCAGCAGTGGCCTCACAGCGTCCTCCAAAGCCTCCCCAAACCCCGTCACTTGTGGAATCTGCGCTTGGCTTTTGCAAACATTAAATGCTGCTGTGGCAGAGAACTAATTAAGAAACCCAGGCCACTGTTGCCGAGCTAATTCTGTTCGGGTTGACTGCGTGTTCAAATCTGGCTCTGGATGCTCATCTGATGGGTGCTGTGACCAGCTATTGCGCTTGGATTAAGGTAATTACCTAGCTCAACACTTTTCTGAAACATTTTGCACTAATGGAATCCGAAGCTTTTATGTGCTTCTCCATCTTCACTTCAGAGGATTGGGAGTGTGAAGCTGCGCTCGAGGATGGAAGGGCCAAGCCCAGCTCATCACCAGCCTTGGAGGAGGCTTAGCTGGGCTCAGCCTCCTGATTCTGGGGCAGCAAATGGGGCAAAAGGCTCTGGAAAGGAGGGCACAGCCAGGGGGATTTGGGATCATCCCAGGGCACAGGGACAGGAGCAGAGGGAACGGCCTCAGGCTGGCCCAGGGCAGCTCAGGGTGGATTTTGGAGCAATTCCTTCATGGAAAGCCATTTCCAACGCTGGCCCAGCAGCCAGGCCAGAGGTGAAGTCCCAGATGTTTTGGGCTGTAAATGCCAGGTTTGCAGGGAGAATATTTGGCTGCATTTCTGCAGTGCCCTGGGCCTGGGCTGAGCATGTGGGGCTCAGAGCCCTCCTTGTCCTCCTGCACTTCTGCTCCTGAGGATTTCCCAGCCGTGCAAACCCCCTCATGTGGGCAACCCTCACCCTAAAAATCAGCAAATCTGGCAGCACATCCCAGCTTGGCCAGGCTTTCCCAGCAGGACAGGACTGTCTGGAATTCCCAAACAGGAGGGGGGATTTGGGATCATCCCAGGGCACAGGGACAGGAGCAGAGGGAACGGCCTCAGGCTGGCCCAGGGCAGCTCAGGGTGGGCACAGCAGGAATTTCCCCATGCAAAGGGGGCTCAGGGATTGCAGCTGCCCAGGGAGGTTTGCAGTGCCCACCCCTGGAGGTGTCCCAGGAATTCTGGAGGTGGCACTCAGGGCTCTGGGCTGGGGACAGGGCGGGCATGGGCACAGCTGGGGCTCCATGATCCTGGAGGGATTTTCCAAACTAAATAATTTTGTGAATTTCACAGACCTTGGGAAGAGCCTCAGCACTGGCAGGAGAGAGGCCACCGGCTTTGGCTCAGGGAAAGCAGTGACTCTGGGACTCTGAGTGGAAAATGGGGAATGTCTTGTGAAAACGGCCAGGGAAAGGCAAATCACCAGGAGCAAGAGCCCAAACACAAAGGGAGGCAGTAACAGCAGAACACAGCAGATCTCTCCTGGGAAGAGGAGACCTTTGGTCGGTTGGAGAGATGGAAGGACAGCCCACACAGAGCTCTCCATGCTCCACAGCCAAGCGCTCAATCAGGCGAGCCTGGGCTGCAGCCCCAGCCCCAGCCCCAGCCCTGCCCAGCTGCTAACGAGGGCCATTTGTGATGGCTCTCCCCAGGATGGGGCTGCCTCTGCCTGGGGAAATCGGATTGCTCTTATTGCTCATTCCCCCGGCTGGGCAATCGCTTTCAGCCTCCAGCCCCAGGCTGGACCCGAGGCAGCCCCTAGCACAGAAAGGGCTCTCATTGCTCCATTGCTGCCCATTGCCCGTTCCCTGGCACATCCCAGCTGTGTCTGGCCAGGCTGGTGGGGCACAGCAGTGCCAGTGCCCATGAGGGGCTCCCCCCACTCCCCAGCCCAAGGCCCATCAGGGCAGCACAGAGCCGGGAGCCCCGGGCAGGGGGTGCTGGTGTCTGCTGCCTTGTGCCCCTCAGAGCACGGCTCCCACTCCCAGAGTCCTCTCATCACCCCCAGCCCTGCGGGGGGAGAGCTCGGGGGTCTGAGCAGGGACAGAGCTGAACCCAGTGACCCCCGTGGGCCCCTCCTGCTCCAGGGGACCCCAGGTGCTGTGACCCAGCCCAAACTGTGGCCCTGGCAGAGGCTCTGGGGCAGGAGACAGCAGTGCTCACTTGGGCATCTCCAGGGGCAGCTCTCGGCCCACACCGGACCTCCCCACCACACCTGATTTTAAAAGGATTTATTGAAAAATACAGACTGGCACAGGCTCCAAGAGAAACCCAGCCTCCTGCAGGGGACTGGGAGCCCTCAGCCAGTCCAGAAGGAACGGATGACCAGCAGTGAGTGAAACCTGCTGCTCTGGGCCCTGCTCCTTGTCTGCATGCAGCCAGGACCAAGAGGAGGGACATCAATTGATGGGGCTGGGAGCACCTGGGACAGTGGGAGGTGTCCCTGCCATGGCAGGGGTGGCACTGGGTGGGATTTAAAGTCCCTTCCAACCTAAACCAGTCTGGGGTTTTCTACGATCTTATAAATCCATCAATTTTTTATTCGATTTCCTTTTATTCTCTCCGACATTCTGTGATCAGAGAGAGGGTACAGCTACAATTTAGGCCTTTGGTAGAATTTACTTCAGTGATTAAAATAACTGCATGGAATTAGCGCAATTCTAGCGTTGTTTTTTATCTTGAGTGGCAGAAAATCATTGCTTCTGGGATAATTCTTAACCTACCAGAGTGACCCCTATGAAATACATCCAAAAGTTTTATGATTTTCCCCCTTCATGCTAATTTAATGTAGCCCAATTGTTTAATCTTAAACCAAACACATTCCAAATAAAGTAATGCAGCTCACAACACGACACTGCAGGAAATAATTAGGTTGCAAGTTGTGGAGGCTTTAATACGGTTGAAATTATATAACTATCTTTGCATTCCCTGTATGGTCCTATTAAATGCAGTCGGCATTGATGTCGGGAGCTGTCAGGAAGCAAAATGAAAAATAGTTTTAATAGCTGCTCTTTGACCTGTTTTATATTTTATGTCAATTATAACAGCACACAACCATGCATAATTATGAAGCATAGATGCATTAAAATGTACACATAATTTGTGTTCTTATGGCAACGGTTGCATTAGGATCTGGAAAACAAACGGATGAGTTCCCATTGTGAACGGTGGAGATGTGGAGCTGCCGGAGTTCTGTCTGTCTGCTTGGGGTTCTGTCTGTCTGCTTGGGGTTCTGTCTGTCTGTCCAGAGTTCTGTCTGTCTGCTCAGAGCTCTGTCTGTCTGCTCAGAGCTCTGTCTGTCTGCTCAGAGCTCTGTCTGCCTGCTTGGGGTTCTGTCTGTCTGTCCAGAGTTCTGTCTGTCTGCTCAGAGCTCTGTCTGTCTGCCTGGAGTTCTGTCTGTCTGCTCCGAGTTCTGTCTGTCTGCTCAGAGCTCTGTCTGTCTGCCCAGAGTTCTGTCTGTCTGCTCGGAGTTCTGTCTGTCTGCTCGGAGTTCTGTCTGTCTGCCCAGAGTTCTGTTGAACATTCCAGGACTGCCCATGCACATCCATTCACCACAAGGGTTAATCACAAACTGCAGTCCCAGCCCTGTTTCCCTTGCTCATCTCTTTTCCTACATGAAATATTTTTAAACCTCCTGAGCTGTGACACAGAACCACTGAAAAAAGTTACCTGAGCACAACAGATGTTTTGGCAATTCCTTTGGGCTGCTGGGATGAAGTTTGGTACAGGGTTGGTGTCAATGCTGTGCCCATCCCCTGCCAAGAGCTCTCCACCTTTGGGCTTAATGGAGGAGGAGTAAATGGTTTAATATTTCATTTGTTTCATTTTTATTTTTTAAATTGCTTTGTTGTATTTAGGTATAAACAAAAACAAAAACAAAAAAAAAAACAGAGAAAGTCTAAGGGAAATCACTAAATCAGTTCCTTTTCTTCTATCAAAAAAAAAAAAAAAGCCAAGCACACACCTGGCACAGACAGGTGAGAGGAGCAGCATCAGGACAGGACACCTGGGCACACACCTGGCACAGACAGGTGAGAGGAGCAGCATCAGGACAGGACACCTGGGCACACACCTGGCATGGACAGGTGACAGGAGCAGCAGGATGGGACACCTGGGCACACACCTGGCACAGACAGGTGAGAGGAGCACAGCAGGATGGGACACCTGGGCACACACCTGGCATGGACAGGTGACAGGAGCGTCATGACAGGACACCTGGGCACACACCTGGCACGGACAGGTGACAGGAGCACAGCAGGACGGGACACCTGGGCACACACCTGGCACGGAGGTAGCTCTGGCCATTCCTGGCTGAGCAGTGCTGTCCAGCCCTGTGCTGCTCGGGGGCAAGGCAGTAAAGTGCCACAGGCAATGGGAGAGGAGGGCTGCGCTCACCCTCCTCATCCTCCTGCCCCAGAGCCCGGCACGGAGGAGGAGGAGGAGGAGGAGGAGGAGGAGGAGGAGGAGGAGGAGGAGGAGGAGGAGGCTGCCGGGGCTGGGCTGGCACCAGGGCTGCTGGAACAGCCTTCCTCCAGGTGAGTTTGTGGTGCCATACATCATGAGTGTGGTGAAGGAAGCACCGCCCCGGGCTGCTCACAACTGCCCCTGGTTTTCCACAGCACCTGCGCTGTGATTGTTCCTCATTTACCTGCAATACCTGCGCTGTGATTGTTCCCTGTTACCCACAGTACCTGCGCTGTGACTGTTCCTCATTTACCCACAGCACCTGCGCTGTGATTGTTCCCTGTTACCCACAGCACCTGCGCTGTGATTGTTCCCTGTTACCCACAGTACCTGTGCTGTGATTGTTCCTCATTTACCCACAGTACCTGCGCTGTGACTGTTCCTCATTTACCCACAGTACCTGCGCTGTGACTGTTCCCTGTTACCCACAGTACCTGTGCTGTGATTGTTCCCCGTTACCCACAGTACCTGCGCTGTGATTGTTCCTCATTTACCCACAGCACCTGCGCTGTGATTGTTCCTCATTTACCTGCAGTACCTGCGCTGTGATTGTTCCTCATTTACCCACAGCACCTGTGCTGTGATTGTTCCCTGTTACCCACAGTACCTATGCTGTGATTGTTCCTCATTTACCTGCAATACCTGTGCTGTGATTGTTCCCTGTTACCCACAGTACCTGTGCTGTGATTGTTCCTCATTTACCTGCAGCACCTGCGCTGTGATTGTTCCTCATTTACCTGCAGTACCTGTGCTGTGATTGTTCCCTGTTACCCACAGTACCTGTGCTGTGACTGTTCCCTGTTACCCACAGTACCTGTGCTGTGATTGTTCCTCATTTACCTGCAATACCTGTGCTGTGATTGTTCCCCGTTACCCACAGTACCTGCGCTGTGATTGTTCCTCATTTACCCACAGTACCTGCGCTGTGATTGTTCCTCATTTACCTGCAGCACCTGTGCTGTGATTGTTCCTCATTTACCCACAGTACCTATGCTGTGATTGTTCCTCTGTTACCTGCAGTACCTGTGCTGTGATTGTTCCCTGTTACCCACAGTACCTGTGCTGTGATTGTTCCCTGGTTTTCCAGAGTATCTGTGCTTTGATTATTCCCCTGTTACCTGCAGTACCTGTGCTGTGATTGTTCTCTGGTTTTCCACAGTACCTGTGCTGTGATTGCTCCTCATTTACCTGCAGTACCTGTGCTGTGATTGTTCCCCGTTACCCACTGTACCTGCGCTGTGATTGTTCCCTGGTTTTCCACAGTACCTGTGCTGTGATTGTTCCCTGGTTTTCCACAGTACCTGTGCTGTGATTGTTCCTCATTTACCTGCAGTACCTGTGCTGTGATTGTTCCCTGGTTTTCCACAGTACCTGTGCTCTGATTGTTCCTCATTTACCCACAGTACCTGTGCTGTGATTGTTCCCCATTACCTGCAGTACCTGTGCTGTGATTGTTCCCCGTTACCCACAGTACCTGTGCTGTGATTGCTCCCCGGTTTTCCACAGTACCTGTGCTGTGATTGCTCCTCATTTACCTGCAGTACCTGTGCTGTGATTGTTCCCTGGTTTTCCACAGTACCTGTGCTGTGATTGTTCCCCTGTTACCTGCAGCACGCGTGCTTTGATTCCAGCTCTGCCCGCCCCGCACTGGTGAATTGTCACAGAGCCTTGTAAACAGGAGGCTCCCGCTTCCCGCCAGCAAACCAACATCATAACGGGAGTGTTTATGGAAAAATGCTCGAGCACTGAAGCAGAAAGGGCTTAGCACTGATCAGACCTCTCTCCCACCTTTATTCTTCACTATCCACATTGAAATGCAAATACCAGCGCCGGGTTTCCACCAGCGTGCCACTCACAAATTGAAAAGCAGTTTTTATCTATGCAAATGTAAGCATGGTAATTGAAGTTAATCAATCAATGCTAGCTTTCACTAAAACCTTGAACATGATTGAATAAAGTAATTATCATTCAGCAGAAAATGATGAAGTTGTAGACAGCATGAACCTTATTAAAGGAGGATTTTGAGTCACAATGGCTTAATTTAGCTAACAGCCCAGCCTTAGCCCAAGCAACACACTGCCCTCGCTGCCCGGGATTGTTTTAGGGGCTGGAAGAAAGGTGGGGGGAGAAAAGGGGGGCTTTTTTTTTATTTTTACAGTGTTGGATTAGTAAAAGGTACT